>NC_085018.1:5156648-5468885 GCF_963692335.1 Osmerus eperlanus
CTCGGTCTTTCTACGAGTCTTTGGATCATTTTTCACGTGACCTGCATAGGCTCTGTAGTGGTAGCTAGAGGAAACGCTAGAGGGAACAATTCGTTCATTTCCCGACTGTCTTTCTACGAGTCTTTGGATCATTTTTCACGTGACCTGCATAGGCTCTGTACTGGTAGCTAGAGGAAACGAACGATTCGTTCATTTCCCGACTCGGTCTTTCTACGAGTCTTTGGATCATTTTTCACGTGACCTGCATAGGCTCTGTACTGGAGGAAACAAACGATTCGTTCATTTCCCGACTCGGTCTTTCTACGAGTCTTTGGATCCTTTTTTCACGTGACCCGCATTGTATTTTTTAGTAGAGGAAACAGTTTCCTCATTCCCTTTCGCGTGGCCGCTGTTTTAGTAAGACGTTAATGATATTCGCTCAAGTCATCATACTGGCTGGTTTTGTTATTTTCACTTTACATTTACACTTACAGTTTAGTGCAGTGTAATTGTTTGCCGTGATAATAAATGACCAAATCATACAAACTGTCAAGATACATTATTTTAATGCAGGAATTTCTTTTAAAATAGTATCTGCCCCCCCCCCCCCGTTGAAATGAACGAATGACTCGAAAAAAGATTCGTTCATTTTACTGAACGAGATTCAAAGAACCGAATCAGTAAAATGATCCGAACTTCCCATCACTACAGAGCACTGTGTTCTTTTCAACTGCCACACATGGGAAAGCATTTTTTGAACAATGTGACCTGTGCACTTTATTTTAAATCTCGTCCGCGCCAGCGCCACCTTTTGGCGGAGATGTACATCCAATGTGGTCCGTGTACTTTGCGTGTAATTTTCGTTTTGAAATTAGAAAACCAAAATCAGGAAACAAGCTGTTTCCCGACTACCATTTAGAAATAGGAAAACGACCCATTTTCCGTTTTTTGTTTCGATAATGGAAAACGAAAAAACGACCCGTTATCTGATTTTCTTTGATGTGCTTAAACATGGAAATCGGGAAATCTTCTTTCTCAATTTGAATAGATTTTTGTGTTGTGACCTGGAAGTTGCTCCCACGAGCTTGACAGTCACTCTGGTCCACATATTCAGGATGTCAGCAGATGGCGCGCAGCCATTTGTATGGAAGCAAATCAGTGACAATGTTTTGAATTTTAAAAGGCATTGAATACTTAATATTGACATTTAAACAACACCAAATTCACATATGAATATATATTTCAATGAAAAAAAAAATCAGACCCAAAAATTCAAGACTCGGAAATTCAGGTTGCTCAGATTCGAGCTCCCCCAAAAATTCGAGCTTAAAAATTTCGAGTCTATCAACTTCGAGCCTAAAAATGTATCTTAAAACATTTGAGCCTTATGGAACAATAGGTTCATTGTAATCAATAGTAAATCATTGTTTAAATATGATTGGTATGAAAGGGGCATTGTGTTTGTGAATGATGTTATAGATGTCTGGTAACCTTTTGGAATATAAAGCTTTCTTAGACAAATATAATTTAAACTGTACTTAAAGAGACTACAACAAGATCTGTAAAGCAATACCGATACCATTATTACAGTTAGTTCAAAGCACATTGTTATATGTAAGAATAAGTCCCTTACCAACTTTACCAAATGTTTTTATTAATGATTTTACTTTATTTGACAGTAAATGTAATAATACATATATTAGTGATGCTTTGAAATCTAAATATTGTTTTGATAAGAGGATTGTGTGTACAGGTTCCGAATATGGTTGCATTGCCCATAAAAAAACAACAACAATTTAAATTCATTAAATGGCCCATTTCCCCAAACCAACAGAAGAATATTGCAGGGGATTTTGGCACATTTTTTGGGGCCGCTACCCACAGGGTTAGCTGTGTTGCTCATTCCACAAATGCAAAATCCTTACAAGTTGTACCTCGTTGTAAAGGGGACTAATCAGGCTTTCCAACGATATAAAATACAATACCAATTGGTATTATTGAAGGGGAGGAATAATCGACCGAAATAACGTTTCCGAACTTTTTTTGAGGGGTTTATATATATATATATATATATAGAAAAGTAAACGAGTGCATAAGAAAAGATTACAATTCAAGTTCAGTAATAACTCACAGGCAGAGTTGGATAGAAAGGCATCTTTGGAGCTATCCAAGGTATTCCCTACTGTCCATGTCCATATAGTGGAGATACTGCGCTTACATACAGCGGACTGGCAGTAAGCCCAACAATTCTCTGGACAGGCTGACCAACTGCATCATAAGTCAGTGTCTCTCTCGGGCGTCGATCTCTCTGAGACCTCCTCAACACAGTGTCGGACAGTTGTGTATCTACAACACCACTGGGTTGGTCTGGAGAGGGAACAGTCTCTGTTGGTTGTGTCCTGATTCTGTAAAGTGTCCATTCTAAACTCCTCAGCATCTGCTCGGAGCTCGTGAGTGTCCATTGTCAGCTCCTGAGTATCCTCAGAACACTCGGGCTGATCACTTTGTTCCAGTCTAATCACCAGCTCCCACCTGCATCCACTAATCATCCGTCACCAATCATCCAATCGCATTCGTTTCTACTGTGGTTAAATAGGCCTTTTTTCTTTGGTAAAGGGAGTGTGTTGAGAGGAGACGTTACATGTATTTTGATGCACACACTTCAGCACACTTTTCTTATTAGCAGACACATTTTGACACATACATTTTCGAGCAGGCTCATACCCTTTTTGTTTTGGTCCGTATCGTTCGTTTTGGTCCATGTGGGTATGTCAGTCTTTGTGTAGTGTGTCTTCGGTCTGTTGTTGTTTCGTTACATTGTTCGTTTAACTGTTTGGCCTTTTTGTTTACTGTTTGTTTCCTCATTCGTCCCAGGGAAAAGGGGAAAGCACCCCGGGAGTGTTTAGGCTAGAGGCCCTGGGGCTTACATGACCCGTAGCTAACCTCTGTCTAAACACACTAGGTAAGACCTGGGAAGACCACCCCCTGTACTTATTTTAGGTAGTGAGCCTAACGGTTACTGCAGGTTAGAAAGCATAGGGGTCTTTTGAATAATTAATTTCATTGCTTTGGTTCCGCTCAGCCCCTTTTCCCATTTACCGTGTTTCAGTTTGAAATAAACCTAGTTTTGAACGGTACCACCTTGTTTGTCTGCTTGGTCTCCCGCACAACCTTACCACCTCAACCACATTATAGAGTGCCCACGTGTGGTGGCGCGTTTGGTCTCCTCCGTCAAAAGGGGAGTGCATAACAGATGGGGGCTCGTCCGGGATATTTGGATCCGTTACCCGTCACTCTGGGCGCTTGAAGTGTGGTTGTCTGAGTGTGCAATGCGGGATTTCAGTTTCAGATTGTGTTTGTTTTCTGTGTGGGCGTAGTGCCGTGTTGTGTATGGCGGCTTCAGCCTTGTCCCGTTTCCTAGAGGCACCCGCTATTAAAGAATTGGTGGGGTTTCGGAAGGCAGAGTTACAGGTGATAGCTGAACACTTCCAGATCCTTGTTTCTAAACAAGCCCTTAGAGCTGAGCTTTTACAAAAGGTAAGGGATGGTTTAGTGGACAGGGGAGTGATGTCCATAACGGAGGAGGAAGTAGGGGCTTCAGGGGGGGGGATGACGACAGGTGGACCACCCTCTGCAACGCCTGAGGACAAAGAGGAAGGGGATCGTTGTACTCCCTTCACTTTGCCCCTGTTTGACCCGTTGTCTCTGCTTCAGGTCATTCTGAGGGCACTGTTAGGCTCAAGGTGAGGCTGGCCCAGCTGGAGATGGAGTTACAGGGGTCATTGATTGTAGAACCGAATTTACCTTGTCACAGTTGAATAACGACAGTTCAGTGGGTAAAATGGACATACAGTGAACCTCAAAGTTCATTGACACCTCTTTGCTATGCAAATCTCACAATTAAAAAATGTAGCTGTGAAACGGTAGGTTTTGAAAAAGCCACTGAACTGACGTCAGTTCGGTGGCGCCACCTTTTTTGGCTCTTGATCACGGCCCAAAATTTGCTGTGCGCTGCTGTGTGTACTTCTACAGAATTACAAAGAAGAATGTTTTTCTAGCATATTGAAAATGGACTACGGTGATAAATGCAGTGTTCCAGGCTGTACAGGAAATGCTGACACTTTTCAGAGTCTTCCTAAGGAACCAAACACTCAACGGGCTGTGATGTTTGTCAATGAGAAGATCCCTGTGCAGTTCGACCCTCAATTCCACATTTGCTCGAACCATTTCACCGAGGACAGTTTTGAAAACCTGGGACAATGTATAGCAGGATTTGAAGGTGAGGCGAAGGTTAAAAGAAAATTATTTTTATTTGTTTTTGTATTGGGTAAACACAACAATGGTTCGTTGTGAACCTTTGGGTCATGTGACCCGAAGGCAGCACAAGGGTTAAGGAACAGTGTGAAATACCCCAAAAACCCAGTCAATCACCCCTTTAAAACTAGCCACAAGGCTTCCATTGGCAGTCCCCTGCCAGAGTGAAAAAAGGCATTAAGTTTAAATATATCAAAGATAAAATCCCAATACACAAACTCTGTTTGGTCCATATGAGCGTTATGTTAAAGTCAGCCAACTTGGAAACCCATCTGTGTCCCGTCGCATTTAGTTTGGCTGTACTTAAAACATAGGTTACAAGATTGTTATCACTATAGACTGTCACTGAGGGGGCATAAAACAAGTAGTCTCTAAAGCGCTCTGTAACGGCCCACTTGAGCACTAAGAACTCAAGTTTCCCTGAATACAGCCTGTAGTTTTTCTCTGCTGGTGTCAGTGTCCATGAGCTGTACCCAATCACTCTGAGTTTACCTTCCTGTCTCTGGTACAAAACAGCACCAAGCCCTTCCTCAGATGCATCTATGTGCAATATGAATGGATCCTCAAATCTGGGGTTAGCTATTGTTTTGTTAGAAAGAGGCAACCCTAACCTCTTGCCTCACCTCTCTTATTTTTATCATTTTCTATTATTGGCTTCTATATGGATAGTCTTTACACCAGAGGGCGCACTAGGTAGATTGCACTGGTGGCTTCCGCTGCATTGATTGGGCATGATTGGGCTTCATAAACAGGTGCGTAGCTCCCATGCACAAACAATGCATGGAAGACCACTGAGACGCCACTGGTGAGTAGCTTAGCTTGAATCAAGCAGAGCTGGTTCATGCAGGGGGACGCGAGACATAGCGCCTCATTAGCAGCGCGTTACTAGCAGCGCGTCATATCACGCAGTATTTTATTTATTTTATTTTACCTTTATTTATCCAGGTAAAATCAATTGAGAACCAATTCTCATTTACAATGATGACCTGTCCAGGAGGCAGAAGCACCGTCCACACAAGTGACACAACCAACACAGATACAAAACACTATGACAAACACATGAGGAAAAGGCAAAAACACACATGAATAAACACTATACACCAAAATAAACAATAAAATAAATAATACAAATAAATAAAGAAAAAGCTGATTACTGGGTTTTCTTTATAAAAATGAGAGCAAGAGAGAGCAAGAGAGACCGAGAGCGAGAGAGAGCAAAGCGAGAGAAAGCGAGAGCGAGCGAGAGAACCAAGGGCCGATCAGCAGGTACAGCAGTCAACTATGATTCCTTTCATCTTTAGTTTGAACATGTTAAGAGAGGTAAGAGCTGTTAGTTTGAGTGTGTTTTGAAGTGAGTGCCAGTCATTTGCAGCGGCAAAATGAAACGCGTTATGACCAAACACTGTACGGACTTTCGGAATGCTGAGCCTAATGAAGTCACTTGATCTTAGGTGGCGATTACTGTCAGAGATGTGCAGAAGATTTGATAAGTAGCGAGGGGTCATTCCCAGAATGGATTTGTAGACCACGAGCAGCCAATGTTGCAGCCGCCTGGTGTGAAGGGAGGGCCAGTCCACCAGACTGTAAAGATCACAGTGGTGGGTGGTGAAGGGGACACCTGTGGCAAAACGGATTGCTGAATGGTGGAGTGTGTCCAGTTTTCTGAGGGTGGTCTTTGATGCCATTTTATAAATTATATCACCGTAGTCAAAAAGAGGAAGGATGGTGCAATACAAAAACAAATAAATGGCATTTTATTTTAACCTTCGCAATGTGGGGGGTCTGAGACAGCCCGACAGTTAAAAGAAAATTCCTCACTTTGTTTTTGTATGTGGTAAAGTTGTCGCAATATGACGGTGGGTCACAATGACTGATGGGTCAGAATGACCCGAAAATAACACAAGGGTTAAGGTTTTCAACCTGCTTATTCTGCTGGAGTAAAAGTCCAATAAAAAGCACTAAAGCCGAGTTGAGCCTCGCGTCTCTCTGTGTCTCTTCCTGGGTCTTGCCAAGTGGACCAGCATTGTTGGAGATAGAACTTGACAGCTATGACTGGTGGATTGGTTAAAACGTCTACCAGATAGTTTAGAGCTTTTTGGTGAGTGTCAGTCCAGGTGATTTACTGAGTGGGTGCAAGTTGTCCTGCCTTGCCTGACGGTACTTGTGGTTGTGAGCCTGAGTGGTCAGCTGACAACAATTCATACAAACACTTTGCATGTCTTGAAGAATCCTGAACATAACTTCTATAATACCCTAAGAACCCTTAAAGTTTTCGTTTTTGAACAAGTCACATTTATCGGGTCGCAGTTTTATTCCCCAAGCTTGTTGACGGTTGAGGACAGATCTGAAATCCTCAATATGTTGTTCAAATGACCAACTGTACACTAAGACATCATCTAAGTATGGAGTGCATATTTTGGCTCTAAGTCCTTCCAGGCTCTCCTCCATACTGCGCTGAAAAGCTGAGGGCGCGTTAGTGAGACCGAATGGAATACTGTTCCACTCGTACAGCCCCCAAGGCGTTGTAAAGGCTGTGTATGTCCTTGAGTCTTCGCCGATTTCACCTTGATGGTACGCTTTGCCTTGGTCAAGCACACTAAACCACATGTTGCCGCCAAGTCCATCAAGTATCTCCTGGATACGTAGTATAGGGTGCCTGTCTGGAATTGTCTTTTTAAGGGGGGTTTGCTTTGTTTATATTAACGTTTGCAATGCTGCAAAATATCTTGTATTGTCTGTATCACATTCTCATAAATAAGACACGACAACTGACCGAGGAGAACATTGTTCGTACGTTGTTCATTGTCCACACTTCGTATGAACATTGTTCCTGTCGCTATATCCATGCCTTAGAAAACCGACCAAGGAGGCTAAAGTGGTAGGGATAGTGCCCATGTCCATGATGTGCGCTGGTGATTCTAATGTTGTTGTTGGTGTTGAGTTTTGTGGACATGCAATGTGCAGGTAGTTTTACAGGGCTGCCAACTTTTCCAAAAATCTTGGAGTGAGATTTGGTGGGGCCAACCAAAATTTAGCGTTTTGTTTTTTTCTAAACAGTTTTTTCGAGTTGTGAATTACTTTTGGTTGTTTTGACGAATGTTTTGTTTCTGTTCATGCTGTGGGTTATTATTGTTGTGGATTACTGCTTTTGTTTAAAGGCAACGTTGTTGAGAATCACTTTTTGTCATATTTCATGTACATTTAGTAGACGCTGTTATCCAGAGCGACTTACAGTTGACAGTTGACTTGACAGTCAAATTAAATCAAACTGACATCTGTGGGCGTTGCAGGACTGTAATAAACACAACCTATCAGGTCGGACCGGAACTAATGATTGGACAGCATTCATACCAAATGCAATAATTGGCTACTTGTCTGTCTACCTACCTCCCGATAGAAGTCAGGAAGCGTGTTCATGTGTTTTGGAGAAGTGGCTTTTATGGGAGGGGGTGGAATATTTTGGTTTGAATCCTTTCAAACTCTTTGCTCCATAGCCATGGAGGAACTCGATGGGGACGAGGTGAGAGTGTCCTCAAGGGGGCGTTTTGCAGAGCGTGATATCGTCCAGGTAAAACCCTCTTCTTCATCCTCTAAGCACATTTTACTCCCACAATATAGTTAAAAGCTGTCTGTTCAAGTTTGTTAGTCACTGTGTTACGCCCGGTACACTGTTTTGCAATAAAAATAAATAAACATAAATAAACAACTGTTTGACATTGACATGACATCATTATCATACAAACCTGTTACAATTGTAGGACTAGGGGTGTGTAGAGTTGCCATCTTTTTAAAACTTATTTTCCCCCACGCACCTGTCACCAACACATCTTTTTATATATTTTACGATGGTAACACCCATTGGCGGGGAATGCCAGTGCAGTGCCCATTCTTGTGATATCCATGGCTCCATCGCTTAGTGTGGCTCAACATGGCGGCAGACGCGTTTATAATTATGTCTCATGAACCGCTCATCCAAACATCTTCACACGCTGCATGTTGCTGAGTCCTGTGGTGGAAATTTTTGGGAGAATCAATAGTGAAAATGAATGAATTATTTAACATACTGATATTTATTAAACAGCCCAACCATTACGCCAACATAACCATCTTTGACACACAAACATCAGACAATAACACAAAAACCACCTGGCCATGAATCAGATGGGATCAGAAGTAGCGCACACCCAAACAGTGTCTCAGAAGTTCTGATCTTCATACAGCTCCATCTGGCATAACACAAAGACAATTACGTACAGCTCCATCTAGCATTCTAGATTGGAACCGGAGAATCCAGCGGACACCAGCACTACTCGGCTGATGGCCCTGAACTCCCAAGAACCTCCTTCAACACACCATTTTATAGTACACAGTTCTAAACATTGGTCCACCCTCAATGGTCACTGTCTTCTTCAAAATGAATTCCTGGATCAAAGCACACCTAAAACCATACAATCAGAGTTTAACCCTTGTGTTATCTTCGGGTCGTTCTGACCCATCAGTCATTGTGACCCACCGTCGTATTGCGACAACTTTACCGCATACAAAAACAAAGTGAAGCATTTTCTTTTAACCGTTGGGCTGTCTCAGACCCCCCACATTGCAAAGGTTAAAAGAAAATTATTTTTATTTGTTTTTGTATTGGGTAAAATTGGGTAAACACAACGATGGTTCGTTATGAACCTTTGGGTTCCCCCTTAGTAGAAAATCCCATCATATAACTCAATGGGGCATCTATCTCAGGGTCACCTGTCACTTTGCAGAGAACAGCAACCTCAGAAGTAATTAAACAGCTAGTCATCTACTCTACAACAAACAATCCCCCTTTCCTGTATACAGCAACAGCTGGTCAAACCTGTTTCTTAACCATGAACATAAAAGCCTTACAAATCAAATCACATTTAAACCACATTAAGTTTATATACAGGCAAAAATTCCATATCAGTCCTGAGCAATACAGCTGGAGAATTTCACTTCATGCAAAGCCCAATTCTCTAAATAATCGAGTCACAAACACACACAGAGGTCCTTGCCTTTACACTTAGATTAATGCTAATGACAACACACCCAAACACACGCAACCAATTAATGACAAAACATTTTGTAAAAATACTTTAAAAGTTTTGTTCACTATGCTAATAATAGTTTTTATTGTATACCTTTACCATGTTCTTCATTATATACTTTTACAGTTTTGTTGAACTTTTTAAAGTACTTTTAAGTTTTGCATAATTTTCTACAATACATTGCTCCTCTCCTTTCCAGTTTGTGCCATTTAGAGACTACATTGACAGGTCGGGGAACCAGGTTTTGAGCATGGCAAGGCTCGCCAAGGATGTCCTAGCTGAAGTCCCGGAGCAGCTTCTCTCCTTTATGAAGAGTCGGAGAATTGAGCCTCGACCTGCCCTTCCGCCACCCTGCTCCACCACCCACTAGTGCCCAACATATCCATCTGAGGGTAGAGAGAAAGAGGTTGGGAGTGAGGGAAAGAACTTGGTGACAGCATTGAACATCGAGGGAATGTGTTTTAGGGTGGGTGTGGGGCAAGATGTCTTGCTTGAAGATGTAGGGTAATGTAGATGTAAAGTAATGGAGACAAAAACAATATATATATATATATAATCTCCAATCTTTTCTTTCTTATTTTTGGGTGGATTGCCATGGGGTTTCTGAGAGAATGACAAATCTACAATGCGACACTGACAGATTTTCAGTCCATGGTGACATTCATTCATTTTCCCTTCCTGACTTGCTTCTCTCCACTGCTGGCTGACTGAGCGCCTTCCTTTCTGGCACACACAGCGAGCTGTCTGTGATGTAACGGATGCCTCTATCTGAATGGTTCAAATACTACTTGACCTTTTGAGGTGAGAGCAGCCTCTGCATTCACTAACCTCTCCTTTCCATTTTTGGGTGTGCTCACGCCTTTGGCGAGCACAACCATTGTTCTCAGTGGTGTAGTGGTAAAAATAGAGGTGGGTAAACTATGAATTTTATTATTCATTTATTTACAGGGTCGTCAAGCCCCCCCCCCCCCCCCCCCCGAGCATTTCAGCCCCTTCACAGAGGCTTGACAACCCTGTTTATTTATTCAGTTTTACGTTTCATTAGGCCTATTTGGATGGAACCGGTAAGGTTGGCTTGTATCTGCATCATCGTAATTAAAAGAACGTTAATAATAGTAGGCTAGCCGTTTGTCCCTGTCTTAATGCGATGTTGTGCAAACCCAAACAACGTTTACAAACGTGAATTGATCACTCTGTACTTGAGGCCTTTTGCGGGCATCTGTGGGAGTGGGAGCACTCGATGGTCTCTTCAAAAATCGCCTGATATCCATGGCTAATTAATCCATTCCGAACAGGTAAACTAATCCACAACGTGTGTGTACATACGTCATGGATCCTGATTGGTGTCGCCACCGCAGCCGCAACGCATTGATTGGAGGGTCACAGACCCTACAGCGCAGATGAAATGATTCAGACTACAGTGTTTATATGTTAAACAATATGAAATTTAGTCTTTGGTGTTTTAAAATTACACCAAATTTATTTCGGATTATTCCAACAGCAGAATACGAGGCGCAGGGAACTTAGATGTGCGTAAACGCGCATAAACGCTATTTAGAGGTGGATAAACGCAATTTATGCAATTTAGAGGTGGATAAACGCTATTTCCGAATTTCGTGAGGTGCGTAAACGGCGTTTGTGTGCGTTTAGCCCCCACTACATCCCTGATTGTTCTCTCACATATATCTTCTTCTTTATTATTATCATTATTATTTTTGCCCCCCCAAGGATCCGTTAATAATTGGACTACATAGACAACGTCGATGTCAAAAGTTTCGTCTTGGTAGAGATTGAGTTGCTTGTATTTTTATTTACGTTCAGACGGAAATTAAGTTTTGGCTCTGCCCTCCTACGTACTTCCGCTCAATTTTGATTTTGCTTCTGTACGGCGTCTGGGCTTGAGGTACGTAAGTCTGATGTCTCCGGTTAACTTTCTACCTGTCCAATCAGCGAACAGAGGGAGTGGCTGAGAACGATGACGTTGATGTTGTGTGCTAGTTTGTGTTGTAGTTCCGTAATGGCGGCGGAGAAAGATGCGAGCGAAGCCATTCGGTCCGTTGTGGCAACGCTGCCGAATATCCAGATGTTAAAGCCGGAGCAAGAACAATCTTTGATCCCCACGGGGTTCGTTTGATTTTCCAGATAGCTCTGTTAGTCGTGAAGGAGTTGGCTAAGGCGAACGCTAGCGATTGGTTATGGCAGATCCAGAGTGGCTCTGGGCAGATCCAATAGTTTTAAACTTCAACAGAGTACCCGCCTTCAAGGAAGTTAACGCTTGTCAATGGAGCGAGCCCAGACTCTCTGTACAAATGAAATGTACGAGAGTCTGGTTAGGACCAGGCTAACTCAGTGCTAGCCTACGTCACAACGTCAGCACACGTTAGCAACGACGCATGGATACAATGTGCATAGATGTGCTGTTGCACAGTGAGTATCGTGCCGTGGTGTACTAGCAGCACATGTACATTTAAGCAAATCAAGACTTGCATGTACAGTAAGTAATGTCACATTAAATAATGTATTTAAACTCAAGCTTGTGTGGTGCATCGCTGTCTTCAATGCCACAGCCTAAACTTTATGTCAAAAGAAACATTCAAATTTCTGGCGCTTTCAAACAATCCCCTCACTGACGTTTGGCTAGCAATAGGCAGCTAGCTTGTTCATAGCGAACTTCTTTTGAATTTTCCATTTCCCCTAAATAACTGTCAAGCTTATTTACGTTTTTGGGGGCATATTTTCAGTTAGCAGATGGTACTGTTTGAATCGCAATTCCATCTGAAATACTTCCGGTGACAATGTTGTTACAATAGCTTGTTTCAAAGGGGGTTCTTAATGAATTATGCAATATGAGCTAGGGTAAATGCTTGAACATATCACTAGAAGGGAAACACTTAATGGGATGGACCCACCTGCAACCGACGCAAGCAAGCAAGCACACCCTACAAATTCCCCAGAAATTGTACCCTCTCTAGTTCTCCTTGCCTTCTTTCTCTTCACCTCAGAAGATACAGTTGAACATTATGAGAGACCAAAAACAACAGGTTGCACCTTTTATCTGACTAACAATGGTGCACTAGTGTCTCAACTGCTGATACTCATATCAGCATGTGTTTTAATTTGAGTGTTTTTTGTGGTGAGAAGCATCATTGAAGCCTTTGAATGGGTTGGATAAGAGCTACATAGAGGAACATTGTGGGTATCCCTGGACTGTTGTGAACAATACCATTCTTTCATTCCTTTTGACTGGGGCGATGCTCGATTGCAAACACATTGTTGATATGGCACTGTATCAAGTCGGATATTTGCACAGCCACTGTAAGCACATGAAAATGTATTATATAAATACAGTAAAGATGATGAAATTTCATGTATTACATTTTCAATACAGTGGTCTTTGAAACCTCTATTTCAACAGTGATAACTCAAACATCAGAATGTATAAATATATACATAATTGAACTTGGCCATGCCAGCGGGGTGGCTTTTGCAGGCGCCCCCTGAAAGCCAATGTTTCCAGAAATGAAGGGCCATGAAATTGTCTTGAGATGAAACACGGCTGAAAAATATTCCCGGCTCTCGCCTCTATTTTCTTTATCCTCTTTGCAATTTGATGACTTCCTGACTATAACACTGAAGATAAAATCCTACCGTCTTCTGTTGTAATTTTTTTATGAAAGAATTACTTTTTTCTTCCCTCCGATTGATAACTTTCAAAACCCTATTCTGCACTTTTTATGAATCATTTATGATGTGTTCAGTCAATGTTGTCCCAACTGCTATGTCTTTCAAAGCCTCTGGATTGTGTGTCTGTTTAGAATGAGAAAGGCCAAGCACTGCACGCTTCACAGGCCAAAAGTGCTTCAATGTAGCAAAGCATGTGCCCAGTCACCTTCACATCCCTTCAATAGTTCTGCAGAAAGTGCAGAGAAAGAAAGACTAATGGCATGCATCGGCAAAAGTTGCTCTCATCTGCCACTCAAGCTGTTTTGAGAAAGTTTGAATGTTCCATTTTACTTGCAAATGTTGTGGTATTTGAGATATACCCGATATGCCTCATAGGGTGACATAATCTTTGAGCTTGTAAATGAGGCATGTGATGCAGTCTTTGGCCTTCATTTTTATTTATTTTTTAATCTCAGGAGTTGTTGGTTTTATTAAGCCTTTTTAGTTTTGGATGTACAGTAAAGAATAATACCACAAGGACTGGATGGAAAGAAAGTTCTATGTGTGACAGGTTTGATCATTCTCTGTCTGTCATCTGTCTGCTTCTCTTCTCCACTCATGCCCCTAATCCCTTGCAGTAAAGCAACTCAGTTTCAATGACCTTCAGCAAATTGTATGAGGTGGATACCAAAAACTACCAAGCCATTTCGGTTACATTACTCTAATTTTAATTCAACAGTTGTCATTGTTTCCTTTGTGCACTGCATTCACCTACTAATGTCATGGCTTGCATCTGATATCAACAAAGTGTACAGGAAATCCGGAATTGGAAAGACAATGGTCCATAAATGCTTTTTACAAGACACACTTTGGGTCTTTGGTCTGGTTGGTAATGTTATCGGGAAAAGCCTTACATGTCCAAAAAACATTGTAAACACTGTCAATTATACAGTATGAGCTTAAGTATTAAATGGACAGAACAATACAGTAGTGTGTCTTTTGGCATTGGAAAGGATACTGATATGTGGCCTTATCTCTTGTCTTAATCCCAATGTATGTGTCAGGGGAGGATTCTATTTTTATATGACTAAATGCACGTTATTTCTATTGTTTTTGCATGCTTATTTGGCTTGTACACTGCTGCTGATTGTAGTTATAATTTTTCTGACATCTGACCTTGCTGCGTTGTTATTTTAAGCGCCTAAATTGTTCACTGAATTTAGTTTACAACCAGTTTACTTGAAGGAACTGCCAATGTAAGAGATAAAGATTATATGATATATTAATAGTAAATATATAGATGTGTAACATAGTGTTTTAACAAGTGCATGCGTGTTAGTATTATAAAAGAAAGGTTGAAATCACTTCACATGTTAAAATCTTTGCAGAATGCATATCAGACTTTTTATTTAATGTGTACGGTATTTGTTTGTGCCCTCATTTAAGTACAATTGACGCACTCCACCAGTATACTGGTCACAACCGTTTTTTCTTCAAGTATACTTATTATAAATTTTGCTTACCTGTTTTGCTTCTGTACATTTGAGTCAATGTAAGAATATTATGTAAACAGTCTTCCTACTCTCTGTTTCTATATGATAATGTAAATGTGTATGTTATTTTTTTGTCAACAATGTAGTGGTCAAGACTTGTATGATGGTGGTTTATAGCTTTAGTTTGGAAATCAAATAAAGATATTATAATAACTAAGATCATTTCTGAATGAATGGCAGCTGTTATCTAGATTTCCATGTTTTCATTGCAAATCCACCCTTGGAGTCATTTTAATGCTGCATACATTTTAGTCCACTTTGTTCAACTTTGAGTCTTAGCCACAAATTAGATATGTTGACATATTTTATAGGCCTATATCTTTTATATATTTAATTAGAGTATGCCTCTTTTGTTTTTCAGTAACCTGATTTATTCAGTGTACTGATTTTAGATTAACCTAGTGTTCAACTTCAATTGCTGATCAATGAACCTATTTCGCCACTTAGTGGTCATCAAAAATATTACAACCATGTTGAGACCGTGTACCTGTCGGACAATTAATTATTTATTTTCCCCAATCCATATCGACAAACGCAAAATAAGGCCGTAATAATGCTTCGACAGTTTTGGAACTCTAACCCAAAAAGTATAACAGTACGCGTAGATGCAGCACAGAAAACCTTGCCAGGGGTGACAGAGAATGATATTGTGGTTCAATAAAGTGAAACTATGAAACATGCAATGGCATTAAATTTGAAGTAGGCCTAATGTCAGTCTACTATTTCAGAGCCATTTGCAAAGGTGAAGGCACATGTCAGTTATTATGGTTCAATTAGTGCACAATGCCTGTGATGCAGTTGGTGGCACACACACAGATTCCTGGAATAATAGATAAGGCATAACATAAGCAATTTATAATGTAGGAAATGTCTGAAGGCAATTTATTGAAGGCTACATAATCATTTACATGAATGTACCAGAGCATTGGCAATTTGTTTAAAATCATGAGAAATTGCTTTTATGATGTGCATAAGTGACTATAATAGATGCTGTGGAGGTTGAACAAGTACTTCAGAGATGACAGAGAATTTAAATTGTGATCTGAGAAATATAGGTACCAAAGTCATCACGGGCACTGTGCCCCATCTATAATTCCAGGAATCTGTGTATGTGTGTGCCACCAATTTTTATCACGGGCACTATGCACCATCTATAGTTCAAGTAATCTGTATTTACATTTAGTCATTTAGCAGACGCTCTTATCCAGAGCGACTTACTTACAGTAAGTACAGGGACATTCCCCCGAGGCAAGTAGGGTGAAGTGCCTTGCCCAAGGACACAAGTAATTTGCACGGCCTGGAATCGAACCAGCAACCTTCTGATTAATACCCTGATTCCCTAACCGCTCAGCCATCTGACCCCCCCCCCTCCCCCTATTTGTGTGTTTCACTGACATCTTAACAGTGATGGGCAAGCTACTTGATATGTGTAGTGAGCTAAGCTACTAGCTACTCTACAATAAATTCAGCTTCACTACACAGAAGCTACCACTCATAAATATGTAGCAAGCTAAGTTACAAAAATCTGTCAAAAGTAGCTTGATACATTAGTAGCTACTTTCAATTAAAAAAACTGCATACATAGTCAATGCAATTTTAGTGATCAACACAATTGTCAGTTAGATAAAGGCTAAAATATGTTTAGATGTATTTATTGAACAATAGCCTAATCCACAATGCTAATACACAATTGCTGTTATCTAGTCAGACTGGCCACGCAGGCGCTGTGTGAGTGGAGATGAGACGATGACAGCCCTCGCTATACTCGGCTCTCGTGAAATCGGTTGTAACGTGAACTGCAGAACGGGATATGTGAGATGCTTTTTCAGTGCTTTGTCAACACAATAATCCACCAACCTTATGTATGAACATCAGAAATGTCCAGGAGAAATTAGCTTTCGAGGACGCTACTGCGCTACTTAAAAAAGAGCTTAACTACTGAAAAGTTACTTGGTTTTGTAAATAGCGACGTTACTGCCAAGCTACTGACAAATGTAGTTAAGCTAGTAGCGTTGCTACAAGTAGCGACACTGCTGCCCATCACTGCATCTTAATCACCGACATCCCGGGCACTGTGCACTGGTAAAGTAAATTGTGAAAACTCAAACTTGAGATTTTACTGGGGCACAGCAGATTTATACTGGGGCACATGTAAAAAGACATGTGGGGCCCCAGTAAAAAAGGTCTAGTGACGCCCCTGGACCCTCTTACCGCTAGTGCACATAGTGCATTTGTGAAGCATATAGTGACATGGCTGAAAAAGATCCATTGCGAAACTGGCAGCAAATTATTTGGGGGAAATTTCAAAATACTTAACGTACAACACGGCACTGCAATCCATTGGATTATAAAAAGCAAGAGTGTAAGAGTGCCCGGTTCTCGAGAGGCTAAAATCCCATTCTAAAAAATACACGCACACGCTGACAGACAGAGAGAGAGATTTCTGGCATTATTGGAGTAAGCAACCTTAGTTAAACAGAGATGTTTTGCATACAGTATGTATATATCATTTATTTGTAAATACATGCAGCAAGTGTTGAGCTTGCTCATTTATTTGATCATTTATTCATTTATCATTTATTTGTTTAAAAAATAATAATAATATATATATAATTAATGGCCTTCTTAAAAATGTGTGCTCTGAAATATGGATGTTTTTTTTTTTTTTACGGTCCTAACTGATCCATTACACGACTAGCCCGCAGTTCACAGTAAACTCCGCGGTGGCTTACCCGGATTTCCTTGCCTTTGACTAGGGCGGGCCTTTTATGCATTGCTGCTACAGGGATACCAAGATGGAAATCCAGGGGCTTTCAGATGGCCAGAACATTCACTATCAACATGGCGCCCCACGTAGAACAGGTTCGTCTTCTAGTAGAACAACGACAGAAGCACTTTCTCGCTCCGTTTCGAACGAGAACGAAACAGATGAGCATTTTCAATCGCACGAACTGCAAAATGACAACAACAACAATAGGCCTAGGACATCACCATTTCGCCTACAGGCAGAAAATGGCAGTGGCTTGTACTTTCCCACTCACAGGCAGAACGGTAAAAACTGTCCGCTGCTGCAAACGCAAACTACGAACGTTGGACTCCGTAACGCGAATACTTTGAAAGAAAGGGAGTTTAAGGTTCAACTACCCACACACGATTTTTTTAGGACAGGTTATAAATATGAAGTCGAAAGTGGGAATAACATATTACAAATGGCGTTGCCTTTCTTTGAGGGGGAAGAGGAACATTCGCATCAACAGTTTCTGCAACCTTCGGCTTTACGGCAGCAGCATGAAGACGACGCCTCCCAGCAACATTCTTTGGCAAAGGAGCAAGTGGCCCAGGAGAGCAACAATGCAGCTTACAAAAACACGGAGGAATTCTATGTTGTTTTCAACATTGTCAAAGAAGACAGCAACAATAGTGACGCAAATAAAGATCGTCCCGGTGCTCTATCTAAAGAGGGTGATGCAATAAAAGGTAAGGAGGCAGACAATTCCAATATTGAAAGCCCTTCCAGTTTGATGGAGGCAGTCCGGACTTCTGTCCGTAAATCTGTCCCTCAGTTTAATTTGGTGAACTCAATCTCGGTTGGTGAGGGCGAGGCAGCTATATCACATGCCAAACAGTCTGTTCATTATGAAATGGATGAAAACATTGTTCAGACAAACGAGTATGACGATCCTAACGTCCGTGGCTCAGTTTGCATTGAGAACATGGATGGGGAGATAGCCAGTGAACTAGCCTCTCACCCTATAAATAACAGTGCCTTGGTTTCAGAAACTGCGGACACTGGTGAGACTGTTGAAATGAACGACAGCACGGACACTTCTGGCATAATTTCTGACCTCACCGAGTCTGCAAACGTGGATGTGGCCGCCACCAGTGCGTCTGCCAATGAGACCTTTTCTGGAACCATAATGATAAATAACCAAAGCATCATAGTGACCATTGAGAATGGGATTCTGACTCTGGCTGCGCCTCCAGAGGGTTACAGCCACAGGGATGACGGGATGGTCAGCTTGAAGGAGCACCTGGGCATGAAAGACCACGAGGATATTGTGCTTCTCAACTATGACAGTGGGACCAAATCTATTGGTAAGATCAGCAATGTGGCCATAACCTCTTCAGGCCACAACGAGGAGCCCAGAGCAGGCCTGTCCATGAGTGACTCTGAACTAGCCCTCGCTGACGACTGTTCGTTGTCAGAGTTGAGTGCGTCTTTGGACTCATGCCCTGTCATCAAGCAAGAGGGGGCAGCTCTTTGTGCCATAATTGAGGGGGACTTTTTGTCCCAATCTACCAAAGAGGCATCCACCGAGTGCAATGTTGACTTCCATCCCCTCAATTCAATGGGACTATCCAAGAAAGGTGCCCTAGTGGCACTCCACTGCCCACAGCAGGGCTGCCCTATCACTTTTGACACTCGTCAAAAGCTCAAAGTCCACCTGCTGAACCACACAGAGGATCAGCGTCCCTTCAAGTGCTCCTTTGAGGACTGTGGCTGGGCGTTCACTACCTCATACAAGCTCAAGCGCCACCTCCAGTCACACAACAAGGTCCGGCCACATAAATGTGAGTTTGAGGGCTGTGGCCGCCACTTCACCACGGTCTACAACCTGAGGGCGCACGTCAAGACCCACGACCAAGAGAATGCCTTTGTGTGCGAGATCTGCAATGAGAGGTTTCGCAGCTCCACGCGGCTCACCAATCACCTGAGAGTCCACTTCGAACCCCAGAGACCGTACAAGTGTGAATTCCCAGGTGAGACTGTGGAATTGTCACTATTTCGAAATTATTTTCAACTCCCCCCCCCCCCCCCCCCTTCAAATGTTTTCTGTAAAGAGGTCTATTTGTGATCTTCATTTGAAAGGCATGCAAATAAACTAGGAAACACATTTTTGATTTAGCTAATGTGTGTATACCTTCTAACCCTCTTGCCAACTTCTTCCTCCACTCCCTTGTCCTCTAGGCTGCGAAAAGACCTTTATCACCTTCAGCGCGCTTTTCTCCCACAACCGGACACACTTCCGTGAGACGGGCCAGTTCATCTGCACCTTCCCAGGCTGTGACAAGTGCTACGACAAGGCTTGCCGACTCAAGGTCCACATGAGAAGCCACACAGGTAGAAACTGTCCACAAGAATAAACACAATTGTCTTTAGTAATGAATCAGCTACTAAGGAATACCATTCATTGAAATGTGATTATATGAGTTATTAATAGGGGTATTGTGCTGTATAAAGCCTATAATCACTTTGTGTATAAATTGTATGGTCATTTGTGTAGATTCTGTCATTTTAAACAATATTTCAACTCACTGTGAACATGATCTGGTCCCAGGGGAGAGGCCGTTTGTCTGTGACTCAGACAATTGTGGCTGGACTTTCACCAGCATGTCAAAGTTACTAAGACACAAAAGGTAAGTTTGACCCTAAAACACACATTTTTGTGAACTTTTTCACTGTCTCTACATTCCCTGTTATTCAGTGTTTTTACTTGTTTGTAATTTTTGTCGTAGGAAATTGTAATGTTGGAGTTCCAACCGAGCAAACCCCTGTGACCCTCCTGTCATTGATGTTACAGGAAGCACGACGATGACCGCCGCTTTACCTGCCCCGAGGACGGCTGCGGCAAGTCCTTCACCCGGGCAGAGCACCTGAAAGGCCATAGCATCACCCACCTGGGTACCAAACCCTTCGAGTGCCACTTTGAAGGTGGGGGCAAGGTCTTTCACTGCCCATTATGGTCCTGTTATGCCTTCCGTAGTTTATTGTGGTGACCCCATGTAAAAATACATTTTGGGCACAGCAGAATGTGAGTGTAATTGATTTCACTATATTTGTTACTTTATAAAACTGCATCAGAGGCTTAACTAGCATCTGTGAATGTGTGTGTGTTTTTCCTGCGTGTTTGTGCATTCCCAGGCTGCAATGCCAAGTTCTCAGCCCGGAGCAGTCTATACATTCACTCCAAGAAGCACAAGCAGGATGCAGGCAGCCTGAGGGCTCGCTGCCCTGTGGCCAGCTGCGACAAGCATTTCTCTACCCGCAGCAGTCTAAAGAGCCACATGGTGAAACACCACCACCTCAGCCCTGGTACGCACACACACACTAACCCTGACACCTAAGTGTGTTTTGCCTTTGATGCATTTATGTTCCTTGGGATTCCTACATAATCCTTTTCATTGCTACAATGTATTTCTGTCTGACAATTACAGAGCTGGTGTTCCTTGTTGAACACAGCACAGAGTCTGACTCTGACACAAATCTTCCTGTCCTCCTATTATAGATGTGCTGAACCAGCTGGAAACCACGCCGACCCTGACCCCCAGCAGTGAGCTCATCAGCACCACAACCACTACAGCGGCAGGACCAGGCATTGTTGGGGTTGACCAGCTGGCCAATCTGGACCTCAGCTCCCTATTCTCTGGGGTGCCCGGGGGTCCTGGAGCGACTGCTGCCGGTGTTGGAATTGGACTAACCGTGGGAGGCACGGGTGGAACAGGTTCATTTGCTATGGACCTTTCCCTTGTCAGCTCGGGGATCCTTACTATTGACCCGTCCTCAGTGAGCTCTACGCTAGGTACCAACGCCACACTTACGAAAGCTGTGGACCCGCTCATACTGACAGCCGGCACCGACATGGGAGTCCAACATGGGCTGGAGGGGGCTGTCGGCAGTGTCCTCCCCCCTCAAGCCACCCTTCACCTGGACGATGTCCAGACTGTCACCACAGAGGCACTGGGGACTCTTACTGCCCTGACCTTACAGGGTCCTGCCACTGTGGATCATGCCCTCTCACACACACACCTTTCTGGCTCCTCAAGTACTGAGCCCGACGGGTCCCCCTCCCCGGGAGGGCCCCCTGTGGCCGAGCTCCTGGCCCTGCCCTCCAAGGTGCTGGAGGCAGGTCTTGGGAGTGGTCGAGCAGGCATGGGGCCTCTGCTGGGGTGTGTGGAGGTACTGGGACCCCAGGAGGGGAGGGCCAAGGTGCTGACCCAGTACGTCTTCCCAGGACACAGTGCCACCTTCAGCCCCCAGAAGGACCCGGAGTTCAGTGCCATGTCACCAAGCTCCTTCCTGGTAAGAGCCGTATGAGCTGACGAACACCTGATTAGGGATTGTACAGTGCTGATTAACAAGAGTTGATGACCTGAGAAATGGAAGTTCCACATTTGTACAGCAAGTGTCTTGAGTGTGCGGTGTATTGAACAACCTTAATGTACGTTTTGTGTTTGTATCTTGTAGGAGAGTGGGGGTTCAGCGCGAACAGACTACAGAGCTATTCAAATAGCCAAGAAGAGAAAGCAAAGAGGTCCTGCTGCCTGCTCAGGTAACACGAACACAGCGTTCGTCAGACACAGTCATACATTCAATCAATCAAAAGAAAAAATAATAGAGAAAATTATAATAATGTGTAAGAACCAGTGTTGGGGGTAATAACCAGCTGTGTACATAATATTATTAATTTGTGTACATAATATTATTACTTAAGTGAGTAACGAAGTAATATAATGTGTTAGTTTTTGACATTGAGTAATATTATTACAGTTACTTATTTAAGTAACTTGCGTAAATTATCCAAGTTACTGCATTAATTCAACAAAGGAATAGCCTTATAAATACAGATTGTTGCCTAGACGACACTTCCTGGGTGCAGTGGCCTACTGTTTGCCTTTGATTCACGCTGCAGGCAAACACAACAGCAATCATGGCCGCAGAACGTGTTACCTTTCCGGGGTGGAAATATTCACACTATCTCGCTTTCATTGAAGATATAGGAAAAAACATTGAAGTGAACTGCAAACTGCGCCCCAACAAAATATCTACTGCCAAAAGCAGCACTTCAAACTTAAAAAAACACCTCGAAAGTGTCCACAGAGAAATGAAGCAGAAAGCTAGCGAAAAATCCACTTTAAACCTTGAGAGATGGCGACCTGTTTCCACAAGTGGCTGCTAACATAGTATAATTTCTTCACACAAATATATTATTATTTTTTAATTTATAAGCCTTTTTGATGTTTAAGATTGTTTGAAATAAACGTTCTTTTTTTAAAGAAACATATAGGAATATTTTGTGTCTGTAGCCTATGTTCTTGCAATTTTTTTACGAAGTCAAACTTGCTACTATTAAAAGTAATATAATAAGTAATAATATTACTTTGTACATAAAGTAATACTGAACTTAATCACACTACTGTTACTCAACAATAATAAGTAATAACTAATATATTACTTTTTTGATTAACTTCCCCCAACACTGGTAAGAACACACATTTAGAAAGTATGCACAATAATACACTTAAAAGTATTTTGAACGAGATAATGGTAATTCAATTACTACTATTAGAATTTTTTGGGGGGGAATGTTCCTGACAGGAAGTCCCGGACTGGGCCAGAGGAAGGGTAAAGGTGGGAAGGCTGGATGTGCCTCGTCATCATTTGCTCCCTGCAACGCCCGTTATAGCAACGGTGCCACAGTAGCCAATGGGGGGCTGACGCTCTGCGACCCTGTCACAGGGACCCAGTATGTCCAGATCCAGCTCCTGCAGGTAAACAGTTTCCTCGCTTTAAACAACATTTCAACTGACTGACTACATAAGAAAAGGTAACTAGTAAATAAGAGTGTTTATCGACCCATTATCGGCCATTCAAACTCTCCAACATTCCAGACCCCATTATCGGCCAAGACCGTTTCTTCCGTTAATTTGTTAAAGGAGATTTACTGCAGTAACAAGAAGGTAACTCACCAATATGTATGCACCCTTATCTGCATATGATTACAGCCTCTTTCTTTGATATTATAATATAGAAACACACACTCAAACCATATGTGTAGTATGTCTTCAGGTTTTTCCTGGCTCAAAATGAGGCAGAGGTGGTAACATCCTGATCATATGCACACGTGCATGTGTACCATGCTTCAACTGGCTCAAGCTAACACTTTTTACAAGTAGTAATTATTAAGCTAATAATTATGATGAAAGAAAATGCCAATTATCACATTGAAGCATATTATATTACGCCTCTTAATTCTCTACAGGAAAAACCCTGGTCTTGCGCAGTGTCAAACTTGACATTTCTCAATTGAAAGTGGTTGGACGGCCGATAATGGGTCCCCCTTAGCTAACTGTCTAAATACAATCTTCCGCTAAATTACAATTTAGATTTTTAAGCCATAATGTTTTGATATAGGTTTGTATCTATACTGAAGTACAATGCTATGACAACGCTTTTTATTTGTATTATATCAACATTTACGTAAAATTCCTGACAAACAGAGAGCTAGCCAGACGCTAATGGGTCCTCTTATGCTAGTACTTTTCAAACGAACAACCACCTCAGTCCTCTTAAAATGGAGCACATTTGCACATTTTCAGTTCATTTGAAAGAGAACTCAGTTCTCCTTCTGGTACACTTTATTTCTGATGGGACCTTAGTCCTATTCACACAATCTAGAGCTCAGACCTTTACCGCTTTGGATTATAGGTAGTTTTCACTTTGAACTTTATCTAATTTGATCACGTTTCTCATTGGGGGCCACCATTTGTGTTTCTACCTTTTCTTATTGGGGTCAAGCAACAAAGCTGCGAAGCCCCCTATTGTGTTTCTACCTTTTCTTCTTCTTATTGGGTGAGCTCGCCTTTGGCAAGGCACAACCTATATTCTGTCTCATATATATTATTTATTTATTACTATTTTCTCACCGTTACACATGAATTGTTGCACTACATAGACAATGTCTTCTGGGAGGTACTGTATTACCAGTCTATGAGTGTCAGGTAAAACAGCAAGTTAGTTAGCTGTTACCCCGGCATGTTATGTCTGCTACTAGCTGTTACCAAAAGTGTTATTCCAAAGCACCGAGTCGTCCAAAGCACCAAGTCATCCAAAGTAGAGATGCACCGAATCCAGATTTTTGGGGTTCGGCCGTATACCGAATCCACTGGTTAAGATTCTGTCGAATCCGAATACCGAATCCTACTCCCATCCTCAGTCCATGAACACAGTAAACACATTAATGAAGTAAACAACGTCCACAGAAGTGTATTTTTCATTTTATTTTAACTGTAAAAAGAATAGGCAACATTATGCCTGGAAAAACAAGTGGGAAAAACTATTTTGACAATTATCATATGCCTATCTCAAGATCCAATCAATAATTTAACAGGGGAGATGTTGTGTATTGTTTCGGGTCCTTGCCATCACGAGACAAATCGGCATTGCAAATTGAACATGAAGCTCGACTTGAATCGCCTTCTTTTGACTGAAAGTACTGCCAAACAACACTTTTTCTGCTCACAAGTTCCATTTTCACTTTCTCAGCCTACTGCATTGAACGGTCCACCAACGTAAACACCTTCCCATAATCAATGGCGGGTCATTATGTCGACCAGCGTAGTGCAAGCATAGGGTTCGGTTTGGTGGATAAAAATTCTAAGGTTCGGCCGAAACCGAACCCCGTCAAAAAGCCCAATATTCGGACGAAACCGAATCCTGGATTCGGTGCATCCCTAGTCCAAAGCACCGAGTCGACCAAAGCACCACAGTTAAATACTTTTCTTAGTCAGCTTTGTTGTCCCTGTCTTTGCGCTGTTGCTCAGCTAGAATGCAAATTGATTCTGTACAGTCAAGTAAGGGAAATCTGTTAGGTTTATAACACATTACAATAGATCAGAGTGATTTACAAAGATGCGTCTGAGCTAGCTTTTCACCAACAGAAAACATTCATATATTGAAGTTGATACGTATATTCAATTTCAAATGCAAGTCAACTAATGGATGATATTGCTTGCTCTCCTGAAATTATAATCCTAGTAAACGGATACAAATTAAAAGGGACTAGTTTCAACAATCTTTTTCCTTTCTTATAAAACCGAAGTAAAAAACACATTGAATTGTTGATATCAGTAAACAGCAGGAGATGGGCAGCAGGGGCAGCCACAAGCACACCTCACAATTTCCCGAGAAATTGTACCCTCTAGTTTTTGGGGGCCAAGCAGAGAAGCCACCTATTGTGTTTATACCTTTTCTTATTATTATTGGGTGAACTTGGAACAAGGCACACCTATATTCTCTCTAATATATATTTTTCATTTATTTTCCCACCCTAACTCCCTCAATTTTTGCACTACATAGATAACGTCAGTGTCAAAATGTTCGTCTTGGTCATGATTGCGTTGCTTGTATTGGATTTTACGTTCCATTGCACGGTTTAGGTTTGTGGCAAAAAGTGAAGCTGGTGGCTAACTAGCTAGCCACAGACACTAACGTCATGATGTGACAAACCCGTGCGCTCGTTAACTTCTGGGAAATAGCTAGCAACCTAAAAATGCAAGACAGCTGCAGAAACGCCACAGGCAAAGGCCAGGGTAGTAACCATTTGCTCATTTAACATTGTTATAAAAAACACAATTGTGAAATGTAATATACAATACGATATACGCCAATATTATTAGTGTGTTTGCTGCAAGCAAAAACACTATTGTTATTCTGCATACTTATTATTTGGGTGTGCTTTGCCTTCGGCAAGGGCACAACCTTTGTTCTCTCACATATATATTATTGTTGGAATGCTGCTTCAGCATTCCAAGTATTGTTCTTTGAATCTTAATTCAACTTCTTCATATTCTTCTTATTCTTCTTATTCAATTTCTTCCGTGGCACGTTTCAGCGCCTTCAAATCTTCAGCTATTAAAACCGTTCAGCTATCCAAAAATTCTGCAGTTTCAGGCCATTCCTGCTATGACTTTTCAGCTTTGTACCTCTTATGCTTGAATTATTATAAATCAATATTCATAATATTTTTAACATGGGTTTCCAATGGAGTTTTCTTTCAAATCCTCTCAAACTTCTTTAAACTTCTTCAACTTCCAAATCCTTCTTCTTCCTCAATCTTTCAGCTAGAGCCACCATTTAAACTTTAAAATTTTGACAAAACCCTAAACTCTTTTAAAATAATTCAGCTTTTTGATATCTATTCAACTTTTTTCAATATCACTGATTATGTTTCATGACCTTTTCAAGCCGTTTCTGAGATTTACATGGGTGTTTACGTGAAACCCTAGAGTGCAGACTGAAACGCTTAGAGTGGAGGGCAGCTTCGGATGTCGTTGAAAAAATATTTCTAGTTTGCCAGCATTGCCACAATTTTCGCTCTTCATGCTTCGTTTTTGGATCAATAGATAGCTAATTTTGTGCTGGTCGTAGACAGTTGTCTGTTGAATCCAACAGACGTACACATTTGTTCAGAGCCCCACGAAAGCGAGACAAAGTCCAACTCTCGCCCCATAGAGACCAATGCAAATCTGGTGACAAAATCGTCAGAGAAAGCAAAAAGAACAAGCTTTTGAAACTGCCGGTAGAGTCGTATTTCTGACCGCACAGAAATATAAAGGACATCTCTGGTTTCGGCAGAGTCCTGGGTCTCGGAAAATATCCTTATTTTTGGGATTGGACGTATAGTTTTGCGTCTAGGTCAACTTGTTTGAGGTGTGGATGCTAGGTAAATGTTCGTTTTTCTCTCTGCCTAGCTCGTTAGCCATCACAGCTGCGCCATCACCGTGGCAACCAAACAAACACGCACCAGGAAAGCAAAAGGAACACGTTTTTGAAACTGCAGGTAGAGTCGTATTTCTGACTGCACAGACATATATAGAGAATATCTCTGGTTTAGGCAGAGTCTTGGGTCTCGGAAAATATCCGTATTTTTTGGATTGGACGTACAGTTTTGCGTCTCGGTTAACTTGTGTGAGGTGTGGATTCTAGCTACATTTCTGTTATTCTCTCGTATAATCGAGCTAGCGCGATGGCTCTCCATAACTAAAAACGGTTCGACTTTTTTTCCACAATCGACCAAATTGGCCAAACAAGGTATGTACATTGAGCTTAAAGTGTACATAATCTAGCTAGATCGTTTTTATTTTTGCGAGTTTCACAGAAATCTGCAAAAATCGAGGCTCAAGACTGTCATAGCTGACCGTCACGAACAGCCAAAAACCGGGGCTGGGGCATGTGTTTGCTGCAGCTGGCGTTAATCCTACGAACAAACGCTTCGTAACTGGAAAGTTTTTACTTTTAATTGACGATATTGAACACAGATGTTAAGTAAATTGTCTTTACTCTAAATATCTTCTCCGTTTTCAATTTGAAGCAGTAAATCTAACACAGTAGGAATTCTCCCACGACATCCGCTCGCTCTGCTTTGACTAACAAATATGTTCTCAGTCCACCATACATTAGACGAGCTAATTTTCGAGCACTTTCAATACAAGATACAGGCCATGTTAGAGTTGAATTGTGTGGGCAATGTAGAACAGCAGATAGATTTGAAATATGATCTTTTGTTATGGCCATTCTAGTGACACTACGACTGTCATCATACGGCGAAACCAGGTCACATAGCTAGCTACGTTTTTCCAGACATAATATTCGTTACCTAGCTACAAACAAATGCTTCGTAACTGAAGAGTATTTACTTTTTATTGGCGATATTGACAACAGAGGTTAAGGAACTTGTCTTTAATCAAAATATGGTCTCCGTTTTCAATTTGAAGCAGTAGATATGGCTTACTGTAGAAAGTCTCCCATTGCATCCTCTCTCTAGCTTAGCTTCGGCTACAGATGGACGACAATCACTATGCATGCATTATTCACGCCTACGGTGTTAATACAGTCTGTAAAAATACCACTTTGACACACCTGCAAGATGATCCGCTGGTTAGATGTAGCATGATCTTATTTACTACCCACAATAGTTCAACTTTTTTTGCAGCAGCATTTTAATCAGTTAGCTCCAGGTCCTCTCTAAAATACATTTCAGACCAATTTGAAACCTGAGCAAATGACTTTCTACTAAATTTTCAAATTCTTCTGAATTATTTCTCTTTTTGCATTGTTCTTCTCTTTTCTGTAGTTTTATGCCTTCGTCCAGCTCTTGCCCCTTTCAAAAATACCTTTCGGGCGCTTTGAAGCTTCAGCTTATAACTTTCTACTAAATTTTCACTATTTTCAGCTTTTTTAGCATGGTCAGCTATCCCCATTCAGGTTTTCGGCATTCTCACTGCTGTTTCGCAGGAACAGCCTTTTCTAGTGTGTTTTGATACCGTGTATTACATAGTTTTAACGGTTTGATGTGGAGAAGAAGACTTCATTAAAAACCCGTAAAGGAAACCATTTGCTGTCTGACTGTGCTTGGGAGGGAGTCACAGCTATTACTATCCCAACTATAATTTCAGCTGTTAAGACTATAATATTCTTTTTATGACTAGCTAGCCTAGGCCTACTTCTTCTGTTTAACAGTTCAGCTTTCAGCTTCTCTCGCATTGTATTTCAGCTCTTAGCGTTGTTAGATGATGCAGTTCAGTTTCCACACTGCCTCTTTTGTGTGACTCACACATTTGACATTCATTTCAGCTTGCGGGTATTTTCTCATTTCTGTATTTTCTGCAATTTAAGAAAAATAATTTCATCTTTCAGTATTCCAACGCATTTTCAGCAGGAAATGCCTTTCTAGTTCTTATTCTATTTCTTCCGTGGCACGTTTCAGCGCCTTCAAATCTTCAGCTATTAAAACCGTTCAGCTATCAAAAAATTCAGCAGTTTCAGTCCATTCCTGCTATGACTTTTCAGCTTTGTACCTCTTATGCTTGAATTAATATAAATCAATATTCATAATATTTTTTACATGGGTTTCCAATGGAGTTTTCTTTCAAATCCTCTCAAACTTCTTTAAACTTCTTCAACTTCCAAATCCTTCTTCTTCCTCAATCTTTCAGCTAGAGCCACCATTTAAACTTTAAAATGTTGACAAAACCCTAAACTATTTTTTAATAATTCAGCTTTTTGATATCTATTCAACTTTTTTCAATATCACTGATTATGTTTCATGACTTTTTCAAGCCGTTTCTGAGATTTACATGGGTGTTTACGTGAAACCCTAGAGTGCAGACTGAAACGCTTAGAGTGAAGGGCAGCTTCGGATGTCGTTGAAAAAATATTTCTAGTTTGCCAGCATTGCCACAATTTTCGCTCTTCATGCTTCGTTTTTGGATCAATAGATAGCTAATTTTGTGTTGGTCGTAGACAGTTGTCTGTTGAATCCAACAGACGTACACATTTGTTCAGAGCCCCACGAAAGCGAGACAAAGTCCAACTCTCGCCCCATAGAGACCAATGCAAATCTGGTGACAAAATCGTCAGAGAAAGAAAAAAGAACAAGATTTTGAAACTGCCGGTAGAGTCGTATTTCTGACCGCATAGAAATATAAAGGACATCTCTGGTTTCGGCAGAGTCTTGGGTCTCGGAAAATATCCTTTTTTTTTGGATTGGACGTATAGTTTTGCGTCTAGGTCAACTTGTTTGAGGTGTGGATGCTAGGTAAATGTTCGTTTTTCTTTCTGCCTAGCTCGTTAGCCATCACAGCTGCGCCATCACCGTGGCAACCAAACAAACACGCACCAGGAAAGCAAAAGGAACACGTTTTCGAAACTGCAGGTAGTCGTATTTCTGACTGCACAGACATATAAAGAATATCTCTGGTTTAGGCAGAGTCTTGGGTCTCGGAAAATATCCTTATTTTTTGGATTGGACGTATAGTTTTGCGTCTAGGTTAACTTGTTTGAGATGTGGATTCTAGCTACATTAGTTATTTTCTCTGCCCAGCTCGTTAGCGATCACAGCTGCTCCATCGCCGTGGCAACCAAACAAACACGCACCAGGAAAGCAGAAGGAACACGTTTTTGAAACTGCAGGTAGAGTCGTATTTCTGACTGCACAGACATATAAAGAATATCTCTGATTTCGGCAGAGTCTTGGGTCTCGGAAAATATCCTTAGATTTTGGATTGATTTTGGATTGGACGTACAGTTTTGCGTCTAGGTTATCTTGTTTGAGGTGTGGATTCTAGCTACATTTCTCTTATTCTCTGCCCTCAGCGCGTTAGCAATCATAGCTGCACCATCACCGTAACGACAGACACGCACCACTCAGTCTCTCACACAGGTGATTGGTACGTTTACTTGACCATGAGAAACCCGATTACTAGCAATTGTCGGTTAATGCCAATAATACGATTACTCCGTTTACATGTGTAATTAGTTATGCGATTACTCAATAAACGCATCTACATGATTCTTTTTTATTAATCGTTGTATGCTCCACGGACAAAACTTGCACCATCATCCTTCTGCAACAAAGTGTCGCCGTGTCTTCCTGTATCGGCCCTACTGCTGTATGTTTCATTCCATCAACACATTGAATCCTACTAAGAAAGCCGAGTAAACGCACTCAATGCACACATCTGCTACTGCTATTACTATCCCAACTATAATTTCAGCTGATAAGACTATAATATTCTTTTTATGACTAGCTAGCCTAGGCCTACTTCTTCTTCTGTTTAACAGTTCAGCTTTCAGCTTCTCCCGCATTGTATTTCAGCTCTTAGTGTTGTTAGATGATGCAGTTCAGTTTCCACACTGCCTCTTTTGTGTGACTCACACATTTCTTGACATTCATTTTAGCTTGCGGGTATTTTCTCATTTCTGTATTTTCTGCAATTTAAGAAAAATAATTTCATCTTTCAGCATTCCAACGCATTTTCAGCAGGAAATGCCTTTCTTGTTGTTGTATGCTCCACGGACAAAACTTGCACCATCATCCTTCTGCAACAAAGTGTCGCCGTGTTTTCCTGTATCGGCCCTACTGCTGTATGTTTCATTCCATCAACACATTGAATCCTACTAAGAAAGCCGAGTAAACGCACTCAATGCACACATCTGCTACTGCTATTACTATCCCAACTATAATTTCAGCTGTTAAGACTATAATATTCTTTTTATGACTAGCTAGCCTAGGCCTACTTCTTCTTCTGTTTAACAGTTCAGCTTTCAGCTTCTCCCGCATTGTATTTCAGCTCTTAGCGTTGTTAGATGATGCAGTTCAGTTTCCACACTGCCTCTTTTGTGTGACTCACACATTTCTTGACATTCATTTCAGCTTGCGGGTATTTTCTCATTTCTGTATTTTCTGCAATTTAAGAAAAATAATTTCATCTTTCAGCATTCCAACGCATTTTCAGCAGGAAATGCCTTTCTAGTTATTTTTATTATTCTTTTTGCCCCCCTAAAACTCAGTGAATATTTGGCCTACATAGACAACCTAGGTGTCAAAAGTTTCGTCTTGGTAGCGATTGAGTTGCTTCTATTGGGATTTACGTTCCGATGCATGGTTTAAGTGGAAATTACGTTTTTGTGGCGAAAAGTGTAGCTTACGGTGGCTAACTTGCTAGCCACAGTCAATGACGCTGCTTACGTCACTAACGTCACGAAAACTCGCGTGACTACCTCTAGCAGAACATTAGTTTAGCAGCTCGTTAACTTCTGGGAGATAGCTAAGCTAACTGCTTTACTGCAAGGCAGCTGCAGAAACGCCACAAGCAAAGAAGCCAGGGTGATAACTATTTACTAATTTTACTTTGTGATATGACACACAATTGTGACGTGTAATGTACACTATAAGCTGATTTTATTAACCTCTTAAGCATCCTGTTAAATGTGCCTAAAAACGCCTAAACAGCATACCCAAAGTAAATTGGAAGCTGTTCTTGAACCATTTGGAGTACATGCATGTAAATGATCTCTTTTGAAAGCTGACACTCTGAAGTTATGTCCCCTGTTGTCAGGACCCCTGTCAGTCCTTCTAGTGTTGAGTAATAGAAGCTTGAACACAAGGAAAGTGAAAATTTCTATTTCCGCCTAGATTTTGTTTTGAAAACAGAGGCCTGAAGAGGCCTAGAGGTGGTAGGTATTATCTGGAAGACTAAATTGGACCACAGGTTGAAGCCTTACCCAATTCAAATCAAAAGTCAAACATAATACCACAATATATTCATATTTGACACATGTTTTTATAAGAGTACATCCAGGAATTTTCTAAAAGGGTCTTTTGGAGACTCCAAAATGACCCTTTGTAACCAAGGTCAAATAAAAAGGTAATATTTTTCATAATTGTTATCTCTAATGAAAGGTGGTACTTAGAACTATCATATATAATAGCTAAATCCCTAATTAGTAATACTGAAACACAAAAACTGAAGCATGAACACATTGGAGTGCTTTATCTGATTCCAAGGATTGGCGCACAAAGAACACTGATTCTGTCAACCATATTGCGCAATCGACTGTTATTTTGAAGGCTCCACAGACGCATACAAATGAGGTATTGGCATTTTCAGCTAGCTGTCAGCTACAAGGCTAACAAGCTAATTTCAGAGCCAGTCGAAGCCAGTTCGAGAAATTTGTTTAGAACGAGTGTGGGGGGGGGGGGCGGGGGAGGGGGCAGGACGCACAGACCTAGTTGGCTTTAGAGGGCTGTCAACGGGGCATGGAAGCTCCTATTGGGTCGAACAAGGTGTCAATCAAAAGGGGAGGGTTCAACGGACATTTTGATACCTTCATTTAGTAAATACTCCGTTGCTAACCGGAGAAAATAACACTTTTATGTGAACAAGTTGTTTCTTCCGTCGGCTAACTTGCATAATGAAACAAAGGATAATGGCTATTCATGAACGTAAAACATTGTATTTGGACGAATTACTTTACATGGTTAGATACTTTGAACCCTTGGGACTTACGCAGATCAAGTTTTGATGGCATGATTTGCACACCTGGACCTATTTGAACAACTTAGGGTGAGTACAACTTTTTTCTTTGGCATTGTTGAAGGAATGTTCACCGGAAAAAGACGTTGACTTTGCTTGCTATTGCGACTTGATCTTGAATTGGTTTATTTCAATGGAAGCACAAGAATCGTAGCTTTCCAACGATGTATAACATGTGTAGCGTCTAAAAAATATATTTGTTAGAATTTAGTGCGTCGTAACTGAGGGAGGGGGAGGCAGCATTTTTGTCTCGCGGGCGAAACAGGAGCGTAAACAGGTTAAGGAAGTACATCTACTTTCGGAAACAGTAGTCTACTATGTCACTGAAGTATTAGCATCATGACATTAGCCTCTGTTGCCCGGGCAACACATACTACAGTGGTCTATGATGCATCTGTTTTCAATCGTTAAAATAAACATTCCTCACAAATACATTTTCGTTGTAGGATTTATTATGACATTACATTACAAGTAAACGATTTGTATCATTACCTGTGGTTTCAAACCAGTGTTGCTCACTGCAACGCTGTAGCCTACGCGAGACACTACAAAAACATCTACACAGCTGTAGGAAGTCAAACGGCGACAGAACATGTTCGGCACTCCCCTTACTTAAATCAAAAATCTATCTAACTACTAACCTTAACTTCATTGCCACAGCCTAAACTTTGTCAATCTGTTCATGAAAATAAATTTCAGCCTAAACCGTACAACGGAACGTTAAATCAAATTCAACCAACGCAATCGCTACCAAGACGAACACAGCAGTAGTCTAGTACTGTACTGTAGTAGTAGTACAATTTACCGGGGCAGCTTCTCCACACAGGGCTATATCGCACTTGGCGTTGTTACTGACAATGATCGCGACCAGTGAGCTTTTTATGAAAGCGATTTTCCACTAAATAAATGTCAAGCTTATTTACGTTTTTGGGGGCATATTTTCAGTTAGCAGATGGTACTGTTTGAATCGCGATTCCATCTTCTACTGCCAGTAACGTCGTACAATAATCTTCAAAGGGGGTTCTTTATTCATGAATGAATGCAATATGAGTAGGCTAAATTCCTTAAAATATCACGAGAAGGGAAAAACTTAAAAGGACGTTTAAGTCATAGAGATTAGGTCAATTTTTACACCGGTCTGCCAAATTTATTCGTTTTGATTCAACGATGAGGCTGCCTCTTGCAGGTGAAATGAGAAGACATCTATTTCATTCTACACTTCACTCGTATTTTCAGTTGTAAATGAGCAGCAAAAAAAATGCTTTTAAATCTATGTAATCTTTATAAATAATAAGTATGCATTTTTAAAATATACAGAAATATCAGTTGTAAAAATGTCATTCAAAAACGGACCCCTGTGCAACCGACGCAAGCAAGCACACCCTACAATTTCCCCAGAAATTGTACCCTCTCTAGTTTTTTTTTCGTTTTTTTTCTTGTTTTTTTTCACTTTTTTTCGTCGCCTACTCCTTTCACACCGTTTAAGCTAGAAACACTGTTCAAACTTCATTTGATAAAGTCTGAACTGCTCTAGTGTGCTATTACTTTTCTCATTGATAACTTTTAAAGTTTTTAAGGTATTAAAGTTTAAAGTGCTAAAAAAAATGAATGGGTTTCAATGGTTCAGAATGTTCAAGTCAAATTCAATTGTGACGTCATGCACTGACAGAACTGTTTCTCACCGCGTCAATTTTTGACACTGTTTAACACTTTCCTGCCTGAATATGCAGACTTTTTCAAATAATAGACCTGAACTGTTTATACCATTTTAAAGACAAGATTTAGGCCTTTCTAATGATGTAAATATTTATATGATCATGTTAGGCAAATCATCCTTTATCAAGACGATTTCACGGAGCCATTCTGACAAAAATCTTCTCCGTCTGCATTACTTTTTTAGAAAACCTCATTTTTAACCACTTTCACTACAAGATAGAGGATAAGTTAGAGCGTATGAAATGTGCGTACTTTTGTCGTGAATTCAGAACAGCAGACAGATTTAAGATAGACTATTTTGTTTAACCCTTTGACGCGTACGAACACACCGGTGTGTTGAGTCCTGGCTGGTCCCTGGAGCGTACCAACACACCGGTGTGTTGGAACGCGTCCTTTAGAATGTCCAGTTTGGCTTATTACGTAACAATAAACTCTTCAGCATTAGCCTACGCGTATGTTATAAACATGAATCTCAATTTACTGTATATTTTGAGAAAGTTTACCTTTATTATCCATAAGAAAACGTTCAAACAATTTAGTTTAGCTAATGTTAGCTAACAGCTAACCAAAAATAACTCACGCTTTACTCACGCCACCTAGTAAACCATAATATTATCCGTTTTCCTTGACTTGGCTATCGCTTTCAACAGATTTTACTATTGTACAACCAACCAGAGATCGAAATAATAGATATACGTTCACAAATATGCATCTAAAACATCTAACATTCGTCTGTCTTTCGTCTCGTTTTGAGCTACTAGAGGCCATCTTTGATTTTTTTGTCTTCCGGCAACAAATATGACCCTTGATGATGTACCCCTTGACCCCGTACACCTCAGTATTTTCTCGTGAGAAGAGTAGGTCATCTCGTTGACCATTTGACACCCACAATGCCAGAGTACTGATCAAAACAAAAAACATGGCAGCCTACATTATCGTCATTAGCCAAGTTAGCTTCCCGACAGCTACACTACGATAATATATCATATCAATTCACTGTGGATTCACCTGTGTGAATATTTAAAAATCGGAACAGTAATGACAGTACTAAGTTATTTTAATAAATATTTAGTTAAAAAGTTAATAAGTTAAAAAGCCCACACCAACACGTTTCTTAATTTTTAACACGTATCCTTTTACTCATTTCAGGTAGCTAATTACATGTCCAGGAAAGGGTACAATCTCGTCATTGTCACGTTACATATCAATGAATATCATTAGCACACAGCTATAAAAAATATCACATCAAAATTATTTAAAACCTTGACACTGTGTAGGGGTAGGCAAAGCTTCCGTCAACATATCGGCAAAAAGGTACAGCATGTTTGAGTTGTGTTATGTACTGGCTATGTTTAGGACATGATCCTTTACACAGGATCCACTATGGACATCCAGGATCATGAAGGGCTTGGGATTTCTGGATCTGTTGTCATGACAAGTCAACTGGTATTTATTGTCATCATATACTTACAGTACACAATGAAACAAAACAACGTTCTTCCAGGACCTAGACATAACCTAGACAACTACAACAACTGTGTGGAATTAGGTCAATAAAATTGGTCCAATAAGACAAGATGAAATTTGTGACAAATGCCTCAAAACACCAAGAAGTGGGGATACTGTGAATGTAAACAAGTAAGCTAGTGCAAGGGAAACTGAATGTAAATATAACATACTAATACCATAATACATGGACATCAGTTATTGAGGTAGCAGCAATATGCAAAAATATTGAGTTTGATGATGTACAGGAGCGTGTGGGGTGCATGGGTTTGTCCACAATGCATGTGGGTTTGGGGATGCAGCATTTGGTATAGATGTTTGTGAGGGAGGGCAGAGAGATCCTGACTATCTTCTCAGCTGTCCTCACTGTCCTCTGCAGGCCGTGATGCAGCTCCTTGGGATGCTCTCTACAGTCCCTCTATGCAATGTGGTGAGGGTGTGGGATGGGAGATGGGCTTTCAGCCTTTGCAAAAAAATAAACATGCTGCTGGTACATCAAGGAATTAGGTGTTTGACGGTCTCGTTGATGTTCAGCAAGGAATGGTCACTTTGTGCTGACCGTACTTGCTCGACACCTGAGAGAAGGCCATGTACTATACATGGACAATTTGTACAGCAGTGCTGTCATGTTCTGTTTCTTGGAACGGGGCCTGTGCGGGCCAACATTCACCTGTAAAATTATAGGGAGATGTTCAAGATATAGAAAACGGTCAACAGCAGGCAATCAAGTGGTATGACAAGTGGTGCGTTTCATTACCCTATGAAACATTACAGTCATACATTGCCGTCTTGTCATTTCAATAGGTTGTTAGATTGAATAAGCATAAAGTCTGGTTTATTCTACATGTCGTCCATCAACTAGCCCTAGCCCAGATTTTCCAAACAAATTACACTTGCCTCTCATTTTTGCTTGAACTGTGGCCTGACAATAAATGAGGAATACATTTTCTATCAACACGGAAATTAATGACAGTAGATGGTAGCAAGAGATCACAAAACAGCCATCAATATAGAATGGATGTCTGAATTATTGTGTTTGCTTTAATTGGACTAAACATGGCAAGTTAGTAATCGCTAGTTACCTGAATAATACCCTTTACTACGAGCTAGCTAGCAAAAACATCAGATAGTGGAAAACAACCACAGGTCATGCTTTCGTCTCAATATCATGCCACAGGTATGTGTATATTTTGTGGGTATAAATAATCTACTCACCAGAAAAGTTTCCCAGATAAATTGAAGCCAACCAAAAAGGTTTGAAGGTATCCAAGCAGCATGAGCTTGCTTGATCGCCTTTCGCCGAGGTGTCTGGGAGTCATGTTCCAGTCTCGCCTACAGTATAGCTCAATTTGGTTGACGATCAACAGTTGCTGCTAATTTACTTGGCTATGTTACGTAGTTTGTGTAGTAGGATTATAACAAAGTAATGCAAGTGCATCTAGTCAGTCTAGCGTATTACTAGGATTGTAATGTATCGTTTTGTTTTCGTTTAGCTGGCTTACATCCAGTAACTTATTTTGTGAACACTGGCTGCGTTGCCAACTCAGAAGGTTTACGAGATGGAAGCCAGCTAGAGAAAACAAAACGATGAATAGAAATCAAATTAGACTGACTGGATGTATCCAAATTATTTTGTATTCGTTATAATCCGACCACACAAACAACGTAACATAGCCTAGTAAATTAGCAACAGCTAACTTGTTGATTGACTCTTTACTACACTACGAGCTAGCTAGTTTGGCAAAAACATCACCTCGTGAAATACAACAGTTCATGCTTTCATCTCAGTATCGTGCAAACTATATGGGTGGTATAATTTGAGTTATACAAATACTTCAGTCACCAGAATAATAGCCAAAATATCTACTTTGAAGGTTTCCGCCAGTCCCCTGAAGCGGAAGAAATACGTAACGAGAAGGTGGATAAACAAAACAACCAATGAATGGAGTATTTGTCACTAATACGGGGTGCAAACTAGGTCAATGGAAAATGCGAACCGATAAATACTTAAATTGTATAGCAATTCGATTTTAATGCGTCATAATCAATTTCTGGAACGTTGAGATTGATCCAAACTCACGCGCATAAAAAACTCACTCTGGGGGACCAGTCAAGGAATTTAGAACCTACGTGTGAAAGGGTTAAAAGTTATGACCACTGAAGTGATGAGTGGGATAACGCAATTCCAAGCTAGCGCGATGGCTCTCCATAACTAAAAACGGTTCTACTTTTTTCCACAATCGACAAAATTGGCCAAACAAGGTATGTACATTGAATTTAAAGTGTACATAATCTAGCTAGATTATTTTTCTTTAAGAAAGTTTCACAGAAATCTGCAAAAATCGAGGCTCAACACTGTCATATCCGACTGTCACGAACAGCCAAACCGGGGTCACTAAAGGTTTTCCTGCAGCTGGCGTTACTACGAACAAAAGCTTCGTAACTGAAAAGTTTTTACTTTTAGTTGACGATATTGAACACAGACGTTAAGAAACTTGTCTTTACTCTAAATATATTCTCCGTTTTCAATTTGAAGCAGTAAATCTAACACAGTAGGAATTCTCCCACGACATCCGCTCGCTCCGCTTTGACAAATATGTTTTCTCAGTCCACCGTACATTAGACAAGCTAATTTTCGAGCACTTTCAATACAAGATACAGGCCATGTTAGAGTTGATATATATATACATAATTGTGTGGGCAATGTAGAACAGCAGACAGATTTGAAATAGTATCTTTTGTTTTAAAGTTATGGCCATTCTAGTGACGAGTGCTTACAACGCTAGCTACGACATAGACATGTCATCATACAGTCCTGTAGCTGCCATAGAACGGCGAAACTAGCTACGTCTATCGTTCGTTACCTACAAACAAATGCTTCGTAACAGTATTTACTTTTTATCGGCGATATTGACAAGAGGTTAAGGAACTTGTCTTTAATGAAAAGATCGTCTCCAAATTCAATTTGAGGCAGTATCTAGCTTACTGTAGGAAATCTCCCATTGCATCCTCTCTTTAATGACGATGCATGCATTATTCACGCCTACGGTGTTAATACAGTCTGTAAAAATACCACTTTGACACACTTGCAAGAAATGATCTGCTGGCTAGATGTAGCATGATCTTATTTACCACCCACAATAGTTCTGCTTTTTTTGCAGCAGCATTCTGAGTTAGAGTACCTAGCTTTTCCAGTTGCACAACAAAGTCACATAATGTGACGAGATTGGATTTTAAAAAACTCACCAGGGACAACGACAACATCGGCAACCCTGCACTATGGATTATTATTTTGATGTCATCTTTAAATTAAGTGTCTGAACAGGACTGGTTGTGCAGCACACATGATTAGTTTCTCCTTCATCTTGAACCTAAAACCTAGATTCTAGGTTAGAAATGTTGACAATGACCAACAGTTGCTACGTTACAAGAAACAAGGAACCAATCCGATTGGCCAACGCTCTTCACTGTTCCACTGTTCAAACTTATTTCTTTTTCTACATCTTTCAATTATTAATACTTTTCAGAATGGGTTTTATTCGCCAAGAAACATCACACAGACAAGGAATTTACTGTGGCAGGAAGGTGCACACATTAAACATATAATAATCTTAAATAAGAAGTGTACAAGTCTAACTAATACTAAGGTTTAAAAATGTAAAAGGTTTAGAATTAAATAAAATGGCTCTAACATAATGCATTAACATTTATGAAATTATACCCTTTTCATCACTCTTTTTTCTCCTTTTTCAACCGTGAGAAAATATTGCAATGCATAACAATGACAGATATACTTTTAACACTGTCTCACCATTTTGGTTTCAAAGCAACACTTTTTTTCACCTTCATACTGCTGACATACTTTTGTCTGCTATGATATTGATAACTGTTATGCAATATACTCTTCATCACTATATTTGCTGTTTCTCAATCTTTCATTCTTTAATACTTTTAACTAGTGGTGGGCCGTGAGACTCTTATCGGGCGATAAAAAAAATATCGCCCTTAATCTATTCTCAAAGTTGGGTTGGGAGCTGGGTCTATACTATGCAAGCTATGATAACTTTCACCTTGATATTTTAGCGCGGATGTATACCTAGCCGAATTGCACTGTCGGGGGCGAGAACGAGTCTTCAAACCTGTTTGTATGCCTTGTGTATGAAATTATCACCCTCAAACGTAACGTGCTAACATGGATGCAGCTATGAAGCTGCCTGGTTTGCTTCAGGGAAAATGTATTTTTAAGAAGCTTCCCAATGGAAACCTTGACAAGACTAAGGTTGTTTGCAACTTGTGCTATGCGGAATTAGTTTACTGTAGGGAGTTCTTCCAGTCTCAAATACCACCTAAACGCAAAGCATCCCTTAGCTAATGCGGAAGATGCCGGGCCAAGCACTGATGTAGCGCAGGGGAAGAGTCGTCATCAAACTACTGTTTAAGTGCAACCGAGGCAAGCCCGTCAGCACAGCTCTATCAGCCAAGCTAACTAATCTAATAAACAGTTAATAAACACAAGTACATCTTATTCAACATAATTTATTTTCATCACCAATTATATAGAACAGCTTTCTCAAGCAGTTTGTGATGCATTTTGGAAACAGGAGATGAGCCCCTGGTCTAATGCGCCACCTGGCTTGAGAAACCCGTTCTCAAAGACTTACTTTTAGTCATTATTTGGGTAGCACACATATTCTGAATGCCTTCGGTGGAATTCAAATGAGCCATTTTAATCTAGATTAACGCCAAGATTACAGTGAGATTAATCTAGATAAAAAAAAATGCTAATCTATGCCCACCACTACTTTTAACGCCTAAAAATGTATGAAAGTCAATAAGATACTCTTTTCATCACTGTTTTTTCTCCATTTTCAACAGTAAGAAAATATCGCAATGCATAACAATGACAGATATACTTTTAACACTTTTTCTCACCATTTTGTTTTTAAAGCACATACCTCTTTTTAAATTTTTGTAAAACCTTCTTCACTATTCAAGCCATCAAAACAATCGTTTCAACTGCTTTCAACAAACACACACATTTTCTTCAGGAAATGTACCTTTCTAGTTAGTACATCTGCTTTCGGAAACGGGAGTCTGCTATTTCAGTGAGGCATTAGCCTCTGTTGGACAACACATACGACAGCGGTCTGTTTTCAATTGTTAAAATAATAAACATGCCTCACAAATAAAGGATTTAGGATTTATTATGACTGTACTGTAGATTACAAGTCAATGATTCGCTGGTGAAATAATCATGATATACCTGTACATGTAGCTCACTGTACCGCTGTACGCGACACTGGTTGCTCTATCTAGCTAGTTAGCTTGCCACAGGCATTTCTCTCCGGTCTGCACTAAAAACAATGTGGACAGATGAGGGGAAAATTGTGCCTTGTTTTCGTTCATTTAATACGATCGACCTCATAATCCGTTTCCATATAGTTGAAACATAGGCCTATATCTACGAATATGTGGTAAATATACCACAGAAAAATAAACCTTTTTCAATTCCAGCACATTCAAACAATCCCCTCAGTAAAGGTTGGCTAGCAACAGCAGCAGTGACTGATAGTGATGTGTCGTTCGTGAACACGAATCCTTACAAGGACTCGGGAGTAACGAGTCCTCTCAAAGAGTTATTCGTTCATTTTCTCGTGGCCGCGCATCGGGACTGTTGCATAGGCTCGTCCAAGTAAACAGAAATGATTAGTTCATTTCCCGACTCGGTCTTCGGGTACGAGTCTTTGGATCATTTTTCACGTGACCTGCATAGGCTCTGTAGTGGTAGCTAGAGGAAACGCTAGAGGGAACGATTCGTTCATTTCCCGACTCGGTCTTTCTACGAGTCTTTGGATCATTTTTCACGTGACCTGCATAGGCTCTGTAGTGGTAGTTAGAGGAAACGAACGATTCGTTCATTTCCCGACTCGGTCTTTCTACGAGTCTTTGGATCATTTTTCACGTGACCTGCATAGGCTCTGTAGTGGTAGCTAGAGCAGTGGTTCTCAACCTTTTTTCAGTGATGTACCCCCTGTGAAATATGTTTTCAACCAAGTACCCCCTAACCAGCGCAGAGCATTTGTGGTTGAAAATAATATGTCATACACCGTTCTATGCCATTGTAACGGATGTATTCATGGCACGAACAGGCACAATGGGTGGGTTTTCAGATTTATTTGCTTCCTACGGAAGCTTAGCAGGCACAGAAGAGACCGAGTGCAGTTAGGCTCACTTACACGTGAAAGAAATGATAAAAATTACGGTGAATACCATACATTCACAAATACAAATTGGAATTACAAATTAACAAAGTGCATTTTTAACTCTGTTACACTATCATTGTCTGATTTATTAAACTGTCAACACTGAACATTGTTGCATTGAACTGAGTTTTAGTGAGAAACTTGTGCTTGTGCTTCACTGAGAAGCTTTGTCAGTCTTGGTGGCAGGGAGGCAACTGCTGTGATCAAGCTTTTCTCCAGGCACAGTCTGTTTCTCAGCATTGTTTTTATCACAGTCATTGCAGAGAAGGAGGCCTCACATAAATACGTGGAGGCAAAGGGTAGTAGCTGCTCCAAAGCTTTCTGTCCCAGGTCAGGGTGCTCCTGCTTCACACACACACAAAACTGTGTGAGTGTGGATGTGGCAAACTTCATCTGGAGGCCACGGTCAGATGACACTTCCAGGAGTGTTTCCTGATTAGTGACAGGTAGATTGCTTCCGTTTGTTTCTGACAAGTAAAATGGGTTTCTCACCCAATCCAGCTGTTTAGATTTCTCCTCCATCTCAGGAAAGTAGGAATGGAAATTGTCAATCAAGTTAGTCAAATGTCCCACGATGAGCAACTTGACTGAAGCTCTGTCCACATTCCCACTAGAGAGGAAATCATCCACCTGAGGAAAGCAGGTGAAATCCCCCTGTTCAGAGGCTCTTCTCCACAGCTCTGCTTTCTTCAGGAAGCCACCCACCTTGTCATACAGTTTTAAAATGCTGGTGTCTTTTCCCTGCAGAGACATATTCAGTTTGTTCAGTTTGCTGAATATATCTGCCAGGTAGCACACCTTTGCAAGCCAGTCTGTGTCCTGGAACAAGGTGGCATGGGGAGATCTGTGCTCAATCAGAAATGTGTGTACTTCAGATCGTAATTCCAACAGCCGGTTGAGTATTTTCCCTTGAGAGAGCCAGCGCACTTCTGTGTGCAGCAGCAGTTGTGTGTGTTCAGCCCCCATGTTTTCACAGAGGCGTCGAAACAGGCGTGCGTTACGTGGCCTTGACTTTATGAAGTTGATCACTTTGATGCAGTCGTTCAAAACGTCATGTAACACAGGGCTCATTCTCTTTGACGCCAATGCTTCCCTGTGTATGACACAGTGAGTCCACTTCACGTCGGGGTTCTCTTTTTAATACGCGCTATGAGTCCTCGCATGCTGCGTCCGTGCAGATGCTGCTGCAGGATTTCCAGCTCATGCCGTTTTTTTACAGAAGAAGGTGTTGACAACATCAAAAATGTCCTCTCATGTTGTTTTCCCCTCCAATGCTTTGCAGAATAGAACATGCTCATAAATGTCGTCAATATCGATGTATCTTACAAAAGCAACAAGTTGAGCATTCCCTGGAATGCTCAAAATTAATCTGTGGATTCATCCAGCAGAAGAGAAAAAGAGTCGCTAAGTTTTCCCACAACTTGCTCGACAATGTCTGTTCCCATTTGATCTATTCTGCGGCACACAGAGTCATTTGACAAAGGCACAGTCTTTAATTTCTCCGCTGCAGTTGTGTCCAGCATGGTCTCAGCTAGTACACTGGCGGCGGGAAGGAGCAGGTCTTCGGCTATAGTGAACGGTTTCTTGGCTTTAGCTATCAGCAAAGACACCGCAAATGAGGCCTCCAGGGCTTTGGCTGATGTCGTGGACGTGGAGGCTTTCCGTATCGTGTCTTGAGATGACCTGAACTCAAAAAGCTTCCTCTTAAAAAACTCAGGTGTCTTACCAACATGACCTGCATGTTTTGTGTTGAGATGCCGCTGAAGATGTGCTGGCTTCATGCTGCTGTTGGCTAATCTCTCCCCACAGAAGAAACACAAAGCTTTGGGTGGATGGCAACTTGTTGACGTAAGTCCCATTAAAACATATTCTTCTGAATACTGACAGAATTTTTCTGGCTCTAGTTTGGCTTTCTTTGGCGCGACTCCCTTCGTGTTTTCAGCAGCATTGCTGCTACGCTTCAACCACGACTTCATTTCTGTCGGACCATTCAAATATGGGAATTAAAATTCCCATGGTTCCCGCCTTAATATTTTTGCTGTCCAATCACCGATTTATTTATGAAAACTGCTAGATACGTATGACAACTTAAGCTCAAAGCACACTGGTTAAGGGGTCACTGGCAGAAATTACAGACCTGAGAACGTAGACATTTAACCCACATATGACCCATACAAATCAACAGAACTTTTTGGAACATTCTGAAGAGCCGTATAATAACTATTTTTAAAGGATTTTTGAATGGATGCAAATTTTTAATATATCTTTAAAAAATCTCACGTACCCCCTGGACTGCCTTCACGTACCCCCAGGGGTACGCGTACACCCGGTTGAGAACCACTGAGCTAGAGGAAACGCTAGAGGGAAAGATTCGTTCATTTCCCGACTCGGTCTTTCTACGAGTCTTTGGATCATTTTTCAGATGACCTGCATAGGCTCTGTACTGGTAGCTAGAGGAAACGAACGATTCGTTCATTTCCCGACTCGGTCTTTCTACGAGTCTTTGGATCCTTTTTTCACGTGACCCGCATTGTATTTTTTAGTAGAAGAAACGGTTTCCTCATTCCCTTTCGCGTGGCCGCTGTTTTAGTAAGACGTGAATGATATTCGCTCAAGTCATCATACTGACTGGTTTTGTTATTTTCACTTTACATTTACACACAGTTTAGTGCAGTGTAATTGTTTACCGTGATAATTAAATGCTAGTGTGATAATAAATGACCAAATCATACAAACTGTCATGATACATTATTTTAATGCAAAAATTTCTTTTAAAATAGTATCTGCTGGTGCAAATGTCATGCACTAACCTACATGAGAATATGATACGTGTTTGCAGTGGACGGATACCCCCACCCCCCCGTTGAAATGAACGAATGACTCGAAAAAAGATTCGTTCATTTTACTGAACGAGATTCAAAGAACCAAATCAGTAAAATGATCCGAACTTCCCATCACTAGTGACTGACCTTCAGTGACAGGTGGGGGCAGGTGCTCAAAGGACACACAAGGCTGATGTAGAGGGAGAATTAGAGAATCTGACAAAGTTGAATGCGCTTTTCTCTATTTACATTTAGTCAGCGCGTATAGCCGGTCATATGAGTGCCGAGTCTTCAGACCATGGATGCAGACCAAGATATTGTCACTGTCAAGGATTGCTTCCAGTAAACTTGTTATATTAGCCAGTTGCCCCCCCCAAAAAATTCAAGCGTATTTACGTTTTTGGAGGCATATTTTCAGTTTGCAGATGGTAGTGTTGGAAAAGGGATTCCAGCTGAGATACTGCCAGTTATAACGTTGTTAGAATCAGCTTGTATTAAAGTGGGTTCTTTATTAATGAATGAATGCAATATTTATGCTTAAAAATATCACTGGAAGGAAAAACTTTATTTCTTTGTTTTCATGCAACTGTTTCAACTATGTGAGGCTGCCACATAGCCTATCACCATTCCCTCTTGTAGGGTTGGAGAAGAATCTCAGGAAATAAGAGAACCCTGTTTCATTCTACACTTCATTCTTATTATTTTGATGTTTAAATGAGCAGCAACAAATGTAAGCTTTTAAATCTATGTCTTTCTTCATAAATAATAAGTATGCATACTTATTCAAATTATAACAATAACGTTGTCCAATTTAAGTAAAAAATATGGACCCATATGAAAAGGACGCAAGCACACCTCACAATTTCCCCAGAAATTGTACCCTGTCTAGTTATTATGGTTCCTCTGGTAGGAGGAGCCTATTGTTTTTGTTAGTATTCCTATTTTTATTGTTATTGGTGGTATTATTATTCTAATTCTGGTTCCGTGGGAGTCAATGGCAGCACCTAGACCAGTACTGTAAAAAGTTGTGACATTTGGCTTGTTGAAACTGCAGAGCATTAGTAACTACCATACCAAACATGGGCCACGTGAGACAATGGGTGGCGCTACAGGCCACGCCCCAATAAGTCAAATTTCAAAGTGATGCCATTGGCAGCCCGAAGGTCCCAAAATTATGATATTTAGTGTATATACCTTATTTCTCACGAGGAACAAAAAAACCTCAAGAACCTATAACGGCCGCCGTATAGGATTTTTCTGTACAATAAAGATTTGTCAAAAACGACAAAATTCTTGTCATGAACCGTAGCTCCGATTGACTTGAAATACGAAACTGATTTGTAAGATTATGTCTTTGTAATGGGTGATTACTACACCTGAAGAGCCAGAGAACTAGGTCTGGCTCTTTTTTAACTTGTGCTTTGTAAGTAAGATGCCGCTTCATCTAGACAGCACATCAGATTTCTGGCATCATGTGTGTAGAAAACCTACATTTGTTGTAGATTTGTAGGATACATGTCTTTCAAAGCAATATTTCGCAAAAATGAATATAAGACAACATGGCTGAATTCAATGTCCACATTTGACAATAACGCAAATGTCCTTTTAACTGATGATTTTAACTAAGCATACAGATACCCAAAGTAGATTTGGGATATTACTGGATATTTCAACCAGGGATTCACACCTATATCAAAACGTTTAAAAGTAGTAGGGCTTAGTTGCAAGTTGGTAATTTTGATTGGTTGATGTTTGCAGCAGAATGCTCAATCAATGAATCTGCATTTTGAGCAAAGAGGTACAGCATCATGGAAGGGCACTGTGCTTTTATTAACTTGTTCTAATCTGTGTTGTGTGTGCTTGCGACACAGGATGACCCTGCCAGTGATGGGGACCTGCCCTTCCAGTTGAGCTCTCAAGCCTCCAGCTCCCATTCCCAGCTCACTGTCGACCTGCCCGTCAACATCCTCCAGGTGAAACTGTCCTCCTAGTTCTCACACATTTTAATGTTTAGGTTTCCTCTTACAAAGGCAGCCAGTCTGCAGTAATGACGGCTGTTTGGTACCCAAATGTTGTTTGGGAAGTCAAGAAAAGCTATACCCCCCCCCCCCCCCCCCCCCCCAAAAAAAAAGACTTGCATTTGAATTATTGATGAGAAAAGCACTTTATATTATATTAGGGGCGGGGTGACCCCCTAATATAATGGTAGGGGAAACACTGAGATCAGTCTTGCAGAGTAGCAAATCCATGTACCCTTCATTCTTTCATTTTTCAGTTTCAAAACATTTACATTACATTTATTCATTTAGCAGACGCTTTTATCCAAAGCGACTTCCAAGAGAGAGCTTTACAAAGTGCATAGGTCACTGATAATAACAAGATAGCCCCAAAAACATTGCGGGTAGCCAAAACATGAAGCACATATTGTGAACAACCAAAATAAGTGCCAAAGGGAAGAACCACAAGAGCATGTAGTTAAACAAGTTACAATTAAACAACATGAATTGCTATAAGTGCAAGTGTACCTGTAGAAAAGCAAGCAACAGTAAAAAAATATCTCACAGCGAGTACAACAATTTTAATCAGTTACCACTAACCAACAAGAGCAGCAAGACTCTAAGCAAGAGTCATTGAGATCCTTGAGGAAACTAACATGGGGTCCAGCAAACCATTCCTAAGTACCGTTGTACTCCCGTTAAACCAAATCGGGAAAAACAAACTTGTTTTTTCTGTTTTAAAACCAGAACAACAGAAATCACTACTTGATTTAAGATCCGTATATGTTTATTGTTTGCACCTTCCTGCCACAGTATATTCCGTGTTTGTGTAACATACATGGCGAATAAACTGAATTCTGATTCTAAGAGTGGAGCGGGTTAACTATCCTCTGAAGGGCGTCTTGGTGCACCTGGTTGATCAAGAGGCAATTGACATGCAAGATGACTTCATTAAATTCTGTGTGTCCAACCTGACATGCCAAGTCAGTCACGTGATGTCTCCTGCGAAGGTTGTGCTCCATGCAAAACCGCCTAACTCTCATTATGGAGCATTGCGAGGCACCTAACTGCTGTAAAGCACTACTAATTTCTGAGTGTGTTTTCCCACTCTCAAAAAAATTGCAGATTAAGTCTGCATAAGTCTCTAGTGTGGCCATAACTAGTCGTGAATGGGATAGGACTTTGGTGAATCTGGTGGACAAAGTTCCACTTCCGCATTGCGTTCATGGGGGAAACCAAACTGTAACGAAAAACCGATACAGAACTAGTGATTTCTGTTCTTTTTCCTGTACCCCTTGCCACAACTGTTGAAAAACAAATTTGTTTTTTAGATTTGGTTTTGAAACAGAAAAATTTAAAGAACAAAGGTTACACAGATTCTAGCAGGGCCATTTTACCTGAGACGTCCAACAAACAACATCTGATTATGAAATTATGGGCACCCCTGAATTTTAAGTACAGAATTCAGAATATCTTAAAGGGGTCATTGTAAGCAGAACCGAATTTACCTTGTCACAGTTGAATAACGACAGTTCAGTGGGTAAAATGGACATACAGTGAACCCCAAAGTCCATTGACACCTCTATCCTATGCAAATCTCACAATAAAAAAATGTAGCTGTAAAACGGTAGGTTTTGAAAGACCTGAGCCTAACCTGTCAGCTGTGTTGTCGATGCCTCGAGAGAAAAAAGGAAGTGACCAGAGCTTGCCGTAAAGTAGTATCTCTGGTCGTACGATGTGTAAGACGTCATTGTCATTTTAAAAGCTTTTTAGAACAGGAAGGCGACTTAAAAAAAATCAAACACCCAGCAGTGTGTATTTTTTTGGCCTCTCCCTTCGAATTCAGAATTCAAATTACTAGACAAAAAATTATATCCTGAGAAGAGTGGATTTTGAGGGGTATAGCTCCATAGACCTCCATTCATTCTGCACTCGCTCGTTAGTGCCCTCATATGGAACTAGAGTGTAAGTTCAGAACCCAGAAGTTTCCCGAGAGTGGCAGTTCTCCCTATATTAGACATTCTCTGGCGATATCAGCGAGCCCTCAGCATTAGTACCGTAGCTAAAAGTCTAGGAAAGTTGAGGCTATTTTTCACTAGGTACCTATAAACCTAGCTAAATGTCTTGGAAAGTTTAGGATATTTTTCGCTAGGTTCCTACGAACATGTCTGCCAGACAAGTGGGTTCCCCTTCGTTCTTTTGGTGAGCAGTTTCACGAGCCCTTCTTACCCGGCGTCATGGAGCCGAGCAGCTAAATACGTATTTAGTACTAGCATTGCTACTGTATCCCTGCCTGTGGTTGCACTGTTATACTCAGCAAATATTGTGTAGTGGTGTCGGAGGACTGATCGAAAAGCGCATTCTTTATCGACTGTATAAATGGACATCATGTATTTGGCCAAATAGTAGGCTGTGTTACAGCATTGGTGATTTCGTTATGTCTCTTGGAGCTCTTGTCGTAGTTAGTACCACTAGCAAAAGCACTCGCTAGCGATGTTTGCTTTGCTAGCTCTGCAGTAGCGGTTAGAACCGAAACTGTACTGTACTGTAGCGAGTGGTACGTGACAGTGGAGCGAGTGGTACGTGACAGTAGCTAGTGGTACATGCCAGTGCCTCCACTGGTACGTGACAGTAGCTAGTGGTACATGCCAGTGCCTCCGCTGGTACATGACAGTTACTGTTCTGTTGATAGTGGTATGCAAGTGTGTCGTGGCAGTTGCATTGGGTGTCTTGCAGCTTTTGTTTACTGTCGTGTAACTGCCCCGCGGCCATTTTAGAATAGGAGAACGGGCTATAAACTTTTATTTAAAAAAATAAGTTAAAATGTTCGTGCTAACAGACTCCAAACCATACTTTTGATGTCTCACTACAAGCTCACCATACAAAGTAGTCGATTTAAACATTATATTGCATATAGTGTAATGGTGTGACTGTAATGTAAAGCAGACTTGTACACACGTAATGAATTAGTAACAAATTATTGTACTCAGAGTAACTGAATTTATATCATTAATTGTAATAACTGAAGTCAATATAGGTAGCCTACATTTGCATTTCGATACTCTGAGTAAATATAGTTGTTAATAATAGTTCATTATTTTCATATGAAGAACCTTGTCAATTAATGACACCCTATACATATTGGAAACTACAAACTCTCCTGGATACAAATCTGTTTAAATCACTCAGATATCTTTATCACAACTGAAGTTACATCATTTTAAAGTCGACCTGTGTCAAAAAGTGATATGGGAGAAAATCCTTTTGTTCGTAATGACGTTGTGAATGTAAATGTCAGTTTAAGTATAGGCTACATTAATAACTTCTCAGCAAGTTATTTCATTGATCAGTTGTTATGGGCTGCTGCAGCACTCAAAAGAGCAGGCAAACTAAGCATTTGATTTGACATGGCTTGAAAATCTTGCTAGCTGACATGTCCAAAAACCGTTGAAATTAATAGTTTTTCATAAGTAATCATATACTTTTTGTACATTACAATGAAGTTTAGGGTGTTAACGATACAAAACATCAAAAATCTCAATTTTGACAGAAAACTATTTTCGATCTTTTATGGCTTATAGCCAACAATGAGCGGCCGCGACATTTCCACAGGCCGCCACACATACTTAAACAATTCTATTCTAAAATGGCCGCGGGGCAGTTAGGCTACATGACAGTAAACAAAAGCTGCAAGACACCCAATGCAACTGCCACGACACACTTGCATACCACTATCAACAGAACAGTAACTGTCATGTACCAGTGGAGGCGCTGTCACGTACCACTAGCTACTGTCATGTACCAGCGGAGGCACTGGCATGTACCACTAGGTGCCAGTAGAGGCACTGGCATGTACCACTAGCCACTGTCACGTACCACTCGCTCCACTGGCACGTACCACTAGCTACAGTACAGTACAGTTTTGGTTCTAACTCCCTCTCTAGCTCTGGCGTATTAACTATGGCAGATTTTTATGGGATATTACTGTGCACTCATCGTACAGTGTCTTGTGGTGGTTTTTGAGGTGCAAAAAAAAGGTTGTATTGCCTCTTACGTGCTGTAGCCTACCACCATACGGCACTTTTTACATAGTGCATTAGCCTGAGCAACATTGGCTAAAAGCCTAATTACTTTTACGCTGGTGAGGAGGCATTATTTTTGGCTACTAACGTTTCCTTTTCAATCTCCTTTTTGTCGTCTCCCTGAGCCACACTCATATTCTTACTTTTGTCTCTTCTTTCCTTTCACTCCACACACTCGACTCGCAGTTCGCACTTTCTCTTTCTGTCCTTTCACTTCTCGCTTCTTTATTTCGCTGTCTCTATCTCCCTCTTCACTCACGCTGTCGAAGTGTGCATGTATGACAGGGAAACTGGCCAATGAAATATGCGGGCTCTAAATTGATCACAATACACAACCCCCGGCGTATCTCTCCACAAAATAAACAAAATATTGCATACTTTTCGGGACATTTTCGATATTGATATTGCACAACGTGATATCGCAAAAACGATATTGAGTCGATATATTGTGCACCCCTAGTTTGTATTATTTCACAATTTTGGAAGTATTTGTTATTAGGTTCCTCCGGTAGGAGGGAACCTATTGTTATTGTTGGTATTCTTATTCTTATTATTATTTTTCTTCTCCTTGCGCCCCAATATCTCAAAAAGTCCCTGGTCATAAATTTTCTAATTTGGCACATTGATACTACATCCAAGTGGGTACCCCCACACCAAATATGGGCCACATCGGACCATAGGGGGCGCCACAGGCCACGCCCAAAAGTCCGATTTTCAAAGTGATGGCATTTCCACCCCATTGCTCCAATTCTTCTGAAACTTGGTGTGCATGCCTCATTTTTCATGAGGAACAAAAAAGCCTCAAGGACCCATAAGGTCCGCCATGATGGATTTTCCTGTACTGTGATAATTTGGGAAAACCAAATTGAACCAAAGGTGAAATTGACTTGAAATTTGGTACAGATATGTATCATTGACGTATTTAAAAACGTTACTTAAGGCAATTGAATCAAGTACAAAATGGCTGAAATGGGTGTATTTATGTAAATGTCCACATTGCCTCAATATGTTTGTGTCACTAAATCAAATGTATTTTTGAAGGATGGTTCAAACCTAATAGGCTTTAAGGTGACATGCCCCTGAAGTATCATGCAAAGTTTCACCTTGATATGTCAAAATATGACTGAATTACAGCTGTTTGAACTTGGACCAAATCTGACAATGCTTGCCATTGGAGAAACTGCTTTTTTTATTATCCAGTTGCTGAACTTTGTGTCATCCATGTCTGGGAATGGCTCAATTGGCTGAGGAGCTCAATTGGCTGGCTAAATTGGCTTACATTTGAATACCTGTTTAGTTAAACAGGATGACATCGTTCTGAAGTACCATGCGCAATTTTACCTTGATATGTCAAAAGATCATTGAATTACAGCTGTTTAAATTTTGGCTGAATCGAACAATGTGTGCTACAGGAGAAACGGCTTCTTTGTTATATACAGTAACTGACCACATGTTCTCAGCCTTGACGGTAGCTCAGTGGATTGAAACGGTGTCCTGCAAAGTGCAAGGTCACAGGTTTGAATCCAGCCACTGCCTTTGGGAATGTCATAATTTTGATTATCTGTTTAGTTAAACAGGATTACATCATTCTGAAATACCCTGCGAAACTGCAATTTTACCTTGACATGTCAACCGTTTCTTAACCTTTGTCCCAAAGCTGACCAAAGCTAATACTCATATCACGCAGTCGGAGCACAGATAGATAATCAGCGTCAGCACCCTTGTGTACCCAGCATGCAGTGCGGCATGTCAAAAAACGCAAAGACTTGTGGAAAATAGTTTGGTTACAACAGCCGTGCGAGGGATTTCAGTTGTTGTGTTCATTCAGTTAGATGTTTGTAATGTTATTGTTTGTTAGTTAATATAATCTTGTTGGTCACCCTGATTGTGCATGTTGTGTAGTTTAATGGGACCAGAGAGTCGGCTGCTGTACTATCACAAGCTATTCTCGCAAGCAGCTGACCCTAACCCTAGCAACGTGAGCTCTGCCTAGCCCCGTTGCCCACATCACTATTGTTAATTGTGCATTGACTGAGATTCTGGAAAGAGATCAACTCAAGAAGAGTTTCAATATCCTATAAAAAGCTAATACTCTACCCTTTCTATTCATAAAATCTCAACAGTTGCTGTGTAGCAGAGAGGGTAGAGAGACTGACTTGTAACCTTATGCTCATGAGTTCAAATCCCCATTCAGCCTATTGTCGTTGGCCAAACATGAAGTAGTTTTGCTCTCATGTTGTCCAAGTCTCGATCTTCTACAGTGTACATGTTATAATAATATTTAGCCATTTTGCGGAGGAACCCGCATCGCTGCTTGCAGCTATATTTTATTTTTGCATTTGTTCAGTAACCTTGGGACATCTTATTAAAATATTCTGATTATACAAAATTGGTTCATTGGCATTTATTTCTTATGATATTCTGAATTCTGTACTTAAAATTCAGGGGCGCCAATAATTTTGACCAGGACTGTAGTAAACTTAGAAAGTGCTGAAAGGGTTTTCATAAGTTATTGTCAGTTTTACAATAAAGTTTAATCTGGTCGGTTTGTCCATCAAAAAATCAACTTTGTCTTTTGTCTTCACACAGGAGCCCCCGGCCATGACCGAGGATGACAACGGCTCTGATAACTCCCAGTTCACAGGAAGTACCATTAACCTGCAGGACTTGGAGTGACCAACTGCATGCCCAACACCAAAGGGTCAGAAGTCACTAAACAGGGAGGAAGCATGACAGGACCTGAACCTGAGACATTCCCTCTGCTCAACCCACACAGGATAGAGCTCCTGCTAACAAGTGTTGGGATGTTGGATCATCTCTAACCACAAGGTTTCTTAAGCCTTGCTGCATCTTCAATGCTTCAGAATACTATTCAGAATACTCCTTTTCAAATCTGGGGTTGCGATGACCTTGAAGCCCAGAGCCAATTGCACCTTGGGATGAACTGAGAGAAACATTGAGTGAGAATTCACAGAGAAACATTCCACATTAAAAAAAATTGTGAAATATGTAACGCAATCATGACTGAAAAGCACTCTCCCTTTTTATTAAGAGGGACAAAAACTTTGCATTGCAAAAACCCAGACACCCACATCTTTAGATTTCTTTTCAACTGGTGCCACAAAGCCACTGTGCTTGGCACCCTGTCTGAGCATCTACAATGCCTTATGGACACGCTATGCCGTACCCCTTGCCACAACTGTTGACAAACTGCTTTGTGTCGACTAGGAATTTTGTTTTACTTTTTTTGTGTCCAAAGTATTTTATGTCTTACGATGAGCTAGACAGTAGCGTTTTATGTTGATAACATGCATCGCTGCCTTGTTTGGATTTGTAGTAGTTACATGTGAGTCAGGACTGTATTACCTGAGACATTCCCTATTTATTCGCTTTGTTTACAAAATAGCAGTGACAGAAAAGTTTAAAATAAAGGATTGAAATAAATATTTGTCCAAAGCTTTTTAATGATCTTAAATTTACATAGAAGGATGGATAAATGTTTACTTCATTGATTAAAAACAAACAACAAATACAAAAACCGTGTTTAAAAATGTATCGGGAAAATGGAGGATCTCATGTGAAGATAGAGGAAGTCATGTGGATTTAGTTACAAAAGTTTTGGTCAATCATTGTTTTTTGCAATAGTATTTGAAAAAAAACTCTAACTCTTTATGATCATTCTATTGGGGTGATTTAGATGAAGACATTTTATGTAGCATCAGCCTAAATAAGCCTATTTGATATCACAAACGACCATATAATGAAAACGTATGTAGGTTTGTATCTTATCATTTATCATTGTATAATTTATTAAATGTATTTATTTAAGCAGATTTTCTACCAACGTACATTTTCTGACTAATAGTGGTTAATAAAATAAAATATGGCATCACACCAGAAAGTCCTTGGTAAATTATTGTTTTCTCTTGAGGTTTCAGGAATGTCTGGTTAAGTAAATGTATGACAAGCGCATGTGCTATGAAGGTCCAGTAATAATAAAACTGCCAAGTGACATAAGTACAACTTCAAAACATTTCCTGAACATCATACAATGTCACCGTGGCCAGGGATGTCAGTTTATTTTGTATCCTTATAACCCAAATACATCAGAAACAAATAACAATGGGTTAAATAAGTCTGGTCAGTATCAGCAAAGGGTTGTGTTGTGATAGGGTATGTGCCCTTAAGTGAAGAAGTATAGGTGCTCCTCCATCTCCTTGTCAGTCAATGGGTTCTCTTGTCTTTTTTTTGGCTTGTGGATAGGGGGCTGCGATCTAGTCATCAGTTTCTTTCCGGTCTTAAAGAAAACAACATTGTTTTCACAAAATCACTTGACTGATTATAAAATTCAGGCTGCTTAATCTATTTCATATAATACATTAATTGTTTTACATAAATAGATACAATTATAAGTAGGCTAGTTTGTAACAGTAAATGGCCTGATAGAATGGAAGATGTATTATCTCACCGCCTTTTTTATGTCGGCCTGGGCTCTCTCCAGAGCCCTCTTCAACCTCTCCTCCTGGTGTTGCTTCTGCTCACGAATCTTCTCATCACGCAACCTGGAGAGCCAGCGGGAAGGAAAGATGGATCCATTTAGTTAACAATGCCAAACTGGAACAATAACCTCACTCATCATTTACTGTACTACACATTCTATCCATCTAACTGCACAAACTCTACCAACCACAAGAAATACACTGACGCTCAAGTTCCAGATTATGGCTGAACGATTAATTGCATTTGCGATTTAGATCGCGATGAGACAAAACGCGATTTTGTAATCGCAAAGGCTGCGATTTTACTTTGGTCACGTGACACGCGAGAGTAACGCAGTTTGCAGACGAAGGATCAACTTTGCACGCTACACTTTACCTTGACCTGTACATGGCCTCAGGCTCGACAGAACCTGACACACTTTGCCAATTTTGCCTTTAAAAAAGATGCTGCGCCATGTCAAGTATTGCCTGGCTAACATTGCTACCTCACGGGGCAACGCCACCAACCTAATTCGGCCCTAAAAAAACACCACAAAGCCATGTACGATGCATAGTTAAAATGCTGAACACCAGTGTGTCAAATTAGCCAAATAACAGCCGACAGGATCACTGATCGAAATGTTTCAAAGCTCGTATTCACGTACGAAATTACTCAAGCAGTAACAGTGTTCATCTCGAAAGATATGATGCCCCTCGGTGATACACATACAGTAGGATCACTATGGCTGTCAGTGCCATACTCTTTCTGTTAGGCTACTAGTAGTCTGGATCAGAACAGTGTTTCTTTTTCTTTTAAGATTTAACCTTTAGATGCGTGAGTTCTAAATATTTCCGGCGGTCCCCACAGCGCAAGTTATTTTTCCGAAACGGTAGATAGCTAGCTAGCTTTAGTTAACCCTTGTGTTATCTTCGGGTCATTCTGACCCATCAGTCATTGTGACCCACCGTCGTATTGCGACAAATTTACCTCATACAAAAACAAAGTGAAGCATTTTCAAATTATCTTTTTTCTCAAAATCGTTCAGCCCTATTCCAGATAGTGATAGGTCTTGAGTCCTTTGATTACCTGCTATGGAAATAAACAGGTCCCATTCGGATCTGTCTCTCTACTCCCCCGAAATGTACTAAACCCTTAAATCCCAGATAGCAAAATGTAACGGGGCTCGAGTCCTTCAACCGGCTAATATGAACAAATAAGCAGGAAGGGCTCCAGTACCTGAGCCTCCTCTCCTTATCCTTGGCCCGCTCGGCCAGCAGCAGCCGGTCTCTGGGGATCATCTCAGCATTCTCCAGCAGTTCGCCCAGTCGGCCCTCAATGGCCGTCAGCATCTGCAGCGTGCTCAGGTTGCCCTCGCTGTCGCCCACGCAGCTTCGGTACACCTCTTCCACCTTTCTGCCCAGGGTGTCCAGCAATCCCTCCTGCAGAGTAAAGAGATGGGTCATGAGAGAAACATCAATAAATGATTCAATCATTTCAAAAGTTCAAATAAAAAGTTACGTTCCCTTCAACAACAAAAAAATTCAATGTGCGCCTGAATATAGAGCAACATAAAACAAATAGAAGAAAATAAACAATATAGGCCTATATAAAAGCATCAACAATGGTACATTATGAATCAGCTATAACATTACCAATGACAGGTGAAGTGAATAACACTGATTATCTTGTTATCATGGCACCTGTCAATTTCTGGGATATATTAGGCATAAAAGTGAAAATGTTATCCTCAAAGTTGCGGAAGGATTTGAGCGACTTTGACAAGTGCCAAATTGTGATGCTAGACGACAGGGTCAGTGCATTTCCAAAACTGCAGCTCTTGTGGAGTGTTCCTGGTCTGCAGTGGTCAGTACCAAAAGTAGTCCTAGGAAGGAAAAGTGGTGAACCGGCGACAAGGTCATGGCTAGACTAAATGATGCACGTGGGAAGGGAAGGCTGGCCCATGTGGTCTAATCCAACAGACGAGCTACTATAGCTCAAACTGCTGAAAAAGGTTCATGCTGTTCTGATAGAAAGGTGCACACAGTGCATCGTAGTCTATTGCGTATGATGCTGCGTAGCAGTCAGGGTGCCCATGCTGACTCCTGTCCATGATGAATCACATTTCTTTTACATCACATGGAAGGCCGGGTGCATGTTCGTCATTTACCTGGGGAACACATGGCACCAGGATGCACTATTACATTTACATTTAATCATTTAGCAGACGCTCTTATCCAGAGCAACTTACAGTAAGTATAGGGACATTCTCCCCGAGGCAAGTAGGGTGAAGTGCCTTGCCCAAGGACACAACGTCATTTGGCACGGCCGGGAATCGAACTGGCAACCTTCAGATTACTAGCCCGACTCCCTAACCGCTCAGCCATCTGACCCCCCTATGGAAAGAAGGCAAGCTGGAGGAGGCAGTATGATGCTTTGGGCAATGTTCTGCTGGGAAACCTTGGGTCCTTCCATTTATGTGGATGTTACTTTGACACGTACCACCTACCTAAGCATTAGTGCAGGAATTGAATTATCTATAATAATTATAGATAATTTTATACTTACTCCTTAAGTAATACTTACTCCTTACTCAAAGAGAATGAATTCATATTTTCTTTCTACACAATTATGACAAAGCAAAAACTGTCTGTAGAATGTCTTTAAAATTATATTATTATAAAAACTCAAATACTACATTTCATGTGAATTTTTCATGTGTTGTTACAGTAAGAGTTAACAGGATTGAAACAATTTCTAATTGCACTGTGTACACATGGAAGGCTAATTGGGTGTGCTCAAGCCTTCGGCGAGAGCACAACCTTTGTTCTCTCACATATATATTTATTTATTTATTTATTATTGTTTATTTTCGCCCCCCTAAGGATCAGTCAATATTTGGACTACATACACAACGGCGGTGTCAAAAGGTTCGTCTTGGTAGCGATTGCGTTGGTTGTATTTTTATTTACGTTCCGTTGCATGGTTTAAGTAGAAATTGCGTTTTTGTGGTGAAAAGTGAAGCTAACGGTGGCTAATTTGCTAGCCACAGTCACTGACGTTACTAACGTCACTACGTCACTAACGTCACGAAAACACGCGTGACTACCTGTAGCAGAACATTCGTTTCACATCTGTTAACTTGGGGTTAGCTAGGCTAACTATAGCTTTACTGCAAGGCAGCTGCAGGAACGCCACAAGCAAAGAGGCCAGGGTGATAACTATTTACTCATTTTACTTTGTGATGTGAAACACAATTATGAAATGTAATGTACAATATTAGCTGATATTATTAAGGAAGTAGGCCCACATCTACTTTTGGAAACGGTAGTCTACTATTTCACTGAAGCATTAGCATCATGACATTAGCCTCTGTTGCCCGGGCAACACATACTACAGTGGTCTATGATGCATCTGTTTTCAATCTTTAAAATAAACATTCCTCACAAATACATTTTCGTTGTAGGATTTATTATGACATTACATTACAAGTAAACGATTTGTGGGTGAAATGATCATTACCTGTGGTTTCAAACCAGTAAATCCAATTCAACCAACGCAATCGCTACCAAGACGAACACAGCAGCAGTCTACTGTACTAGTACTGTACCGTACTGTAGTAGTACAATTTACCGGGGCAGCTTCTCCACACAGGGCTATATCACATTTTGCGTTGTTACTGACAATGATCGCTACCAGTGAGCTTTTTATGAATGAGCGATTTTCCACTAAATAAATGTCAAGCTTATTTACGTTTTGGGGGGCATATTTTCCGTTAGCAGATGGTACTGTTTGAATTGCGATTCCATCTTCTACTGCCGGGCAACGTCGTAGAATAATCTTCAAAGGGGGTTCTTTATTAATGAATGAATGCAATGAGTAGGCTAAATGCCTGAAAATATCATGAGAAGGGAAAAACTTAAAATGACGTTTAAGTCATAGAGATTAGGTCAATTTTTACACCGGTCTGCCCAATTTATTCGTTTTGTTTCAACGATGAGGCTGCCTCTTGCAGGGGAAATGAGAAGACATCTATTTCATTCTACACTTCACTCGTATTTTCAGTTGTAAATGAGCAGCAAAAAAAAATGCTTTTAAATCTATGTCATCTTTATAAATAATAAGTATGCATTTTTATATAAAATATACAGAAATATCAGTTGTAAAAATGTCATTCAAAAACGGACCCCTGTGCAACCGACGCAAGCAAGCACACCCTACAATTTCCCCAGAAATTGTACCCTCTCTAGTTAGAAATGGAATAGTTTGAAGCTGGCAGTGTAGATTCCTCCAAGAATCCTTTGGATCTTACCTGGTCGTCAGACTTGTAGTTGCCATAGTTGAAAAGACGGGACCTCAACTCCAACTCGGTGGCCCTTTCTCTCTCCCTCTGGATGGTGTGGTTCATGATATCTATCTGCTTAGTCAGCTGCTCTGTCTCATGCAGCCTGAGGAAGAGAGAAATCAAGTTGAAAAAGTTAGGGGACAAGAAGAGAATGTGGGTTGAGGGAAATGGAAATGGATTAGGTGGAGGTGTGGGAGGAACTTGTACACATTTGTAAGAGAAAGGGAGAAAAGAATGAGAAAGAATGAAAGAAGGATGAAAAGGACTTTGGGATGTTTAAGGTTGTGTTCACACTTGTCAAGTTTGGTTTAATTAAAATTCTGGTGCGATTGCTTAACCCTCGTGCTGCCTTCGGGTCACATGACCCAAAGGTTCATAACGAACCATCGTTGTGTTTACCCAATTTTACCCAATACAAAAACAAATTAAAATAATTTTCTTTTAACCTTTGCAATGTGGGGGGTCTGAGACAGCCCAACGGTTAAAAGAAAATGCTTCACTTTGTCTTTGTATGCGGTAAATCTGTCGCAATACGACGGTGGGTCACAATGACTGATGGGTCAGAATGACCCGAAGATAACACAAGGGTTAAGTGCGGTTCATGTGAACAAGTGTGAACGTTGTCATACGAACCCTGGTGCGCACCTAACAAGCTTGGCTTGGATATGTGAACGCAACACAGACCAAAGACGTCTAAACGGACCAATAATAGGATGTCGTCACAAGATGCAACCCATTAGAGCTTTAACAAAAAGAGGAGAGGGCTCATGTGGACCAACGAGGAGGTAAATCTCCTTATTAACATTTGGTCTGAATCGTCCAACAACCATATTTCAAGTATAATCGAAAAAACGCATAAAAATGCTGAAGTCTTCAAAATGTTCAGTGATAGGTTTAAAAGCTGTCCAATCAGGTTGCGACCTTATCCTTATGCCTTTTGTTTAGGTTGAAACAAAACCTGAAACTTTGCGTAAAGACAACACATTACGACAGAAATTGACGTCTAAACACATCCTTTTTGAATGTCTTTGTGGAGTTTGTGACCTATGTTTCGGCCTCCCTTCCCTTTTGTTTTGTGTTTTTTGCCTTTATACTTGCCAATTAACAGAATCGATGAGGGGAAACTACTGAGGACTGCGAGGAGGAGGTTAATCAACAACGTGGACTTCAGACTGCAGCAACCCACCCTACATTGTGCTTGCAGGGGCTGTGTGTTCCAGCCTCCAATGTGATGTGTGGTGTTGGCCTAACTCTAAAAGTCTGTTGTGTCTGAAAGATTGGGTTTTGAACTAGCCATCGCTGTGTAGAGCCGGCCTGGGAGACATGTCTGCCGTGATCGACGTCAGGTTGTAATTGAGGCAACAGAAGACTGGTTATTGGATTGTTCATTCGTTTGTTATCTGCCGCTTGTCCGGGGATCAGGTCGCGGGGGCAGCAACCTAAGCAGGGAGGCCCAGACTTCGCTCTCCCCGTCCACTTCCACCAGCTCTTCCTCGGGGACCCCAAGGCGTTCCCAGGCCAGCCGAGAGACATAGTCCCTCCAGCGTGTCCTGGGTCTTCCCCGGGGCCTCTTCCCAGTGGGACGTGCCCAGAACACCTCACCAGTGAGGGGTCCAGGAGGCATCCTGATCAGATGCCCGAGCCACCTCAACTGGCCCCTCTCGACGTGGAGGAGCAGCAGTTCTACTCTGAGCCCCTCCCGGATGACCAAGCTTTTCACCCCATCTCTAAGGGAGAGCCCGGACACCCTGCGGAGAAAGCTCATTTCGGCCACTTGTATTCGCGATCTCGTTCTTTCGGTCACTACCCACAGTTCATGACCATAGGTGAGGGTAGGAACGTAGATCCACTGGTAAATAGAGAGCTTCGCCTTTCGACTCAGCTCCTTCTTCACCACGACGGACCGATGCAGAGCCCGCATCACTGCGGACGCCGCACCGATCCGCCTGTCGATCTCGCGCTCCATTCTTCCCTCACTCGTGAACAAGACCCCGAGATACTTGAACTCCTCCGCTTGGGACAAGATCTCCTCCCCGACCCGGAGATTGCACTCCACCCTTTTCCGGTCGACAACCATGGCCTCAGATTTGGAGGTGCTGATTCGCATCCCAGCCGCTTCACATTCGGTTGCGAACCGCTCCAGTAACAGCTGGAGGTCGCGGCCCGATGAAGCCAACAGGACCACATCATCTGCAAAAAGCAGCGACCCAATCCTGAGGTCACTAAACCGGACCCCCTCAATGCCCTGGCTGCGCCTAGAAATTCTGTCCATATAAGTTATGAACAGAATCGGTGACAAAGGGCAGCCCTGGCGGAGTCCAACCCTCACCGGGAACAAGTTCGACTTACTACCGGCAATGCGGACCAAACTCTGGCACCGGTCGTACAGGGACCGGACAGCCCCGATCAGGGAATCCGGTACCCCGTACTCTCGGAGTACCCCCCACATGAGCCCCCGAGGGACACGGTCGAACGCCTTTTCTAAATCCACAAAACATGTGTATACTGGTTGGGCGAACTCCCATGTACCCTCCAGGACTCTGCCGAGGGTATAGAGCTGGTCCACTGTTCCACGGCCAGGACGAAAACCACATTGCTCCTCCTGAATCCGAGGTTCGACAATCCGATGGACCCTCCTCTCCAGGACCCCTCAATAGACTTTCCCAGGGAGGCTGAGGAGTGTGATCCCCCTAAAGTTGGAGCACACCCTCTGGTCCCCCTTTTTAAAGAGGGGAACCACCACCCCGGTCTGCCAGTCCAGAGGCACTGTCTCCGATGTCCACACGATGTTGCAGAGTCGTGTCAACCAAGACAGCCCTACAACATCCAGAGCCTTAAGGAACTCCGGGCGGACCTCATCCACCCCAGGGGCCCTGCCACCGCGGAGCTTTTCAACCACCTCGGCGACCTCAGCCCCAGAGATAGAAGGGCCCCCCCCGATGTCCCCAGACTCTGCCTCCACGTCAGAAAGAGTGTTGGTGGAATTAAGGAGGTCTTCGAAGTATTCCTTCCACCGATCCAGGACGTCCCCCGTCGAGGTCAGCAGCACACCATCCCCACCATATACAGTGTTGACAGTGCACTGCTTCCCCCTCCTGAGTCGCCGGATGGTGGTCCAGAACCTTTTCGAAGCCGTTCGGAAGTCATTCTCCATGGCCTCGCCGAACTCCTCCCATGCCCGGGTTTTTGCCTCCGCGACTGCCAAAGCCGCGTTCCGCTTGGCCTGCCGATACACATCAGCTGCCTCTGGAGTCCTACCAGAAGGTGGGAGTTGAAGTTGACAGGGGGTTCTGCCAGCCATTCCCAGCAGACCCTCACATTACGTTTGGGCCTGCCAGGCCTGACTGGCGTCCTCCCCCACCATCGTAGCCAACTCACCACCAGGTGGTGATCAGTTGACAGCTCCGCCCCTCTCCTCACCCGAGTGTCCAAGACATTCGGCCCCAAGTCCGACGACACGACTACAAAGTCGATCATCGAACTGAGACCTCGGGTGTCCTGGTGCCAGGTGCACATATGGACACCCTTATGCTTGAACATGGTGTTCGTTATGGACAAGCCGTGTCTAGCACAGAAGTCCAATAACAAAACACCACTCGGATTCAGATCGGGGGGCCCGTTCCTCCCAATCACGCCCCTCCAGGTCTCACTGTCATTGCCCACATGAGCATTGAAGTCCCCCAGGAGGACGAGGGAATCTCCGGGAGGAGCGCTTTCCAGCACCCCCCCCAGAGACTCCAAAAAGGGTGGGTACTCTGAGCTGCCGTTTGGTGCGTAAGCACAAACAACAGTGAGGACCCGTCCCCCCACCCGAAGGCGGAGGGAGGCTACCCTCTCGTCCACCGAGGTGAACCCCAACGTACAGGCACCGAACCGAGGGGAAACAGGTATTCCCACCCCAGCTCGACGCCTCTCACCGAGGGCAACTCCAGAGTCAAAGAGAATCCAGCCCCTCTCAAGGAGACTGGTTCCGGAGCCGATGCTGTGCGTCGAGGCGAGGCCGACTATATCTAGCCGGAATCTCTCTACCTCGCGCACCAGCTCAGGCTCCTTTCCCGCCAGCGAGGTGACATTCCACGTCCCTAGAGCTAGCTTCTGCAGCCGAGGATCGGACTGCCAAGGCCCCCGCCTTCGGCCGCCGCCCGTCTCACACTGAACCCCCCCCTCCTGTAGGTGGTGAGCCCGCTGGAAGGGGTCCCACGTTGCTTCTTCGGGCTGAGCCCGGCCGGGCCCCATGGGAAAAGGCCCGGCCACCAGGCGCTCGTCATCAAGCCCCACCCCCGGGCCTGGCTCCAGGGTGGGGCCCCGGTGACCCGCGTCCGGGCAAGGGCAGCTGGGAACCATTGTTGTTTTTCTTCTTGGTGAGTTTTTTGAGCCACGATTTGTCTGGTCTTTCACCTGGAACCTGTTGGGTGACCCTACCAGGGGCATAAAGACCCTGACAACATATCTTCCAGGATCATTAGGACACGCAAACCCCTCCACCGCGATAAGGTGGTGACTCAGGGAGGGGTATTGGATTGTTTATTTTATATACAACCAGAACTCAACTAAACTTAGTCTTTCTGTTAATGAAGAGGTGGACTAAAACACTTTCTTCAACAATAGTAAGCTATTGCAGTCTGTCAATAAAGGCAAATATTTAATTCAATTGTACTGTTTGGTCCAGATTTGAGCATTGGCAAAACTGAAGGTGTCAGAATAAATACAAAACACGCGTCAAAGTTGTCGCTGGCCAATCATGAAATAGCTGTGTCGTCATTAGAACCCTTGCAGTTGCTCTTGTGAAAATATGCTGGCAGTTCTCGAATCGATCTCACGGTACTTTGATGGCATACCGCATTATCAAGTCGGACAAAAAGTCTAACCAGCATTTACTGCTTCAAGTCATCCAGCTGCTGTCGGCGCTGCATGAAGTTGAACACACCTAGAGACACTCCAACGTAATGTTCACAACAAAATGTCATGACTGTCTTTCTGTTCCCCTCCCCTTGTGGGTGTGTCTGTGTTTGTCTGTCAGATTCAATGTCAGCTTGTTTGTCTTCGGTCATTATCACCACCTGTCTTGTGTTACCCCACTGATTACCCTGTCTATTTAATGTTCCTTCTGTGTGCAGGTCCCTGTCAGATCGTTGCATGTTGCGACACGTCTTGTGTCTCGTGTGAAAGTTACGTTCGGCTACCCCCAGTGCTTAGAAGTTCTGTTTAGTTTTTTGTTGTTTTCCCCGTCTGTTACAGGCGCTTTGGGTTTTTTCCCGGCTGAGTCGCCGAGGTGTTTTTGGTTTCATTTTTGCCCTTTTCGGTTTTTCTGAATAAAACCTTGGCTTGCATACAACTGCCTCTGACTTTTTGAACTCTACCTGACACAAAAGGGATGGGGGTTAACAGCTAAATGGGGGTGAGCAAAAGTTTTTAAAAAAGCCCCTGGACTAATTCCTACCAGGACACGTATAATTCCACCTCCAAACCCAGACCCTTGACCCCTGGTCTTACATCTTCTTCTGGGTCAAGTCCATGGTGTAGCGAATATCCTCCAGGGCCTCCTCGGTCTCGCGGGAATTCTGGATCAGAGACAGGTTCTGCTCCTCCAGCTCAGTCAGCAGGTCCAGGAGTTGCTGGGGGTCTGTGTAGTAAAGCTCAGGCTGTGCCTGTAGGGAGTGACAAAACACAGTGTGGAAAACCAATGTTATATACAGAGAGAGTAAGAGAGCATGGCTGTTATCAAATCATTTTCTGAATACAGTATCCTATCTTTTTGGTGGGTTAGTTTTCTGATTATTAGTCTTTAATTAAATGTCACATTTACTTAGGGATTTGATATTAGCCAAACAAAACCATGCCTACCAAACTATATTTTCATTTTTTTCGGTTTGTGGTTTAACTCGTCTGGCAGTGAGTCAGTAAAAATTCACATCACCAATGAATGAAATCTGACTCCATGGAATCTTACTAACCCTGACCCTCATGCAGAGAAATGTAAACTTTGAAAATGTGTAAAACTGACCTCGTACGCAGAGCCTTCTGAGTCTTGTTCTGACACAGTGCTGCTGAAATGGACACAACAAGTAGAGAACTTAAAAATTATATCTATAGATATTGTAACCAGGGCCACCAGGAAGGTGTGGCCAAGGGGTAACTGCCACACCGGTATGAAGACCCCCCAAAAATATGACATTTCATAGGCTTAACCGTACAGAACATTTGCATCAGAATAATTATTATAGTCTGATTGGCTAAGCGACAAACCATACTGCTTGAGAGTGGTGGCTTTACTTGTCTATCATACACAGCGTGCATTGTTTTGTTGCCTATAGAATCTCTGCCCTGAGATCCCGTGGAGAACAAACAAAGTGGCTGTGTTGCTTATGTTTACACTATATGGGGTGCCTGCAGCCCTAGATCACTGACAGTTATACAGCCCTGAAGGTTTTACGGCCTTGCCCTGACAGTTTTTTGCCCCTGCTGTTTCTGATTCTTCCTATAGGGTAGGAGTATATACGGTGAAATAATATTAAGGCTTAATATTTTTTTACTTTCATAACATACACACTATTACTAATAACGTCAATAGTTCATTTTATAGACTACAACCTTCTCCAAGAAGCTTAAACAGAGCCTAAAAATAGGCTTCTGTTTGCAACTTTCATCGCAGTTTATCTACGTGATTTAATAAATTAACTTTGTAGAATTGCATATCAGCAATGGCCTTTTACCTAATTTGGACCAGCTTAAAGATCCTGTAAAGTAAATTCCATGTTTTGCTTCTAAGTACATTATACTGTATATGTGTGAAATGAGTTCCTGAAAGCATGTGCAAAGCGCTAAAACTTTGTCGCACTGAAATGTGGAGTTAAACCGAAGAACAGTTTCTCTTCCGTTTTCAAATCAGGTTTTAATGGGCGGAGCCAAAAAATGCCCTATCTACGTCATTTCGCCCCATCTACGTCAGATCACTGAATGGCTCCTCCTGCTGTACTGTTATTGGGTGTGCTTTGCCTTCAGCAAGGGCACAACCTTTGTTCTCTCACATATATATTATTATTATTATTTTTTCCTTTCTTTTTGCCCCCCTACTCAGTCAATATTTGGCCTACATAGACAACCTAGGTGTCAAAAGTTTCGTCTTGGTAGCGATTGAGTTGCTTCTATTGGGATTTACGTTCCGTTGCATGGTTTAGGCTCAAGTTAAGTTTTTGTGGCGAAAAGTGAAGCTAACGGTGGCTAATTTGCTAGCCACAGTCACTGACGTTACTAACGTCACTAACGTCACGAAAACACGCGTGACTACCTGTAGCAGAACATTCGTTTCGCATCTGTTAACTTGGGGGATAGCTAGGCTAACTATAGCTTTACTGCAAGGCAGCTGCAGAAACGCCACAAGCAAAGAGGCCAGGGTGATAACTATTTACTAATTTGAGTAGTGAAATAGTAGACTACCGTTTCCGAAAGTAGATGTGGGCCTACTTCCTTAATAATATCAGCTAATATTGTACATTACATTTCATAATTGTGTTTCACATCACAAAGTAAAATGAGTAAATAGTTATCACCCTGGCCTCTTTGCTTGTGGCGTTTCTGCAGCTGCCTTGCAGTAAAGCTATAGTTAGCCTAGCTATCCCCCAAATTAACAGATGCGAAACGAATGTTCTGCTACAGGTAGTCACGCGTGTTTTCGTGACGTTAGTGACGTTAGTAACGTCAGTGACTGTGGCTAGCAAATTAGCCACCGTTAGCTTCACTTTTCACCACAAAAACGCAATTTCTACTTAAACCATGCAACGGAACGTAAATAAAAATACAACCAACGCAATCGCTAACAAGACGAACCTTTTGACACCGCCGTGGTGTATGTAGTCCAAATATTGACTGATCCTTAGGGGGGCGAAAATAAATAATAAATAAATAAATATATATGTGAGAGAACAAAGGTTGCGCCCTTGCCGAAGGCAAAGCACACCCAACTAGAGAGGGTACAATTTCTGGGGAAATTGTAGGGTGTGCTTGCTTGCGTCGTTTGCACAGGGGTCCGTTTTTGAATGACATTTTTTTTTGCTGCTCATTTACAACTGAAAATACGAGTGAAGTGTAGAATTAAATAGATGTCTTGTCATTTCCCCTGCAAGAGGCAGCCTCATCGTTGAATCAAAACGAATAAATTTGGCAGACCGGTGTAAAAATTGACCTAATCTCTATGACTTAAACGTAATTTTAAGTTTTTCCCTTCTCATGATATTTTCAGGCATTTAGCCTACTCATTGCATTCATTCATTAATAAAGAAACCCCTTTGAAGATTATTCTACGACGTTACCCGGCAGTAGAAGATGGAATCGCGATTCAAACAGTACCATCTGCTAACTGAAAATATGCCCCCCAAAACGTAAATAAGCTTGACATTTATTTAGTGGAAAATCGCTCATTCATAAAAAGCTCACTGGTAGCGATCATTGTCAGTAACAACGCAAAATGCGATATAGCCCTGTGTGGAGAAGCTGCCCCGGTAAATTGTACTACTACGGTACAGTACTACACTACTGCTGTGTTCGTCTTGGTAGCGATTGCGTTGGTTGAATTGGATTTAACGTTCCGTTGTACGGTTTAAGCTGAAATGAATTATTTTCATGAACAGATTGACAACGTTTAGGCTGTGGCAATGAAGTTTAAGTTAGTAGTTAGATAGACTTTTGATTTAAGTAAGGGGAGTGCCGAACATGTTCTGTCGCCGTTTGACTTCCTAAACAGCTGTGTAGTGTAGATGTTTTTGTAGTGTCTCGCGTAAGCTACAGCGTTGCAGTGAGCTACACTGGTTTGAAACCACAGGTAATGGTAATTTCACCAACAAATCGTTTACTAATGTCAGAATAAATCCTACAACGAAATGTATATGTGAGGAATGTTTATTTTAACGATTGAAAACAGATAACGCTACATCATAGACCACTGTAGTATGTGTTGCCCAGGCAACACAGGCTAATGTCATGATGCTAATACTTCAGTGAAATAGTAGACTACTGTTTCCGAAAGTAGATGTACTTCCTTAATAATATCAGCTTATACTGTACATTACACATCACAATTGTGTGTCATATCACAAAGTAAAATGAGTAAATAGTTATCACCCTGGCCTCTTTGCTTGTGGCGTTTCTGCAGCTGCCTTGCAGTAAAGCTATAGTTAGCCTAGCTATCCCCCAAGTTAACAGATGCGAAACGAATGTTCTGCCAAAGGTAGTCACGCGTGTTTTCGTGACGTAGTGACGTTAGTAACGTCAGTGACTGTGGCTAGCAAATTAGCCACCGTTAGCTTCACTTTTCGCAACAAAAACTTAACTTGAGCCTAAACCATGCAACGGAACGTAAATTCCAATAGAAGCAACTCAATCGCTACCAAGACGAAACTTTTGACACCTACGTTGTCTATGTAGGCCAAATATTGACTGAGTTTTAGGGGGGCAAAAAAAATAAAAATAATAATAATAATATATATGTGAGAGAACAAAGGTTGTGCCCTTGCCGAAGGCAAAGCACACCCAATTAGTGCAAACCGCTAACTTGATATTAGGCTACTCGTTGTAGAATGATGGTATTTTGGTGAAATGGTAGCTAATGTGCTAGAAGTAGTTGGAGAGCTCACTGTCTGCTGTCTCTACTGTAAATGTTTACTCCTGTGTTACAGCTCAGGGGAATATTTCATTTATATGCATCTGTATGTTTCACTCATTGAACAAATACATTCTAATTCTATACTGTTTTGTTCGGCTTGACGTAGCGTCCATTATCTGGGTCGTAGGTAGTTTACTTGAGAGAGGCGGCGCCTTCCAGTGAGGGGGCCGAGCTTCAGCTCCTTCAGGCGACACGCCCCCCCAGTCTCGAACAGAGAAGACTGCTAATTTTCTTACGATTTCAAAGCCTAATTTAACATACTTGTCGGGGGTTTTTTCATTCGAATTTGGATGGGTAGTTAATAACACATTATTCCGTGGTGTGCTGAACTTGAAACTCGTTTTTAATTCCACTTTACAGGATCTTTAATGCCCTTGTCAGAGAGCTACATTGTCCCTCTCTTCTAAACAGTTAATAACCTTTAGTTATTAATGGGGGGAAACTAAAAATTAAGAAGCGCAAAAGGTTTCGTAAAATTCCTCATCAGCATCGAGAACTAGCCGGTCCACAATGAGTTCCTGCTAGATACCATCTATTGACATGTTAAAATGAATTGACATCGACCCGTAGCTAATTGCTTCTCCGAATAACCCAACAGAGAACAATAACTTTTGCAGATTATTTAACATACTCGTCGTGTCCCTCCTAATCTCTGGTCAGTCTGCTATGCTGGCTCAAACCTACGTACGCCCATACGTAACTGTACAGCCTCCCCTTATAGGACGCATCAGGAACAGCAGTAGCGTAAAACTGTCAGGGCAGGGCCGTAAAACGGTCAGTGCTCTAGGGCTGCAGGCTCCCCCTTCTATTTACGAGCTATCCTCTGGTCGGCAAAGAGTTCACAGCGGCTCGAACCAACTGTACAACAGTAGATTTACGAATATTATGTTTGTTTGTTTTTACAACGCCTTGCCTTATTACGTTTTAACTGACCTTTTGTTGCAGCTGACAGTAATAGATTATGTTCAGGCATAGAGGAGACTAGTTAACTAGCTAACTAGCTAGCAAACCTTTTTGCCTCACTTACAATTTTCTCCCCACCAGTTTCAGACCCATGGTGCCACCTCTGATTGTAACTCAAACATATGTTCCCTTCATAAAAGTACAGAAGTTCTCACACTTTGTCACTGGGACTTGTAGACTTCCTGTTCTGTCTGGAGGAAGCCTTAGGGTCTTTCAGCTGGGAAAGGTCTCTGCTGGTGAACGACCCCTTGCTCACAATGTCTGGAAGTGTACGTGTGAGACAGATTAAATTTAAGAGAGAGGGAAATGGATAGGGAGAGAGGGCTTGATTATTATGGAATACACAACATGCAGACCACACTGGAGACAGTGAAACTTACACATCCCAACTCAAAACAAAATAATTTAAGACAGAGATAAAGGACATACTACGGCCAGTCTTCTTCTCTTTCTCCTTCTCGTTTGCTTTCTCCTTGTCCTTGCTCTTGGTGGTGGACTGGATCTTGGTAGACTTGGCCTTGGTCCTCTGGGTCTCTTGCCATTCTGGAGGTGAGAGCTTAAAGAGGAAGTCCTTATAAAGAGTGTACTCCTTCAGAATGTCTTCAAATTTGGAAATGTCACTGCAAGATCATCATACACACACATATTACACATATGTATTTTTGGACACATCCTCATACATTTACAAAACTAGATAACTACATAGACATTCAGGAAAATACTGAAAATGTTCAGTATTTTGAGGCCATGGATGTTATGCATGGAGTCATCATGGCTACCACTCATGTTACTTACCTCTTAATGGCCACCATTTTAGTAGTAATTCTCTTGATCTCAGCAATCCTCTCCAGTTTGGCCTTAGTCTCTTGCTCAGCTCTATTAGAATGCCGAAATTCATTCATAAAGTGAATCATCAATTAATAGAGGGTATTTTAAATTTCTGTTGATTACTTTGTCATGGAATAATTTTCAGGTTGTTTCTATATCTATGGAAATTGCTGTAATTGATGTAATTAAGTGTTCTGGGAATATCTACAGTTGACATTCTGCCATGTGCGTTTACATTTTGATGGCTTCCACAGAGTTCTTGTCATTCTCTTTAAGGAACTCGTCAAACATGACAGCGTCGTTCTCAAGGAGCGTCTCAGCTTGCATCAGCTTCCTCTCCTCCTCAGCCGCCACCCTCTCCAGCTGTGCAATCTCCCCGTACTTCACTGCCAGAGAGTACTGGGAGGCAGTGAGGATGTGGAAAGTAGAAGTGAAGAGATGAGAGGAAAATATTGAGTTAGGGAGACTAGAGGAATGAATACGGAGAAAAGTAAAAAAACAAAAAAAAAGACAGAGAGACAGAAAAGAAGAGGCAAGAGTCAAGGCCAGCAACAAGTAACCTGACTTGCCAGATGGTTTGTTACAAATATCTGTCACAGAGTGGGATGGGTGCGGGGGAACGCTGCTGAAAAAGGAGAGTAAGAAGGAGGGAGGTTTGAGGAGTTGACACCTGGCATTTCGGTCTCCCTTTCCCTTTTGTTTTGCGTTTTTTTTCCCTTTGTAACTCATCCAATATACAGGAGCAACGAAACTATCAACAAGACTACCAAAGAGGGCTCATCAATAAGCCGATGGTAGACTGGAGCATTACGTTCCTTACTGAAAGGGAGACAGCCTGGGCTGCAGAGGCTGTCTCCCTTTCAGTAAGGAACCCATTTTATGTTGTGCAATCTGTGCTGTACTACATAACCCTAAAATACCTTTGTTGTGCCTTTTTTCCTGTCGCCCTCGGTGGCGGTCCCAAGACCAGTGTGTTAGTTTTTTTTTGTGCTTTTTTTCTCCACTAGGAGATCACTACAGTTGTAGTGCCTCTTCTTAATCTGTAGTGTGTTCCTTTTAACAGTCTAGTGGGGGTGATGAACGAACAAGCTCTGTCAGTGAGGGGGCCCTCCACACTAGACTCTGGATATTAGTAATGTAGGGTGATTGGTGAGGCCTGCCCTGTGGGGAAAACTGAAGACACCTGTTAATTTTATCAATAAAGTGTATTTTCGTACATTGACCTCTCCAGGGGTCTCATTTATAAAACTGTGCGTAGGATTCTTACTAAAAGTGTACGTACGCCCAAAAGCCTAAAATGGCGTACGCTCACAAAAATTCAGATTTATAAAACCGTGCGTACGCACACCTGTATGCAATGTTCCCTTTATAAATCACAGATTACCCACAAGTGTGCGTACGTGAATCAGCATTGTACCCTGCCCTGAACACGCCCATTTTTAACCATAAATAGTCAATGCAAAGCACCTCATGAATGCTAATCTAGTATCTCATCATGACCCTGGCATGCAATTGTTCTGTACGGTGAATCATAGCGCATGACAACTTCTCAGACACTGTTAGCCTATTGGTGGAGCCCGAAAACTCAGAAAATGTGGTGGCCGGTAGATCACCAATTACAAAAACTGTGCGAGTGGCGTCAACTGTGCCAGTGATACCGCGAGTCGGGATACAATTTGAAAACAAAAGCGTTTTGTTATGAACAGTAATCTATTAAAGTCTGGACTGATGACGTGGAGTGTAGCGATTGCACGGGAGATTAACGACTGTATTTCCAGTTTTTGACATGACTATATATGCACAGTATTAAATAAATATATTTATACACTGTATTCTGCAGTTATTTAAAGGTAGGATATGTGATGTTATCTGCATTCCATGCAGTCGGGCATTTCCCCCTCCTGCACTCCGGTAGTGGACAATATGATGGTGAGACAGCGCTGAATTTTGATTTAAAATTTTAGTTGATTGTTGTGATGGCATTTTTTGATATAGTTACTAAGAATGTATTTTTAATAGACTGAGGTTGTGTTTAAACAAATGGATGTTGCAATTGGTCTTAAGGTATTTATGGTGTTGGGTTATGATGCCTGATTGAGAAGCTAGGGGCACGGAGGTTGGGGGATGTTTGAGTTCTGTGGCCTAAAGGGAGATGGGTCAGTTGATCTAGCAGCCCTGACCTTTTGGCCGAGGAGATTGTGTCCTGTGTCCTGTTTGTGTTTCATTAAGGGTATCTTTACTGTCCTCATTTAGAGAAAGAGCCGTGACATCAAAAGACTTTGGTCACTTGACCTGGGGGGTTATTTTGTCTTAACTGTCACTGAGCAGTGCTGACCAATCACAGAGTTCAGAATAACCATTTGATCTAAAGTTTATATAAGGCAGGGTTTTAGGGTTGTTCTGGATCACTCTGGCAAACGACCTGTGGCTAGCACCTCCTTCGTTATGACTGATCACAAAGTACTTTGTTAAATCATGATCTGTATAAGCAAAATAAATTGTAATAAACACACATCTCTTGACTACTCAGATCTACACAGTGCCGCTTGAATTTCCACCATTACACTTGGTGGCCAGTAGGGGGATCCTCATTGGTCTACGGCGTTCAGCAGGCGGCTCCCCTCGGCGAATTGATCTTCCGGCAAAAAGCCGCCTTTCCTTCCGCCATGCGTGAGACAGCAGGGCCAGGGGGGGCGCCCGTTGGACGTTTTGTGGCTGACGCGGGGTCTTCAAATGAACCGGTGAGATATTCTTTTGGTTACTGTGTGATATTGAATTGTCTAAATGTGTTTTTTTTTTTAGGCTATTGTCAATAATTCGGTTAAGTAAGTAATTGGGCAGAGGTAAAACTGTCCTGTACGTGTAAAGCCGTACGAATTAATAAGGTAAGGTTGTTGAACCTACCTTTTACGTGAAAGTCGTAAAAGAAATGTCTGCAGAAGTGTGTCGACGGACACACACAGAGGTAGTGTTGTTGACGAACAAACACATAGAGGGAGATAAATTCACATGTTATATCGTGTTATGTGTCTTTTTGAGACCCTAAGGATTAGAATATGTTGGGTTAGTGATAGTTTGAGAAATTGTATTGGCATTGGTGCAGTTCTTATTTATTAACGGCCTAAACGTGATTCTAAGTTCCGAGAGAAAAGTATACTTGTGAGGAAATCAGCTGTGTGAGTGAGTGTTTACAAAGGGTTTGAGTCCCTGAAGGTGGAGAACAAAAAAGATAGGATGTATCCTGAGGGATTTTCAAAACAAAGGTTTGAGTTTTTTACACACGTGTTCATTTTTGTTTTATATGTTTTTTGAGGTTAAAAGAAGTATGAGTAACTAATGGTGTCTATTATTCAAGCTATATACAAATTACAAAAATCAAAATTTTAATTACTTTTCGAAATTTTAATTATTTTTTCGGTTTGAATATTTGTAATTTAAGATTGTGCAGTTATTTTCCTTGAAAGTTGGGAAGTCGGAATTTAATTGTTTTTAGAAACGAAAAGGAGTAATTGTGTCTTTATTTTCCGTCGTTGGTTATCGTTTATGGATTGTAATTCTGAAAATGAATGGTCTGGAGGCAGAATTGACCTGTCCAAACATCGATTACATGAAGCAAAAGTATGGTAACGATAGTTTATTGCAAATGCAAATATGGATTGATAAATGTGGATTTTTCGTGGATTTTTTGTTTTAAGAACCTTATTGTATTGCGAAATAGGTTCGTGGGGAGAAATAGATACACGATTTTTTTTGAAGTGGAGAAAAGAATAGATTTTAGCCTGATTGGAGAGCTTTTTCTGATTGGATGGAGATGGGTAGAGGGATAAAGAAATATTAGGACAGAATAGTGTGGGGAATTTTTCATCTATTTCCCCACAGATTCACGATTGAGATTTTCTGGCTGTTCCTCAAACAAATTTCGCCTCATCCGCAGCCAGGGGTGTTGCGGCAGGATGCGCGGGCGCATGAGGGTTTGCGGGAATGCGAGAACAGAATACGAAGAGGTCAGACATTTGCCATTTCTTCTGACAGCCGGTTATATCTAGGAAAAGTCAAGAAAGTAGGATCCTGGAATGTTTTTTATAGATTTGCTTTGGATTCCCGCAAAGATTGAAGCTTGTGCCTTGACTTGCAATTGCCATTGTGTTTCCAAGAAGGAAAGGTTAAAGTCCTCTCCGGAACAAAGGGTTTGAGTCCCTGTTGTGTTTGGAATAAGCGTGTTGTGGGCTATGTTCAAAGCTGATGCAGAGCGTGTTGACATGCTGTTGAAAACATGTAGGCCAACACGAATTGCTAGGTATGGTCAATCCAAAATGCGTGCTTTAACTGTGGGAATTTGAGCAAAATGTACGTGAATGTCCGGAGATGTGTCATCACTGTTGAAAGTTTTTTTTGAAAATTGTGAGCGAACTCTCAAATCAGAGGGGTTCGTGACCGGAAGTTGAGTTCCGAACTGGTGACGTACAATGTTTATCGGTTATGACACTGTTGGTAGAGGAGAGACGATTGACTTGTTATATTGTTTTACAACTCTGTGTTAACCGTTATATTTGATGTTAGACTTTACATCGGTCTGATTACCGCCAGAAGGCATTTGTTTTTGAAGACGGAGACATTCTGTTTTGAAAATGCTAATGTTAATTCTTTGACTGAATTCTCCACTTGAAAAGAGGCGCATGCGCTTGAGCCTAGCGGAAGTTGATTCTTTCGGTGAAGCTCATTCTGCGTGCAGTGCCCACACATGAGTGCAAAAAAAAAAAAAAACACTCATTTTATTGAGAATTTGACGTTGAATTGAGAAGTATATTGGTTGGGAAAACAGATGTGTGTTTCTGTTTCTTTGTCGAACTTAAGAAAATATTGTGAGTTGCCATACTCTTGATTTGGAAATTATGTACAGACCGATTTTCTATATTATGAGCTTGATTCGTTATTGAATAACGCGCTGGAAATTTAGTGTTTGGGTAGGATAATTGGTAAAAGGCCAGTTTTGGCAATAAAGCGGTATTCATTTTAAGAATTACAATCCCGGGGTTATTGAAACTTTTATAGAAAGTTATGTGTTCAAACGGAAATGTTATGTTGTTTAAGGAATATTTTTGTTTATGTCTGGAAATGTTCGATGGTTTTATTTTTAATTTTGTGGGAATTCACAGATGTTACTGTTGTTTAAAGAAATATGTAAAGGGTTATGAAGAAGTGATTAGAAAGATTGAGCCAGTCCGAGGGACTGAAGTGTATACAAGGGGAACTAGTTCGAGAGACCGAATTGCGTTTGTTGTTAAGGGCAAAGGTGCTACATATGTGTGTTTATTGCTGCTGAGATGATTTGTTGAAATGTGTTGGGTTTGGTGGTATTCATATTTACCTATTTAAATGGACTTGAAGTTGAAGCTTTGTCCAACCAGAATGCTAATACATGGGTAAACTGTCGTTCTCTGACGAGTGATATTAGGTGCATATGTAGATTTCGGAGCCTAATTTTTAATGGTTGATAGACTTGTAAAGAAAATCCAGGCTGTGACTGTTGGTTAATGGCTAATGGTGAAAACGTGGAGGAAGTGCATTTTGTTCTGTCCCGAGACAAAGGAGAGTCCAGGAAGTTGAATTTGCAACTATGGCAACGACATTGGCTAACAAACTAACAGACCGACAGGCGGGTACAGGCTAGTAAAGGAATTGCAGCTTGATATTTGAGATCCAGGATGAGTAACCGCATGACGCATGCGCAGATGGAAGTTGAGAAATTTACAAAGACGCAAATTTAGAGAAATAGATACATTTGGAGCGAATTTTACATATTGATTTGGTTACTTTTGAAATATGTTACGTGATGAGTATTTTGAAACATTTGCTAACAAGGTTTTTGTTTGTTTGAGGACATTTTAAATGAGTTTCATAAATTCCGAGGAAAGGTGGGGGCTAAAAAAAAAGTCCCGTTACGTTGAGTTTTACTGAGGTGATCCCAGAGGGTGTAATTCTGCATAATTATGTGAGTATTAATGGTGAAAGATGTGTCCGTTTAGATGAATTCGAAGTTTGGTGGTTTACGAATGTATGATTTAACATTTGTTCTAAATCCTAGCCAAACAGGGAGGTAGAAGCCTTTCAGACCAGGACTTGTATTTACGAGCGGAACATCTGTGGTGTGTGATGGTATCCATAAAAATGCAGAAATTAGACCCTGGTTCATAAATTAGTTCTAATTGGATTGGAAAAAGTTATACTTTAGCAAAATTAAGTGAATAGCTGGTAAACGCCAACCATCTGTGTTGTTTAAAAGAAATGAAAAAAGGTTGAGAGTTTTTGCTTTGTTCCAGAGCGCGCTGTTTGATGCGAGTTTGAAATGCGCGATTGTTTATTTGAGTTGATTCACTAACAAAGAGTAATTGAGATAGCTGGTAAATATAGGAATATTCAAAGGTGTATACATTACATGCTTTGATAAAACTTTTGAGGAGTTAAAGAATAAGGTTTTGTTTTACGGGTTTATGTTAAATTGTGAATTTAAAGGTTTAAAAGAAAAAGGGAGAGTTTATATTTTCTTTTGTCTTAAGGGCATGGTACAATGTTTTGGGATAAACAGTTAGGCTGTGATGAGGTTGTATCATTATGGTATTGGTTCATAAAGAGGGTTATGATAACTTGGTTTTGAAATAATTTGGGAAGACTCATTAAGTCTGATAAATTGTGGTGTGATGGTTGTGCTAAGTAGCTTGTTCTGGACTGCAGCCAAAGCAAGTTATGAAGTTCTACCTATCTAACCTATATAGAAATATAGATGGGGTATATGTTTGGCTAATGGTTACATTAAGAACATTTTATGGTCTATGTTTTATTTTGGAATCATACAGATTAAATTCTGGTTTAGGGTAGTGATGCTGGTTTTCTACATGCCTTGGAAAAAGAGAGATTTGATTTGGTGAATTTAAATACAAAAAAAAATTAAAAGGGAATCTGAAATTTAAAGGTATTCATTTGAACTGTTCCTAAAGGTTTTTGAAGAAAAGATAATAAGAGACTAAAAGTTGAGGTTATTCGTAATTTGGCTGTTTTCTAAAAATAGTTTTATTTTATACAAATTGGTTCAAAGGTTGGTTGCTTCAGTGTAAGCTTGTTAATTCATAAAAGGGAAAAGAGTTAACATATGTACTGATAGTTAAATACATCATTGGTGTTACATATGATTTTGGGAAAGGTATGGAAACAGGAAGTTTCTTAGTTTGATCTGGGACACAACTTGCTGTATGCAAATGTGGAATTCACTCTAACAATTATGATTATTCCACAGGGAAAATGCTAGTGCTGATACTAGCTGGAGCAGTTTCTAGATTGCCTGAATGCATTGATGAACTAACTAGAATATGTTTTTGATGTTGATATGTTTACAGGAAGTGATGAGATGATGTTGCTATGTCCGGATGAGCCTAACTTGACAAATTTGGGCTTACAGGACTCTTTTGAGGAAAATTGTTGTGTGACCTTGATACAACATTTGTTACAGGTTCTTTAAGGGAAGCGCAGGCTTCTTAGAGAGGAAGAGATGACGTTTAGGAATTTATGACTGACTGATGACTGACTGATCCAAACAGAGAGTGACTATGGGGGTTTTATGGTTTTATGAATTTAGCTTCAGTAGTTTGGATTTGTGATAGGATTGTGAGGGTTTGATATGATATTGCTGAGTTGAAAATATTGGACTGTATTTAACCCAGAGTGAGAATTTTGTTTTGTTTGAGTATATTTGATAAGATTTACAGAATACAGCGGACAGATGGAGAAAGGAATGGTGGAATGGAGATTCGAACTTGGACAAATCCACAAGAAAATGCGTTTTGGAAAAAGGAAGGATATGAGAATAAAAAATGGAGGTTGTATGGTCTGCATAAAACATTTATCTTGAGATTTTGCTAAGTTAACACATGGAAAGATCATGCCTCTACAGTTTGTGTGATATCAAGAAGAATGCATTATTTTAGCATACAAGAGGATTTGTAATGGATGCATAGTCATTTTGTTAATACTTCATATGTGGGACAAGTATTATGAGAAAAGGAATTTAAACACGATAAGCTTCACAGTTAAGGTTAGAGAAACCATTTGGGTATTGATAGATGGATTTTGTAGAGTTCAATTTTTGGAGAAGTGATACTGTTTAATGATTGTTGATGGGAAGAAGTTTTAGACTTCTCAGGGGCTCAGTGATCAAGCTTTTGTTCATTTAGATTATTCTTCGATGGGATTTTTCTTTGAGGTTATGTAATGATAATGGGTCACACTTGTTTATGGAAGTTATTTTGGTGTTGGTAGGATTCAACATTGTGTTAATCACTTCAGTTGAATGAGAGAACAGAACTTTGAAGACTAAGTCAGACGACAAGAAGTCAGTTACCTTTAACTGACCTCTGTGAGAATGTGCTTGTTTATCACTGTGCAACCTTTTTGGAGTCTATTTTGTGTGAGATTCACAGGCAGGTGAAGGAGGCTATTCCTATGACTGGACCGCTGCATGATTTGATACCAGATGACTGGATCGTGGTGAAGGACCTGAAACGCCTGGAGGAACCCAAGGTGGACGGGGCCATACCAGATTCTCCTGACGACCAATTCGGCGGTTAAGATCGAGGGGAGAGCAACGTGGATACACGCTAACCATTGCAAGCGTGCACCTTGTCTGGAGACGGAAGCATTGGATACGCGTTCTGCGTAGTACCAAGGAAATTTCCGAGCTGTGCGCAAAGTGCGGTGTCGTTGAAAGTTGCCCTGAGCAATTTGATCGTCGTTTGCAATCGATTCGACTAGACTACACCGCCTGACAGAAGTTTGCCTACATTCAACTGAAGATGGCCACTACGGATGCACGACCATGGCATCAGTTCCGACAACCTGGACTTTGTGGTATACGGGGTGCAGTGGGTTTTGTCTTGGGAATGGCATTTCTTATTGCTCTTATTGTATTTTCGCTTTTGTATTTTAATAAAAGTATGCATAATTCTGATGATACTATGACAATAGATCCAATGACTTCAACTGTTTCACCTGCAACGTTCCAGATGTTGAAAAGTGATGAGAGAGAGGTTGTAGATGAAATGGAGTGGAAATGGAGAGTTTAATTCTTGGTATAAGTTAGCAACATATTCAGTAAAACAAGTTTTAGGCGAAGAACACCCACCATGTGTGTATTGCCAGCCACTTAAGGATGTTTCACTGATTATGCCAGCACCATTTAATTCAACTAGTTGTTATGATTTTAATTACCATCGAATTATTTCAGGTGACATTGATAAAACGAGATGTGTGGACAGTAGTCATCTGGTTTTGTTCAGGAATTGTCCAGTCTGTCCCACTAACTGCTATCATTACCAGTGTTCTAGTGCTTGGTATTTAAATTCCAATCTAGGATGTGCAGCAGTACGTCCTATGCTTACTGGACCAATTGAGAACGAGGGAACGGAAGATGTTCTGATTGATTTTGTTATAGTTCCAGGGCAAAAGTTTGAGTGTTTCGAGAAAAGTTCCGATATTGTTAAAACAGTATTCGTGGGGAACTTTAGTGAAGGGAAAGTAAAGATTGGAACTTGTGATGCAGTTTAGAGATGTTAATGGGACTTTACACCCTTGTTACAAGTATAGAAGCTCTGTTCGTGTGGATAGTGAGGGAAAACATCATACTCCACCACCTTCTGGCCCATTGGTATATCCAGGACGCGATATAGCTGATATATTTTGGTATTGTGGGGGTAGAATTAGATCACGTTTACCAAAAGGATGGGTGGGAGTGTGTGCTAAGGTGATGTTAGTTAGTAAGACGTTGATTAAGCCTTTAGGAAATGTGACGGTTGATTCAGGCAGACAGAGACGAGCTGCTCCTGTTGGATCTTTTGATAGTGGAATTTACATAGATGATATTGGAGTACCAAGAGGGGTGCCTACTGAGTTTAAAGCTAGAAATCAGGTAGCTGCAGGACTAGAATCATTCTTTTGCGTACATTGTACGGTTAACAAAAATGTGGATTGGATTAATTATATATATTATAATCAGCAAAGTTTTATTAATTACACTGTTGATGCGATTTCTGGATTATCAGAACAATTGGCTAAGACTTCAGAGATGGCATGGCAAAACAGGATTGCTCTAGACATGTTGTTGGCTGAAAAAGGGGGTGTTTGTGTACTTTTCAATAATACATGTTGTACGTACATTCCAAATAATACAGCGAGTGATGGGTCAGTCACTAAAGCATTATCCAGCATGCGTACTTTGAGATTAGAATTGTCTGAACATTCTGGATTTGATGATTCAAAAGGAGTTTGGTCATGGATTGACGGTTCTTGGGAAATGTTTGGTAAATGGAAGGCAGTTCTTCTGTCTGTTTTGTGTGGAATAGGTGTCATTTTGTTGATACTATTGTTTTTGGCTTGTCTGTTTCCCTGTGTAAGGAAGATTGTGGAAAAGACAATGGCTAAATCATTTGCTGTTCAAATGATGAACTATAGTCCCTTAGAGGATTCTGACTGGGTTCCACCATTTAAGGATGAAGAGGCTACTGTGAGTGATATGTAATTCTCTTGTTATTTTTGGGGTTATGTTTTGATTAAAGGGGGTTACTTTATTTTCTTGCCCCCAATATCTGTATGGATGTTTTATATTTTTGTATGCTTATGCTTTTGTATGCCTTTGTTGTTTAAAAAGAAAAAGTAAGGAATGTGATGGCATTTTTTGATATAGTTACTAAGAATGTATTTTTAATAGACTGAGGTTGTGTTTAAACAAATGGATGTTGCAGTTGGTCTTAAGGTATTTATGGTGTTGGGTTATGATGCCTGATTGAGAAGCTAGGGGCACGGAGGTTGGGGGATGTTTGAGTTCTGTGGCCTAAAGGGAGATGGGTCAGTTGATCTAGCAGCCCTGACCTTTTGGCCGAGGAGATTGTGTCCTGTGTCCTGTTTTGTGTTTCATTAAGGGTATCTTTACTGTCCTCATTTAGAGAAAGAGCCGTGACATCAAAAGACTTTGGTCACTTGACCTGGGGGGTTATTTTGTCTTAACTGTCACTGAGCAGTGCTGACCAATCACAGAGTTCAGAAAAACCATTTGATCTAAAGTTTATATAAGGCAGGGTTTTAGGGTTGTTCTGGATCACTCTGGCGAACGACCTGTGGATAGCACCTCCTTCGTTATGACTGATCACAAAGTACTTTGTTAAATCATGATCTGTATAAGCAAAATAAATTGTAATAAACACACATCTCTTGACTACTCAGATCTACACAGTGCCGCTTGAATTTCCACCATTACATTGTACAAGGTGTTTATGGAACAATTATCACTCAGTACAAGCTAAAATAATACTGCTGGATTAAATCTTCATGATAATGAAATCGAGTGAAAAAAGTGTGTGAGGAAAACAAAATATATAAATATTACGAGTAATGTTCTTCCCACATTCACTTTCTGCAGCCTGACTACAGTACGGTCATCTGCGTCGCCAATTCCAACTGTTTCCAAAATGTGCGTAGGCCTACGGGAGGGTCAGAGTTTGCGTGGAGGACCGCACATTCCCCCGTCAAGTTTGTTTTTTATAAATCACAACCTTTGCGTGGAAAGTGGCGTACGCACATTTTCAGCCCCGTTTTGTGCGTACGCAAGCTTTATAAATGAGACCCCAGGTCTTCTGTGTTACTTTGTGCTGAGATCCAAACCCTGCACGGGTGAAGAAGGGGTTTACTGTAACTGTAACATATCCATCTGGGTTGGGAGTTTTCCTTGGAAACTGTTTGGAAAGGGGCAGGCACTTGCAAAACATACTTGGCAGATGAATGGATGAACCATCTTTCTACCACAGGATAACTTAAACCACACTATTAGCTGCCAGTAGTTCCTCATAGGATGCTGATTGGTCCCAACCACTGCTGTTTATACACAAACAAAAAACTTGAGAGCTTGGCAAGATGAATTTTCGAGTGTTCGTGATCTGGCGAATCCAGCTGTCCCGCAAGTTTAAGCAACAAGTGAGGTGTAAAAACAACAGACAAAATGGCTAGTGGGTGATGTGTGTACTGTGGGGCTAATTATTATAGTCAAACATGTATATCTCTTGTAGCGTCCCCAGAGAGACTAAGCTTATCCAGTCCCCCCAGCACCAGTGACAAAGGTCCAAGCCTCCTCACGGCCAGGTTGTGGCTGACCACTTTAAACTGTCTCCCTCTTATGGGGGGTGATTAGTGCCTCAGCGGGGACGAAAAGCACACTATGTAAGATATGTTTGCACACAAGTCCATCTCGTCGCTGCATTTTTATCATTAGTTCCCAATGGAGGAAACAGCTGCGAGGTAGTGACGCTGCCCGAGTGGAAACTTTGATGACAGTGACGTAGAGGCGTCGTCATGTGACTTAACATCAAAGCAGTAAAATGTATGTGTGACCGTCTACAAAGCTGACAATCTCTCCTGCCGCAACCTTGCTATGTTCGCAAGGCTGACAATGTCCTCTGCTTCTACGTCACTGGCATCCATTGTCTGGCTATTTAGCTATCTAGCTAGGTCCACCACAGGGTGGCTACCAGGGCTGGACTGGCCATCTGGCATACCGGGCATTTGCCCGGGGGGCCGACGCACTTTTGGGCCGAATCGCCGATATATATTTAAAAAAACGGGCCGGCCCATAAAGAACTGACAGCGGCCCATTGTTTTTTGGGGGGTTTTTGGTCGGGCCGGCCCATAGAGAACTGATAGCGGCCCATTGTTTTTTTTGTTTTTTTGTTTTTTTTGATCGGGCCAGCGCAAAGAGAACTGACAGCGGCCCATTGGTTAATTTCCTTAATTGGCACTCGCCTGACCCAATCAAATCCAGGAAGACACGAGCTGTTGGCTAATGCCTAACATCGTTTGGCATCGTTAAAGTTTAGCATCGATAAAAATGGAGAAACGAAAGCGCAAGGGAGGCGCAGAAAAGCTAAGAGAGAAAAAGCTAAAAAATCTACAGGCTGATGCCTGCATTAATAATCCAGTGTTGTTCAAAGGCCATGCAGCTTTCCACTGTTACTTGCACTTGAGTATGGACATTGTGTACTATATGGCCTCCAAATCGTCAATAAAAAGTGAGTGAGTACACTGCTTCTCTTGTATTGGTGCTCTTTTCCATAGCATATACTACTCTCAGCTTTATTGTAGCTTTTGGGAAGGGTTGTGGTTATTGTATTTAGCAGACACTTTTGTCCAAAGCGACAAAATATGAATCTTACAATAGTTAAAATTAACAGTAAACAGTTTTTAAAAGTTGCTAAGCCAATATTAACCCTCGTGCTGCCTTCGGGTCACATGACCCAAAGGTTCATAACGAACCATCGTTGTGTTTACCCAATTTTACCCAATACAAAAACAAATAAAAATAATTTTCTTTTAACCTTCGCAATGTGGGGGGTCTGAGACAGCCCAACGGTTAAAAGAAAATGCTTCACTTTGTTTTTGTATGCGGTAAAGTTGTCGCAATACGACGGTGGGTCACAATGACTGATGGGTCAGAACGACCCGAAGATAACACAAGGGTTAAGCAAAATAGTGATAATAACAATGGCAATACAATATCAAATATCAATAATACTAAAAAATACCATAAATATACAAATCATAATTCAAAGAACTATTTAAGATCAGAGGGGCGTCATGGGTGAAAATGGGGGGGGGGGGGGGGGTTTGTCCAAGTCCAGCCCCGGTGGCTACTGGTACTAGCTGGTTAGCTAACAATAGGAAACTAATGAAAGGATTGCTATCATATAGTGTGGCTATTTTAGCTAGCTACTAGGGATGGGTATCGAGAACCGATTCTTGTTTAGAACCGGTTCCCAGTGAATCGATTCCTTGGAATCGTTAGCAAAATTCCTTAACGATTCTGTTAACGATTCTCTGTGCCGTTGCGCATGCGCAAACTTTTATAGTTTATTCAGACCAGGCCCGTGAGGCCCCCCCGCAGAATAAGTCTGAGAGACCCCCCCCCACCACATATGTAACGGATAATGTAATACAAATACCGACGGGACGAACAGGACCCCGACGCGATCAACTGAACTTTTTGGAACATTCTGAAGAGCCGTGTAATAAATGCAAGATATCAAAACTCAAGCTTGTCTTGTGAGGGAAATTTATTCAATAAGAAAAAAACGCTCAAACGGTTTGCAGGTGAATAGCCTACACATGTGCGCGTCTTTTAGCAAATCTGTGTGCAAAGTCTTTTACCACACTCTTTACATCTAAACTGCGCGCACATTCATTTTCTATGCTAAGGATGGCCAGATCTGACAGCCTCTCTTGTGACATGGAGCTTCTGAGATATGTTTTGATCAGTTTCAGCTTGGAAAATGACCTTTCAGCGCTTGCGACAGTCACGGGTATTGTCAGAAATAATTTGATGGCCGTGGCTACATCAGGCACACTTGATAGTATGGAGTTGTGTTTTATTATTAGCGTGTTCGCTAAATCATAAATGGAGTCATTTTTTGTCGTGTGAATCTTGTAGAAAGCAATGACTGTACGTTTTACACGATCATAATATGTATATAACTGAAATACAATGACTTATTGTAACTTTGATTACGTTTTTTGTATTTTTAAATAGTCAAACGCAATCGCTGCAACTGCACGATACTACTGTCGCATACGTTATCATGTTTGCTAATAATGTCAGTTATGTAGGCTAATATATTTTATAATTAAGCACTTTTTCTACTTTCTCTTTTTTTGTAGTTTCACTCCATTTCAATGTTGTCAGCTTGATAGGAAGTCAATAAAGGAGCAAGGCTAATTTTCCTGGCTCTTGGAAAGGAGTCTCTGTTAGCGCTAGGAAGCACAACACAGACAGAGCAGTACAGCTGTCAAAGTATAGGCTAACGTTAGCTACGTGGTAATGTTAGCTATAGCAAACAGTACAATACCTGTCTCTTCTGGCAGATGAGTGCATCCTTCACCGGCTGGTCGAAAAATAAATTTGTAATTTTGGGAAGTTTGGCATTTAATTCAGAAATTTTCTGTTTTGAATGCCGCTTTTGGGCACCGCTTTTAAATGTGCGTTTCATTTTTCCTACGCTACGCTACAGTTAGCTACCTATTTGCAGCGGGCTCGCCGGTCTGTGTGACCATGTGACCTACTTCGTCATGTCACTTACCTAGCTAACAAAGAAAGCACAATTAAACTTTCCTTTATTTTTATATCAACTCTGGAAACACAGACAAGACAATAAGACATCCCATGTAATTCAAATTGGATAAAAAATAAAAAAATAAACGGGGGGCCTGCCACGAGGCCCCCCATCCCTGCGAGGCCCCCCCCGCGGTGCGGGGGCTGCGGGGGTAATCTTTACGGGCCTGTAGCTACCTATTTGCAGCGGGCTCGCCGGTCTGTGTGACCATCTGACCTAATTCGTCATGTCACTTACCTAGCTAACAAAGAAAGCACAATTAAACTTTCCTTTATTTTTATATCAACTCTGGAAACACAGACAAGACAATAAGACATCCCATGTAATTCAAATTGGATAAAAAACTTTTAAAAAACTGGGGGGCCTGCCACGAGGCCCCCATCCCTGCGAGGCCCCCCCGCGGTGCGGGGGCTGCGGGGGTAATCTTTACGGGCCTGATTCAGACAGACTGCAGCAAACATGGCAACTAGGAAGAAGCGTTCTAAAGTTTGGTTGTATTTCACACGACAAAATGACAACAACGCCACTTGTAACCTGTGTAAAAAGTCTATTTCGTCGAAGGGAGGAAATACTACAAATATGAAGAAGCATTTGAACACACAGCATGGAATGAAGTTACTGGAACGTCATGTGTTCGATGCATGCAGCAGCGCAGCTAACGTTCGCGCTTCATCTCTAACTATCTATGGTAGAGCTAAACTGCTCAAAAGTGATCACAACCACTTGTTACTGTGTGAAGCAATTTGCCTTTATTGTGTGTAGTCGATCTAGTTATCTTCTGTCCCGTTGTTTGAAGCATACATTTTAGCTTCGGCATTCGTCTCCCATTAGTATTGATCTTATTGATCATTTCACGTTATCGGGGCGGCGTGTGTGTTATCAGCAAAGCGATTTTTAATCCATTATTAAACTTAGCATTTTAATTGTTTAACCTTTTAATAGTCCTGTTAAATGTGCCTGGAAACGCCTAAACAACATACCCAAAGTACATTGAAAGCTGTTGTTGAACCATTTGGAGTACATGCATGTAAATGGTCTCTTTTGAAAGGTGACACTGAAGTTATTTCCCCTGTTGTTAGGACCCCTGTAAGTCCTACTGGTGTTGAGTAATAGAAGCTTGAACACAAGGAACTGAAAGTTTCTATCTCCGACTAGATTTTGTTTTGAAAACAGAGGCCTGAAGAGGCCTAGAGGTGGTAGGTATTAGCTCATTTCAGAGCCAGTCAAAGCCAGTTTGAGAAATTCGTTTAGAACGAGTGTGTGTGTGGGGGGGTGCAGGACGCACAGACCTAGTTGGCTGTAGAGGGGAGAATCGATAAGAAATCGATAAGGAATCGAATCGATAAGCAGGAATTGATAAGGAGTCGGAATCGTTAAAATCTTATCAATACGCATCCCTACTAGCTACCACACCTCGCTATGGTATAGCTAGCTAAGATAACTTCACTATCGTGGTGTCCCTTCATTATCTACTGTCCCATTGTTAAAGATCCCATGACATGCTGTTTTTGGATGCTTTTATATAGGCCTTAGTGGTCCCCTAATACTGTATCTGAAGTCTCTTTCCCGAAATTCAGCCTTGGTGCAGAATTACAGCCACTAAGAGAAATGCGGCTGCCATCTTGGACAGGGCAAATTCCTAGTTGCGTAGCATCAGAATAAACAAGATGCCAGCACTATGCAGCATATTCCTGCTCAAATCGGCGGCAAGTAAGATTTAACATTACCATAATTGGTTGTATTTTGTGAAAAGAATAACCATGTCCTGTATCATAGCTACATGTATGACCTTTGCAGCAAAGCAAACCGCGTACCAATCAGTTTGGTATTCAGTTCGGTATTATTAATTAAATGCGCTGACAGCTCATTGCCCCAGCCAACAGATTACACTGAGTGGAGCGGTTTCCCGTTCCAAGATGGCGGCCCCACGGCTCGTCAGTGGCAGTAGCGGTCGATGCGGCGTCTAATCTTTATTATGTCTATGGTTTGCTAGCCATGATGTCTCGAGGAAAAACCAATATCGCGCACGCACGGTTGTAGCTCATTTTCTCATTGGTGGGCCAAATTCTCTGTGCGGGCAAAGCAGGGAAAGGGGAGGTAACATTCCTCCTTATGACGACATAAGGAGAGGATTTTCAAAACCAAGCATTTCAGCTTTCATTTTCTCAAAGAAGGAGAAGAATACCCAGGGCTTGGTTTACACCTATCGAACTTTCTAGCCACTGGGGGACCAAAGGCAGGCTAGGGGAACTCATATTAATGTTAAATAACCTCCTAAAGTGAACATTTCATGTCATGGGACCTTTAATTCACAAATTACTATTTTGCTCTCTGATTGCTTTAGTGTCAGTTTGGCAAGAGAAAAACGATCAGTCAAGTAGTCTACTTTGATGAAGTCTATGTTTGTTACTGATGTATTCAAGATTACTATAAAAGCTGACATTACTGTGATTGTTTTGATGAATCAGAGACTCATAGAGACAATAGGAGTTTAGAGCTATGAGAAACACTTGGAAAATGCTGAGGGAAGCAAACACAATAAAGACACAGAGCAAGCAGCAGCAATAACAATTCTAACTGATCAGTGTTGATGTGAAGAAGCTATAGGTGTGGGAGAATTCAAGGATCTCCTTATGTATTTATATTCAGTAGATCAACTATTGCCTTATTATTTGTTCATGTATCCTATCTTAAAACACAATATGTTCTTACTGTAAGCAATATTGTGTATCTATTAAAAATAAATATATATTCCAACAGTTTCAGTGACAGTTGCAACCAGTTGTCAGGCCAAAAATATATACATTTTATAGGCGGAGCAGCATATAGACACTGGGTGCCTGGGTCAAGAGAACCCTTACACCTGACCTTTCAGATCTAGCTTTTAGGAGTACTGATATGGTAAGCTTTCCTAAAATACTGTGGCTGTCTGTTCTATGATGTAGTATCCGCCTGAGTGTATAACAAACATCTGTTGGCTGTATGTCACCTTTTCCCCTCTATTTACTATAAATTTGTCCCCAGACCTTCATGCCCCAAGAGAGACTTTGCTACAACTATTCTGTGTATAACAGAATCTTGTCTAGGTGTATGTTAACTCTCTCTCTTATCAGCTGATTGTATAATACTTATAAATCCAGTACCCTAACTGATTGTAACACAGTTCTAGTGGAGATGGACATTTTCTTCTACATAGGCTATGTAGTAAATAAATGTGGCATGGTGCTATGCTTGTAACATTTTGTTATATACAGTTACATGTGTTAAGGATGTTCTACATTACCCTGGTGGATTGAATCTCTAACAGTGTGATTTTTCAGGCACACCATTACCATTATATTCATACATTGTCATTTTTCACAAACTGATAATAATGTTAAGTTTAATGATAAATATATGTATATATACACAGCTCTGGATTTTAGCACTGCAAAATGTTGAGTTCCGGTTCTCCGGTTTTACTATTGCTGTTTAATTTGGGTAAAATGAATTTGTTTTATTATTTATTATTATAACTACTGACAACAGTTATCCCAATTCAAATTTTTTATTGTCATTTAGAGCATTTTTTGCAGAAAATGACAACTGGTCAAAATTACAAACATGATTCTGTGTTGTCAGACCTCAAATAATGCAAATAAGTTAATATTCTTAAATCTGAGGTCAGGTGATCTGGAGCCGATATTGCTGTTTCCTGCTTCCCAATGAGCTATGAAGAAACACAGTAAGTAAATAAGTAAGTACATTTTATTTATAAAGCACACTCTAACACAGCAAGGCTGACAGAGGTGCCGCTCACAGCTGCGGCCCATTGGCTAATTGTTGTGCGATCAGCAATAAAAGCTAGCTGAACAGGAAATTAGAGAGCAGAGCCCGGGAGTGAGAGCCCAATTGTATTTTTTTTTTGTGGTAACACATGTTCTACTGTGTTTACAGTGACCACGGAATCCCAGCCTGATGAGACGGAGAGCAATCAAGTTGCTGTTGTCCCCGGTCCTCAGTAGAGAAAGGCTCCCTGGAATATTTGGTTTTGTTTGTTAATGATTTATTTTGATAATTAAATGCACTTTGGTGCTGTTTGTATGCGTCACCCCTGTGGCTGCTACACTCTTCTTCTTCTTTTTACCATATTGAGGTGAAGCAAATACAGGAAATACTTTTTCAGTCTTTAAAAAGATTCGTATTTTTTGTCTACATCTTTAACACTAGCCTTTGTTTGTGTACTCTCAAGAAATCCTACACAGCCTGTCCATACGTCTTGTATCGTTTTGCTTTCTTACCTCCAGAAGAAACATCTCTCGCTTCTTGATAATAAACTCGCTGATGCTCTCTTTGTCGATATTACGGTCTAGGAGGGAAATAGCACAGATTGTTACTGAATGACATCTTTTGACATTTTAAGAAATGTTAAAACCAGTTCAATCTTGCAGTATGGCACACACACATGCTTGCAGGAAGCAGCTGATAACACACACGCATGCAAAGGACCCCCAAGTAAGTTGTCCTCTTTTTTTTCCACATTTAAGTTATTTCTCCAAGGCAGCCAGGAGCAGTGGGCAGCTATATCAGCGATGTCAGGCATTATTCACACATGCATTATTCCAAACAACCAAACAAAATTATTTGGACTGTTTGTGTGTGTCTCTCCAGAGTCTGTGCATGCATCATAAGAAACATCTCCACCTTTAATCATGGCCATCCTCACGGCTGGGAGGATCTGGAGATGGGCTCTGCTCTCTTTTCCCTGAAGCTCAGATCTAGTCTTCTCCTCCACTTCCTCCTGGCCATCCCACAGGATCCTCCTCAGGTTTGCCTGCTTGACCTTCACCCGACCAGCATAAGTCACCTTCTCATGAACTTTCAGGCCCAGCTGCCTCTGCAGCTCCTTGAAAAAAAATCATAGACTCACCTTTAACCATCCCCAAATCCAATGACCTAGATTCTTAAGTGAACTATAACATTGGCAAATGCAAAGTCAAATCGAATTTGTGATTTGTAAATCAACCACAAGCACCATTTTTCTATGCTCTTTCTCCCTGCTCCGGAGCTCAAATATATCATTGTCTTTTGGCGGCTTGAATGGGTTCTCCCTTGGCTTTTTGGCATCCCTGGCTGTAGACAACAGGCAAACAAAAGTTATTATTGTTATTTTGTATATCTCAAATCTATCAGATCACCCCAGAACCTGACAAAATAACTGGTATCCTTGTGGAGCAGAACATATAAAACTCGGAACTAAATGTAGAAATTATAGTAGGCCCTATAGCCTACTATGACAACGCCAACTGTTTGATTGCAAGTACATGATGCTGAACACATTTGACTTACATGGAGCTGAAAATGCTGGTGATAACATCTTTAGAGACAGAAGATTACAGGTTAGCATTGATTGTATGGCAAATTTTAAGTTATTGATGTTGCTGTTTAACTGTTAAACCGTTTAATTGGTACAGAAAGGTAGTCCATACCACATGCCAGGGACTACTTTGATAGGCTATGCATCATGCGTCTTGTGAACAAGTAAAAGTAACAGCATCGCCTGCGTAGTTCATTTAAATGTTAGACCAATGTAAAATGGAGGTGTAATAAAATTGGCATAGTATCTTTCCATACCTTCAATATGATTTGTCCCTGGCAGTGTCTTCTGCTGAAACACTAATAAAAGACTTTGATAAAATACCCTTTGGAGAAGCTTTGGAACGCGATTGTGCTATGTGTTTGAACTGTGTTGCTATAGTAACGTCATTGTTAAGAGTGCTCTTTATTTTTCCAATGGATGGCGCTAAAGTATAAACGTCGCATTTTGTCCACAAAAAGCCGACCAATGCATAATGTGCACGTTATACTGTAGGTTATGTTCAGTTTAAAAAAAACGTGCTGATGCAGTTTTTTTTTGCAGAGAAAAACAATTAGTTGATGGACGAATCGTTAAGATCATTAAGAACAAATTCTTATTTACAATGATGGCCTGAAAAAAGCACAAGCTTTTTGAGGGAAAGGGGGCTAAGCGAAAAAAATCCGGTTAAAAAGTACAACGGCACACAACCACAGCAGTACAGACATACAGAAAAAAACTAAGCAACAACAACAAAAACAAGCAGGTTAAACAAAGCAGGGCTTTAATAACATAGGGAGTCGGGGGGGATAAAACATTTTTAAAAGCACAAAGCAAGACACATATTATTTACAACAACCACAATCAGGACACAGACTGACACTGGCAGGTATGAACAAAGGATACAGGCAGGAGAAAACAAAGCAGGCAACATCAGTACAACAGGAGGACAAAACTAGGCAGTTGGCAGCCGACAAAAGACAAACCATGGGGATGAGTAGACAACAAGATACTGCGGTTAAAAGGTGAGAAAGCATTTACAGGGTTCAGTGAGGATGCGTGAAATGGTTTATTAAAGGCAGGAATGGGAATGAATTTGTCCAGTTTGAGGTGTTTTTGCAGAGCATTCCAGTCAGAGGCGGCAGCGGACTGAAATGATGCAAGACCGAGGGTGGATTTAAGTTTGGGAATTTTTAACTGGATATGGAGGGAGGACCGGGTGTTGTGCGTGACAGGAAGAGGATGAAGCAGGTGAGACAGGTAGGGGGTTGTCCGGTGCAGAAGGGTCTTGTAAATGAGGGTAAGCCAGTGAATATTACGACGGGTGTAAAGTGAGGGCCAGTTTACCAGGAAGTAAAGAGTACAGTGGTGTGTGTGGAAAGGGGCGTTAGTGGCAAGGAAACGTTTTTGTGCCAGATCCGTTTTCGAATCAGCAGATTCGCGCAGCAGTCGCACTCACTATGCAGATCTGCACCAAATTTGCGCCAGACCTCTATAGCAATTCTGGCTGTAACATTCCGTCCGGCGGTTGCGGCGCCGATCCGGGGCAGCTGCGCAGACCAGACGCGCCACAACTGAATCGAGTCCGCCCGGCCGGTGTGGGCCGGATCAGAGTCATATACAAATATGATAAAAAAATATTTTTCTATGGCTCTGGGCCGGATCCGCGGGAGCTGCGCAGACCAGACGCGCCACAACTGAATCTAGTCCCGGCGGGTGTGGGCCGGATCAGAGCCATATAAAAAGATGATAATAAATATTTTTCTATGGCTCTGGGCCGGATCCGCGGGAGCTGCGCAGACCAGACGCGCCACAACTGAATCGAGACCGCCCGGCGGGTGTGGGCCGGATCCGCGGGAGCTGCGCAGACCAGACGCGCCACAACTAACGGAACGCTTTTCCCCCACATAAACCTGCCACTCTGAGTGGAAGACCGCAGGCTGCACCGTCTTTGTGATTGTTGTGATTTGTGATTGTTGGTAAGTGGCCTAAGTAAAAATGTAAAAGTTAACTGGTGTTGATGTCATGTTAGTCTGTTAAATATTTATATTAAACATAAAAGTTTACAAACTTAGTTTACACTACATTATTCTGACAACCTCAGACGTACGTGCCTAGACAAGCTAGTAGCATATACGGTTAGCTGGTACAGTAGGTTCTTTTAAACAACACAACTAGCTAACACAACCCAACTACACAACTAATGTGAACATAAGGCCAAAACGGTTATCTTTGCTTATTATTTACCAACATTGCTGAATATCGTGTCCATTGTGTGTTAGCTGCAACATCGTAGCCATGTTAGCGCTAGCCACTATACCCACTCTTTTGTTTGTAGCTAGCCTAGCTGTTAGTAGCCTGCGGGGATCGCTGCTAGCTACTGCTAGCGCCCACTTCTCACGTCCAAATACATTAGGTTAACTAGTTCGGACGTCAGTACCATATCCAAAGTCTCACTGTATTATACACATATAGTCTTCAACATCAACACACTATGAAATTAAATTTAAATGAACCGGTGCATATTCCCGTAACATGTTTTTTTTATGCTGTAATGTTGTCTTTTGCCTGTTTTAAAATAAAATAAAACGTTTGAAAATTACAAATTGCGTGGATATTTGTTTGGCCCATAATTGTCTGATACACAGCAAATATATGAGTGTTAAAATGTTAGGGACAGTGTCGAGAGTGTTGGTGTTGTTATAGCACCACACAGTTATAAAATAGCACTGCTTGTGTTGCCTGTGACTCATTTACGTTGTCAAATCAGAGTAGGGAGGACAAACGTTCTGGGCCCCGTTCGTCGTAAGGGTTCAAGCTAAGTTAATCAATTGTCCCTTTAGCCCGTTAACATTAGCGAGATGAGTGAGAACAGCAAATATCGGTTGGTCAACGGCTGATCCGCATCCAAATCATGTGGTTAATTTCAATCAGGCAGGAAAGGTCGATAACCAAAACCGTGATTTTCTAACGGTATGATGGCGGAAAAGACGAAAGAGAGAGCGGTGATAGGCTATCTCGCCATCCGAGCAAACTATTATAATGAGTCTCTACGAAGACAATAAGCATATTATCATGGCTAAGTCAAACACCGCCACCGCTGCCAGAGCAAGACAAGCAGCTTGGCAAAAAATTGCCGATAAGCTAAATGCGAAAGTTTTGGGGAAATGTATAAACTCATCTTAAGTGCCTCATTACCCCAATCAATCAGATCACATTTCTTTAAATGTGCCTGCTGGCAGTAGGCTTAATGGAAATTAATAATCGAATGAGATCTTGCAAGCGAAAATAATGATCTCAACTCTTTCAGAATAAGTAGGCTAGATAAAAACAAGGCCAAAGAGTATCTAATTGATACGAATTCATAGACACTTACGAGGATATATGTAGGCTACTGAGCTTATATCATGTACTATATATGTGTATATGCATGTAGGCCTATGTGTAAATCCCTCTGATTTTATTGACTGGGACATGGGAATATGATGAATTGATTCATCAGCTGGTTAAGCGCCAAGTACACTTTTCTTACAGCAACGCATGCTGCGGCTTTGCCAATGTTTTCTGCATCGCCTATACTGTAAAAATGTAGCCTATACCTGACGCAAAAAAACTCAAGGCTATGCAGAGTCTGAAGCACAGTTAAAGTTTCAAGTAGCTTTATTGTCAATTTCTCCACATGTCAAGACATAAAAAGGAATCGATATGACGTTTCCCACTCCCACAGTGAAACATAAAAAGCACAGGCAAAACATAAGACATTTCCTAAAACATAGCGTTACATATTCACATACAGCAGCATAAGCTCATAATAAAGCATAAAGCTTGCTGCGGCGTGTGATATTTGCAATGTACGGCCCGAGAAGGTCTTGCAAATAAATGAGTCCTTGTCGGCTGAATCGATGTCGCTCAAACAAGAACTCATCCGTGTGAAATAAAGGATCTTGGCAATCGCGAAGAACTCTTGGTATGGAAAGCTAATCGAACTAAAATATAGCTTCTGGGTCTCTCAAAAAGGGAGCTGCCATGTTATTTTCCGGGGGTGTGGCAAGCTTATCCAGCTACACTAACGTTAGCCTGCTCTGGAGCAGGTTAGTGCTAATTGATATGTTACTATGGTGATTTATCGAAAGTTGCTTCCACGAACCAAAAAGAGGGGCGTTTTTTATCTTAGCCTGAAAATTAGCTCGCTAAACCGCTTAGCGAGCTACGACGAATACCCCCCTGCTCTCAATGTAATCACAACGGAGAGTTCCAAGCGTCAACAAATGCAAAACTGAACTTATTGCTCATTTAACATTGTGATAAAAAACACAATTAACATTGTGATAAAAAACACAATTGTGATATTTAATGTACAATACGATGTATGCTGATATTATTAGTACGTTTACTTTCGAAAACAGTAGTACATTTTCGCTTGTTGACTGAGGCGTTAGCATAATTAGCTTCTGTTGAACGATATATACGATAGCGGTCTGTGATACATCCGTTTTCAATCGTTAAAATAATAAACATACCTCACATATCGATGAACGTTTTATGATGTATTATGACATTATATTACTAGTAAACAATTCATCGGTACAATTGTCCTTATATACCTGTAGTTTTAAACCAGTGTAGCCCACTGTAATGCTGTACGCGACGCGGTTTAGAAAAACGGAATTCTACTGCTGTTTACAAGCCAAACGGCGACAGTAAAATCTCGGCACTCCCCTTACAAAAATAAAAATTCCCAGATGAGTTTTTCAATTGGTGAATCAACCTGTCACTCAAATTAGAGCCAATCGCTGTGTGAATACCATCCCGTATGTGGCACAGAGGTTTTCCCATTTTAAGAGGTCTGTAATTGGCTGAGAGTACTTTGAGCCATAGGCTACTAACCTGAACTTCAATGCCACAGCCTCAATTTGATGTCATTCTGTTCATGAAGGTCTCCTCTACAGGAATGTGAAAACCGCGAACATTTCCCAGCTGGGGGATTTTTTATAATCGAGCTTATGTCCGAGGAGTGCCCCTGTTTTAGAGCTACATTTTGAGTGCTAACAAACTCCCCATCGCTCTATCCAGCTAGTTAGCTTGCCACGAGCATTCCTCTCCCTGCTTCACTAACAAAATATGGACGGATGTGCCTTGTTTTCGCTCATTTAATCGGATCGACCTCAAAATCCGTATACATATAGTGGAAACGTACATCTACGAATGTGTGGTCTCAAATATACATAAAGATAAACATTTTTTAATTCCAGCGCGTTCAAACAGTCCCCTCAGTTTCCAATCAGTATCTAGTTTTGATTGCTGTAACCAAGACTTGTTTTGATTGCTGTTACCAAGACTTGTCCTGCTTAAAAAGCACCAAACTCTAGTCTGCTGTTTTTATACCTTGGTTCTATGAGAAGCCTTTAAAAAACATGTAAGTCACATTCACTGTTGACCATTCTCCTTAGAAGTTGAGGCAAACTGACCATCCACATCCTCAAACACCGGACTGGCATCCATGGGCTCATAACTGCTCATCTGTAAATGTAACTGTGTTTCCTCTATGTATATGTAAAAACCACTGTGATTTCCCACACTGACAATAAGACTTACATTTGTCTAACATAAGTCTTACAATAACTTTGATCAGTGCATCAAGCATCTTACTGACAGTGTGGGAAATGTACACAGTACCGTTTACATGTACACAGGGTGAAATGTATTGTGCTATAACATGTATAGTAGGCCCACATAATGATGTAATTAGTATGTGGATACAAGAAAGTATGTATGTGGTACGTAATAAGATGGCTCAACAAAATAAGTCAAGTTGTGACCATCCTTGTCTGGCTCATAGAAACGACAAGAAGACAGGGAACAGGTTCATGGTTTGCAGATGAGCAGTACTAAGTCTACAAATGTTGTTCAGATGTATGAGGATGTAGTTGATCGGTTTGCCTCGAAGAACGACAACTCAACAGTGACTGTGACTAGTTTTCTTTTTAAAAGGCTTCTCAGAACAATGGCAACAAAAATAGAGACTGGAAGGTTGGATGCTTTTCAAGCAGGACCAGTCTTGGTATGGCCATCAGAACTAGACACTGACTGGAAAGCACAAGTATGCTACTATAACTAGAGCTTGTTTTTGGGAGCAGAGATCATTTTGTCATTCTCCTTTTTTAATTCAACCTAATCAACACAATAAAGTAGGCTTGTTTTGTCCTTGGCATGGACCAGGGGCGTCGTTAGACCCTTTTTACTGGGGCACAGCGCACCGCACTTCAGGAGTAGCTGTGTACAGGATCGTGAAAGCGACATTATCAGCGGTGGAGCCTACATGTGAAGATGTGTTATGCCAAAGCAGTATCCCAATTAAAGCAGTTAAACCGAAAACTCAAACCGATGCCCGCAGAACTCCATGTCAGTGTGCTCTTCTGAGCTTGCCAAATAGCCACTGCAGCACGCACACAGAAGTCCAGGTGTCGGACTCGGCACACAAGTCAGAATTGAGGTAGGCTAAGAAAACATTACAAAACTAAAGAAAGTTTCTAAATGATAGGCCTACCCATCATCTTATTTTGACTAAACCATAAAAACAATATTACATGAAGCTCCAAAAAAAGTATTTGCGCTCAAATGAATGCGAAAAAATTTATGCGCTCGCATTAACTATTGATGTCCCTGCTAGAGCTGATATCAAACTTGAGTATCTGAACTGTTGTATAGTGGGTTAACCCTTGTGCTGCCTTCGGGTCACATGACCCAAAGGTTCATAACGAACCATCGTTGTGTTTACCCAATTTTACCCCATACAAATACAAATAATTTTCTTTTAACCATTCCAATGTGGGGGGTCTGAGACAGCCCGACAGTTAAAAGAAAATGCTTCACTTTGTTTTTGTATGAGGTAAATTTGTCACAATACGACGGTGGGTCACAATGACTGATGGGTCAGAATGACCCGAAGATAACACAAGGGTTAAGCAAGGGGAGTTTCTATAGCCGAGTAGTGTATTGTGCGCAGCAAGCTTGGAAGAAAAAAAGGGATATGAATAGGGGCCTGTGCCCCAGTAGAGTTTTATGTCTAACAACGCCCCTGGCATGGACATTGTCAATAAGATGCTTGCATTTGCCTTACTCTGATTCAGAGTGTATTTTTCACTGATGTTAAAATTAACGCCCATTGGGTAGGTCAAAGCCACGCCCTCACATAACGTATCCTTGGAAAACGGCAGTTGGAAAACGGTCTCATAATTTTTCCACCTGAGCCATTTTCTTTCACGCGAGGAAGACAGTACATTTTATTACAAGGTAAGCGAGACTCTTAATCACATAATCACACAATTATCATGTTTATGATAAATTATATGTGTTTCTTAACTTCTGCTTTTTTAAGTTGTAACCGTCTGTTTTTTGTATTGAACTAAATAGCAATTAGGTAAATGAACAAGACCTAGCCTAATAGCAACTCGGATTCCACCTCCAGAGCAAGGTGCTTAGCTACAGCCGTCAGGTAATAGCGTTATAAAGTTTAAAGTTTAGTCTACTGTAAAGTTATAGTGAACCGTTTACTCCCTGATAATGAACAGACTGTCTAAACGCCAGTATATGGTATGCTGAACTGGAAAAGCGAAGTTAGTAGGCTGTGCTAGTTATGTAAGAGTTGATAGTTAAAATGTGTGTTTGGCGCCGGTATTGCTAGGCTAACTAGCAAACTGGCTAACATAGCCAGCGACATGTGGTTGCTGCATGCTGAGATAGCTAGTAAAAACGTGTATGCTAGATTGGCGCCACATAATTTGACAATTACTCCGTGTCTGTCAGTAGTTTTATTTCTTAACTGATGTTGTTAATATCCGTTTAGAAAAAATAATATCTGTGTAGTCGAGACCTGAAATTTGTGCTTTTAAAACTTTTTTTTTTACACAGACATGCTGGTTCAAGTGGAGTGCAAGGGAATCCTGAAATAGGTACGCGTACCCATGAAGGATGACAGCTATGATTACTTCCAATTCATCCAAGAAGGTAAGTAAAGGGGCAGCCCACTGATTTTTCACGTCACACCTATTATTGCATGCTAATCTGAGTATTTTACCGACTATAAACCGCAAATTGTATAAACCTCATTGCAGTTTTTTATGTTATCATCCGGTTTATATCGTCATATCGCAGAGCCCTATAAGTAGCACATTACTAACTACCAGGTGCCTAATAGTCCAGTGACATACAAATGCATTTCCATATACAGGCTGCACCAGGCCGCAGACATTTTACTAAATCACTGTATTAACTGTGGCTAATAGTCAGGAAATTACAGTAAAGGTTTTGGCTCTCAGTTTCAGCTAAGTTTAACTTGCCAAATGGAACTGATGTGGACCTGAAGAATCCGTGTATCATTCGTTCTTTCATTTTTCAATTGATAAACCAACAACCCAAAATTATTCGTTTTTCCGTTATTCAAATGAGAAACGAAGAACGGGAAACGAAAAACGATTGTTTTTCTTGTTATTCAATTCAGAAACCAAAATCAAAAAACCAAATCAAAAAACGGGGCACTGACCCAAAATGATTTAGAAATTGTGTTTTTGGTGACCCGGAAGTTGTTACTCATACGCCCGTCGGCTGCGCGCAGTTTGCAGTGTAACCAGAGCGAGAAACCATGGAAACGAGCGTCCACCAGAAAACACAAGGAAGAATGTAGATAGATCCCAAACTTGAAATGGAATGTTTGCACTTTCAGTGTATATTTTGTTGTATGTATTGCACTTGTGTTTTTCATGCCAACAATGTTAATAAAATGATCAAATGCATTCAGTGGCACTCATAATTTCTCTTATTTTCACCGAAAATGTGGTTAGTGGAAATTCTGATTGTTACCATAGCCACATTGGCTGGTGATCAAAAAAGTTAATTTACAATCCTGATGACAACCGAAAAAATCAGCAGGACCTTCCAGGTTAGCCTATCTATTTTGCCTATAAACCCAGCGCTGCGCTAAGAGCCACTTTGAGTAACAGTGGTGTCGACACCATGGCCTCACGTTTTGTTCCTCTAAACAATATAAAACTCCATGATTGTTTGAGTAGGCTATCTAGATTAAGAGACATTAGTGGAATACACGAAGAAGTCATTTGGGTCACAAGTTCCGGGTCACCCAAAACAAAATTTCTAAATCATTTTCGGTCAGTGCCCCATTTTTGGATTTGGTTTTTGGATTTTGGTTTCTCAATTGAATAACAAGAAAAACAATCGTTTTTCGTTTCTCAATTGAAAAATGAAAGAACGAATGATACACGGATTCTGAAGGACTCCTCAGGAGTCGATGTGGCTGATGACATTTTTGATGAGCTAGTGAGATCCGCTGCAGTGTCTTTCAAGGTGTTAACTGGGGGCTCTGGTAAGACACAGAAACACCCCTGCACTTACATGTAGGGCATTTAACCGAAGCTTTTATCCAAAGTTACTTACAATTAGTTTGTCAGTAGGAAGAGAAACAACAATATATCACTATTGGTATACTGCATAAGTTGAGAGCAAATCTGCCAGATCGGCCACTTTGGTGATGTGGCTTTACTGAAGTTAAATATTATGCAATTGAATCTCTCCCCCTCCCCCTCTTGTCCCCTTAGCTGAAATGGAGGTGTCTGAGGCCTCCTTTTGCTCAGATGAGGGGTCATTCTCATCTATTGAGTCTGTGAGTTCAGGATCCACTGTAATTACAGAGTGCACCAAAGCACGGAGAAGGCAACTGGTAGAAGGACCACCTGACAGTAAGGTGGCAAAAGATGTGAGTTGTTCTCAGGTTGTTGGTAGAATGTCAAACCAATTTCAAAATGCATTGTAGGTTTACATCTGACCTCTATTGCAGATGGTTTATGTAGCGCTTCATCAAAAACCAGGGGGTGAAGACATTTAAAGAGTACAACAAAACCAAAGGCCTTTCTGATCAAACAAGAAAGAAACTTGTTAACATCTTGGTGGCGGATATGATCGAGAGTCATGGGTAAGTGACCAATAAATTGTAGTCTACTTCAGTAACTGAAATACTTGTTAAAATATCCATCCTGTTCTTAACCTTTTACACTGACCATGTTAAACGTATTTTAAGTACATTTCACTAATCTAATCTTTGTCATGTAGGAGGGTCCCAACAGTCAATGTCCGCATTAGCTATGCCCTGGGAATAGTCACCCTTTTCCCCTATTTGAAGGATAAGGCTTCACCAACTGGTTATGTGAGTATTACATAGCAGGAACCCCTCATTTACTCTAATGTATTCATGTATAGAGACAATACTTATTTTAAGGTCCTGCTACAGCTTTGATGGATATTAATATTCACAATGTGTCTTGTCTCCTTCTTTTCTGACAGGAACATTACTATGATCCTCACAGTGGCCAGGGTTACCTGGCCTACAGATTGAAGACGGTTCAGCGCAAAAGTTCAAGTGTCTACAAGAGGAGCTCCAAGTCTGTTTATCAAGATGTCTCGCGCAAGGTCTTAGGGCCATCAACATCTGAGCAGCTGTCAGGTGATGAATGCAGAGAAGCGATGTCCGTAATAAAGCATTCAGCGGACCGCCCAGTTGTCAAGGAGAAAATGAAGGCGACATTCAAGCACCGTCAGAAAATGCTACATGATCCAGACCAGTCTTCACTCATCCTAGATGACTTCCCCGATTCTTGGATACACCAGGCTTGGTAAGAAAAATGGAGACTAGGTTGTTATACTTATTATTAGATCATCTTTTGACATTTTTTTGTGTGTTAGATTGACCAAGACTTCACAATGCTCTTTGGAGAAGACATCTCAGGCAAGTTTATCGCAAAGTGGCCAACCTTCTACAAACCGAGGATTCTCACTGTCTGCAAAGGCCTTCACACTGGTACTCCTGTGGATGACCTTCTGTCTGAGGAATCAAATGATTATGGTAAGTGTACACAAATGTTTGTGTTCACCAGTATTCAATGCACCTATGAACTATGACTGTGTATACTCATAGGATGTGGGCGTTTGTCATTCTAATTCACTAGGATGGGACAGTGACTTGGCAGCTATCCTCATGCTCGTTCCCATCCTGCCTCCAACTGCAAAAGGAAAAAGACATGGGAAAATCAGTGCCACTGAAGCTGTTGACCATGTGGTCAAGTTCATGAAGGTATATATTCTAGACATAGATGATTAATGTTGCTTCGCCTCTTACATCACTTGATAGACCTATGATTTGTCATTTTTTTTGGTCAGCTGTGTGTATCTCACCCCCTCAAAGCTATTGAAAGAAAACGCCTCTTAGTGAGGGATGGGTCGAAAATGGGATGTTTCATATTATTTTATTCATCATTGCATTTTCTAAATGTGTTTTACGGTTGTAATCTGGTCTTCAACATGCAATGTGTATCTCATTTAGAGGTGTTTAACACCTGACCAGCTAAAGGAAGGTGGAAAATATTTTTCTCTTCGGTGTGAACAAAAGTTTCTCATTTCCCCTCCCTTTCTCTTAGGTGGGGACGAGCATGGTGACCTTCCTTGAAAAGGTTGGATCAGCACAGCCCTTCCTCCTCTGCGTTGGAGAAAAGAAGAATAGTATCCAGACGTTTTACGTCATCCTTGACCAGAAGGCCATTCCCTGCATGGCGCAGACAACTGTAGCTGCCTTCGATGAACTGTTTAAGGCGCACTTTGTGTTTGCTGTATCCTATGATGAGGCCTTGTTCAACTTCTACACATTTATCCAAACAACGGTGTATGGCATTGACATGGGCACTGCCAAGGAAAGTCCAAGGGTCAAGGAAATCAGAGCAAGAGTTGATAACATAGTGTGAAAATGTTCACCTGTTACATTTGCAAGGAACAGCACAGAAGTTGTTCACATTTTGCCTAACCCTAACCCAAACAAAGTGAAGCATTTTCTTTTAACCGTCGGGTTGTCTCAGACCCCCCACATTGCAAAGGTTAAAAGAAAATTATTTTTATTTGTTTTTGTATTGGGTAAAATTGGGTAAACACAACGATGGTTCGTTATGAACCTTTGGGTCATGTGACCCGAAGGCAGCACAAGGGTTAAGTTGATGTTTACAGATAAGAGACAAAGCATCTGATGATTCACTATCCCAGATGTATTAGGAAAATAGGTCCACTTATACATATGTGGTGTATGAGGTTCGAAGGGAAACACAACTTCTTCATGAAGTCTGTAAAAAAATTCAAAAACATAACCAAAACACTGGTCAAGAAACATCAACATCAGTTGGCTTTTCATTGGGAGAATTTTTATTTTAAACGATTTCAGTTTGGTCCTGTGTGATGGCATTTTTTGATATAGTTACTAAGAATGTATTTTTAATAGACTGAGGTTGTGTTTAAACAAATGGATGTTGCAGTTGGTCTTAAGGTATTTATGGTGTTGGTTTATGATGCCTGATTGAGAAGCTAGGGGCACGGAGGTTGGGGGATGTTTGAGTTCTGTGGCCTAAAGGGAGATGGATAGATGGATCAGTTGATCTAGCAGCCCTGACCTTTTGGCCGAGGAGATTGTGTCCTGTGTCCTGTTTGTGTTTCATTAAGGGTATCTTTACTGTCCTCATTTAGAGAAAGAGCCGTGACATCAAAAGACTTTGGTCACTTGACCTGGGGGGTTATATTGTCTTAACTGTCACTGACCAGTGTTAGCCAATCACAGAGACCACTGCATTGATGAATTGAACATTTATTAGGGGATCTGTTTTAAGTGTATAAAAGCACAAGCTTTATGATTGTTCTTTATCACTCTGGCGAACGACCTGTGGCTAGCACCTCCTTCGTTATGACTGATCAGCAAAGCTTTGTTTAATATTACGTAATTGTATAGTCCAAATAAATTGTATTAAAACCACATCTCTTGACTATTCAAATCTACACAGTGCCGCTAGAATTTTTCCTTAACCCTTGTGTTATCTTCGGGTCATTCTGACCCATCAGTCATTGTGACCCACCGTCGTATTGCGACAGATTTACCGCATACAAAGACAAAGTGAAGCATTTTCTTTTAACCGTTGGGCTGTCTCAGACCCCCCACATTGCAAAGGTTAAAAGAAAATTATTTTAATTTGTTTTTGTATTGGGTAAAATTGGGTAAACACAACGATGGTTCGTTATGAACCTTTGGGTCATGTGACCCGAAGGCAGCACGAGGGTTAACACCTGTTAAACATGTCTTAACTAGCAATATAGAGGGCAGCGAGGACTTGAGGTCTTGTCAAACTTTGAATGTGTCTAGTGTCTCCACTACTTCCTGGGTGAAATATTATGGAACAGAGTATCATATTGGAATGTTTGTCTGCACTAGTGTTGAAGATGAAATGCCTATTTTTAATAGGATTATCAATATCATTATAAAGGATGATGAAGCATTTCTTTTGACCACCAAAGTTATGACAATGTATTTCGATGATCACCTGAATGCATTCAGCATTGAGGAAGTCGATGATGTGTTCACTGTCATTTGTGTGAATGATCTGTTATATTATAGACCTTATGACAGGCAGTTTTCACCTGACAACGATGAGATAACATATATTGTGCCCTACTGCAGTTTTGTCTGATATGCGTAGAATTGTAAAGTCTGAAATTGTGAATGTAAAATGTATTACATACAAAGGTCATTTTCTCTCCAATTTCTGCCATTCATTTTTTATTGAAGTTAGTGGGGTATGGGGAATTTTACACCCAAAAGAGTTATTCCTATTTACACCCAGAAGTGTTAGTATTAGTTATTTTAAACACTAAGTGTTGTCTTCACACTACACTGGTGTTGGTGTTAAAAAAAACAGTGTTCCTTTTTAACATTTTATTTTAACACTAACACCAGTGTAGTGTGAATACAGCACCGTAAAGTGTTATATAGTGTTGGTGCTGTGTCGATTTTTAACAATTTTGAGTGTTAAATCAACTAAAATTGTGTGTTAGCTTTTTAACACTTTTAAAAGTGTTACTTTAACACGGTACAGTGTGGATGCATATAGACTCTTTTCTGGTGTTAAAATGAACACTGGGTGTTAATTTAACACTAGCGATTTTGCTGTGTAGCCTAAGTATGAATCACAGACCAGGGCCAGATGAGCTCTTGATGTGAGTCGCGGATCTGGGCCAGATCCGCACCACACGTCATGGCATTAATAACTGTACTGGGCCACTTCTGGCCCAGATCTGTCTCTGATCCGTAATTCGAACCTGTTCCGGTATTGGGCCGTTGGAAAGGATGAGCCCGGTCCAGGTCCGTTTAGCGGATCTGCGCCAAATGCTAATGAAGACCTGGTCCAAATCTGGCCCAAACACATTTTGCTGTCTGGGAAGACTTGTTAGATTTGTAGGCTATACAAATCGACAAGATTTGTATTCTCCAGAGAGGACAAAGATTGATTTAACTGCAAAGAAGGGTTGAGGGTATGGCCACCTGTTTTGGGTGCATTTCGGCAATATCTTTCTGATATGGAAGGCCTAGTGGGCACGTATTAAGACGCCCCCGTGTGTCAACCACGCGTAAAAACCGCCGACTTTATGGAAGGCCTAGTATTGGGGGTGATTAGTATGGGGGGGTGATTAGTGCCATGCAATGTTAAAGGGCCTATTGATTGCAAAACCGATTTTACCTTGTCATAGTTGAAAAATGACAGTTTGGTGTGTAAAATAGACATACAGTGAACCTCAAAGTCAATTGAAACCTCTTTCCTATCAAAATTTCATTTTTTGAAACTGCAACTTGCAAACGCTAGCTTTTGAAACAGTGCAAGTTGTGACATCAACTTGAAGCATCAACTTTGTCACGCCCCAAAATGTACATTTACCCGCCCTCTGGTTTTCTGGTCCAGGAACATAAACGGAGGTCGCGTAGATCTCAGACACTTTTTTAGCTAACTGCGCACTGCTCGGTACTTCCACATGAATTACAAATAAAGTTCATAAGTTTTCAAGATATTGAAAATGGAGCGCCGTAAATGCAGTGTTCAGGCTGTACCGGGAATCCTGACACTTTTCACTATCTTCCCAAAGAACAAGATACTAGACAGGCATGGCTGATGTTCATCTATGGGAATATCCCTATTAAGTACGACGCTAAAGTATGAATTTGCTCGAACCATTTCACCGAGGACACTTTCGAAAACTGGGGACAATTTAAATCAGGATTTGCTAAGAAGCTGAACCTGAAAAGAAGTGCTGTTCCGACCTTAGGTTCATCACAATCGCAAGTTGTATGATGTTGTCGCTAACAGTTATTAGCAATGCTAACGTATCCTGCCTGTATCTAGCATCGGTAGAATGTGTGATCATTTCGTTTATTGGCAATGGGGCTAACGTTATTTCTTGTTCCTGACTGTGTTTCATTCAAATAAATAACCCGTGTTGTCATGTAAATCTACAATTCAAGATGCATGTTTGTCCAGATCTATTTTTCAGCAAGATAGCTAGAGCTAACTGAAGCTGAGTTGAATCACGATAGTTTGTTTGGTAAGCTGTAGCTAGTGCTAACGTTACCCACCTAAGTCGATCCTGTTTGCTTGCACAGGGATCTTCTACGCTAGAGCTACGTTATAGACAAACATCTGCCATGCCCGTCGAGTCAATGTTACCTAGACAGATCGTTCACATATCAGTCTTCCTCTATCACCTGATTCGTCACAAATTCACAAACATATTACTGGCGATTTTCAAGTCGGATCGCATATTTGCTGCGGCGAATATGAAAGTATAGGCTACGTGCGCACTACATTACATCCATTCACGTCAAAATAAATGGAGACAAAATAAAACATTTGCAGGCTCGCATGAAGTGGGATTCGATTGCACTAGAGCAAAAACACGTATTATACCAAAGCCCATTGCTTTACATTGCGAGCTATTATAGCTCATAAAAAATCGGCCAAATCGTTACGTATTTATACGTTGGCCTTCAGGTAACATCTTGTTTTGGCTTCTTCTAAAACAACTGGTTCCCATAGACACTACCTGAATGTAGGCTACTATCACGTATTTGGGGTTGTTTCGAGGCTGTAGCCGTATTTTCTACGACATCACAGCTCCTTCTGACACCACATATTAAAAATTCATACTAAGAACGTCGCTGCTAACCCAGACAATACAATAGAAATACGCGTAACCCTTTGAAACACAACATGGGTCTATTCGTTTCCTATGCGATTTCGTGTATGAGTGTTTCTTCGCTAGGCTATATCTTTTGAATTCATGAGCCTGCAAATGTTTTATGTTGTCAACATTTATTTTGTCGTGAATGGTAATGTAGTACTTAGCCTATACTTTCATATTCGCCGCAGCAAATATGAGATCCAACTTAAAAATCGCCAGTAATATGTTTGTGAATTTGTGACGAATCTGGTGATAGAGGCAGACTGATGTGCACACACAGCTGGGAAACCAGTTCGTTTGGAAACCAGTAGGGACATACATAAGTGTTAATATTACTAGAGGAAGCAACTTTTGTCTTCCAAGATAGCGTCCCCATTCATTTCTATGAAAAGTGCTCAGTGGCGCGAGAAGGGTCCCTCCTCAGGCCCCTCTCTCCTCAGGCCCCTGAAGCGAGGAATAACGTGGTCCCGGTTCTTGGGACACCACCGGATAAAAATCAGGAAATGACGTACTCGAATGAAGAGAGTTCGTGTAACTTCGGCTCTTTATCAGGAAATGACGTTCCCAAATGAAGAGAGTTCGTGTAACTTCGGCTCTTTAAATCGATTTTTATTGGTTTGAGCGTTTCCATGGCATTTAGAAATATACAACCGCGCAAATCGCTATTTATCTGAAATGCAGGAGCCGGCATCAAACAAAACAGGTACTTTAATTAGCAAGCTTTGTCAAAATATGTGTATTTTATTACTAGAATTTGGTCGCTTTTGAAGTCAGAAGTTGTTTGCAAAGCAATTTGTCTGCGAGTTTTTAATTATTGACTGATAAGGCCGTCAGAGTTCTCCTTGATGCTAGCTACTGTAACGTTGTTAGTTATTGGGTTGATGCTAACGTTGTTAGTCACTTTTTTGCATTCAGTTACATGTAGGAACATCTATCTGTATTAGCTACATGCTTAGACATATACAATGTTTATCAGTGTTTATTATGACCAGACCATCCTCAAATCTCAAAGCAGAACAGCTATTTATCAGCCTGCCTTTCAGGTCCACAACCCCTGGTACCCTGAGTGTGCTTCCTGCCTACCAGCCAGTACCCAGTAGGGGTACTAGTAACCCCTACCCCCTGCTCGGCATCAGGCGCTGGGCCCACCCTCCTGCTCTGCATCCAGCGCTGGTCCCAGCCTCCTGCTCTGCATCCAGCGCTGGTCCCACCCTCCTGCTCTGCATCCAGCGCTGGTCCCAGCCTCCTGCTCTGCATCCAGCGCTGGTCCCAGCCTCCTGCTCTGCATCCAGCGCTGGTCCCAGCCTCCTACCCCTACCCCCTGCTCTGCATCCCGCGCTGGTCCCAGCCTCCTGCTCTGCATCCCGCGCTGGTCCCAGCCTCCTACCCCTACCCCCTGCTCTGCATCCCGCGCTGGTCCCAGCCTCCTACCCCTACCCCCTGCTCTGCATCCCGCGCTGGTCCCAGCCTCCTACCCCTACCCCCTGCTCTGCATCCCGCGCTGGTCCCACCCTCCTGCTCTGCATCCCGCGCTGGTCCCACCCTCCTGCTCTGCATCCAGCGCTGGTCCCAGCCTCCTGCTCTGCATCCAGCGCTGGGCCCAGCCTCCTGCTCTGCATCCAGCGCTGGGCCCAGCCTCCTGCTCTGCACTGATCCCTACCTTCCCCTCCCGCTTTTAAGCATTTTATGTTGAATGCCATGCTGGTTTCAATAAATGTTGATGCCTGATTGAAATATTGTGCTTAGTTACTCTTGACACTTTCATATTTCCCTCTCAGTCCAGGATCTTGAGGATCAGGCAACCCAGGAGGGTGATCTGAGTCCAGAAGAGTGTCAGGAGGATGTTCTTGCGTCAGGACAGCAGGTATACTAAATGATGATTGTACAAAATAAGTTAAATTTAACTTATATTAGTATTTATAAGTTATATTTTTTTGTAACTTTATTACGTAAGTATGCTTCTGGCCTATATAGCATAAGCAGCTTAATATCGATGTATCCCCTCACCATGTACCCATTAAGTATGTCATAATATCTATAATGCTGCACAAATTACTCTGTCCCCAAGAAGCAACCAAAGTTTCGTCCTAGAAACTAGAGGCAGAAGGAACGCAGGTTCCATTTCACACGTTGGCTGTCCATTGAAAAGAAGGTAATACTATGTATCTTTTGTGTTTGTCTATGCAGTGTATCAATATCTCACTTATTCATGGACACTAACACTTGTATGCATGAGGTGAACCATAAAAATTATATTCGTCCATATAGAAAAGGTAGAATGAGCCTCTTAAAGCGATACAAATGATCTAATGATTTTCTGAACAGATAAATGCATGGTGTAGGGAGAGTGAGGAGCGATTCGGGCATTCACCTGGTGAATGCCACTTGGGTTAATTTCCCTTCTAAGGGAATTGAACCCATATGGAGGCATTCAGGTATTTTGGTAGAAAATAAGAAACATTTTACATGAAAGGGAACATGGCCTTACTACTGTTTTACTCCAATATTATGTTACTGTACGAAAGTACATGCCCTTGTTACTAAACAGTAATTGCCTTCATGTGAAATGTTATTGTTTTTTTGCAGATGTTCATACTGCAATGTTCCATATAAACTCCTCAAAAAAAGTTCTGAAACGTTATTTTGGTTGATTATTCCTCCCCTTCAATAATACCAATTGGTATTGTATTTTATATCGTTGGAAAGCCTGATTAGTCACCTTTACAACGAGGTACAACTTGTAAGGATCGTGCATTTGTGGAATGAGCAACACAGCTAACCGTGTGGGTAGCGGACCAATTTTCTTTGCCAAAATCCCCTGCAATATTCTTCTGTTGGTATTCATTCTCGTTTTGAGTTGCTTGGTGGATTGTATGATTGCACTCCCACAGTAATAATAAAGGAAAAAACAACAAATATTGGCAATTTTATTACACTTTATTCATTTGACACTGTCAGGGACCTCAGTAGCGTGTGGAAGATCCATACGCAGCCACAACAGCTTGGCACCTCCTCCTCATGCTGGTCACCAGCCTGGTCACACACTGCTGTTGGATGACATCCCATTCCTCAACCAGGATTTGTCGCAAGTCAGCCAACATGTTTGCGTTGGTCACTCTGGCACGTACAGCGTTCCAACGATATGAAATACAATACCAATTGGTTTTAATTGAAGGGGAGGAATAATCGACCGAAATAATGTTTCCGAACCTTTTTTGAGGAGTTTATTGAAGTGTTGTTCTGAGCATAAGGAATTCATTGTCTGGGTGTTAAATACCTGTGATGCTGGAGAATATAAGCAGTTTCAGTGTTTTCAGCTTCACTTATCAACACAAAGGGCATTACATTTATTTGGCCTTAATTTTATCGGTTTACAGTTTTGTTACAGTTGCGGTATTAAAAAAAGTAATTATAATTTATCATATGATCAATAATACAGTGAGGGATTTGATCCCCTGCTGTTTTGTACATTTGCCCACTGACAAAGAAATGAGTCTGTAATTAGTCTATAATTTTAATGGCACATGTATTTGAACAGCGATAGACAGAATAACAAAAAAATCCAGAAAAACGCATGTCAAAATTGTTATAAATTGATTAGCATTGTGGCAAAACTTACAAAATCAGCAGGGGATCAAATCATTTTTTCCCTCACTGTATATGTCAGAGTGTGACATCATGGTTTTTTTTTGTATCCTGACACAGCTGCATTATAATGCATTTTTACTTTTGCACATGTTGTATATTTTTATTGTTCTAACAATATGTAGAAGGTTTCAAAAAAGGTGATATAAGGTATGTTTGAATATATGCAAAACCTGCTCAATAATCCCAAATTATTTCATTAGGTGCTGAGTGCCTGAAATCATTTTGGACCTGTGAAAGGAAGAGTGAACTGGTTATGGTGTTCAGGAACTCAAAAAGGATACGCATGGCTGGTAAATGTTAATTTATGAGACCAAAGAATAGATAAACAGACAATGGGCCTACTAGAATGCAACAGGTCATCCGTTTTTATAATGTGAGGTATTTGTTGTATTTTGTATTTCAGGTGGACGTTCCATCAACAAGGCAAGGGTTTATATAAACCCAGAAATTGAAATTAGTTTCTTGCGCTGCCTTGTGGGGCAGCTTGTCAGACAACATGGTGATTTCCTACTATTATTATTATTATTTAAATATTTTTTTTTGTATGTACCTGATACCTGATTAAACTTAACTGTTGTATGTGATGATATAATTAATTCAAATTCATGTGACTTTTTGTTAGCCAAGGAAAACAATATCCAAGGAGGTCCTTACATGGCTCATTCAGCTCCAGGTAAATCGGCTATCGGCCAATGTGAACTTTTGTGCTTGTGCCCTGTTATTATCCGCGAGCACATTTGCAGGCAACTTTTATTGACGTAAGCAAATAAATGGGGTGCTAGTTTACCCATTTCGGATTGATTTCAAACTTAGCAAAAATCAGGAAAAAATATTCTATGAAAAAGCTAGTAGTATGAGCCAGGTTCGAAAATCGAACACAAATTATTGGGGGAGATAGTTTTGTAAATGTTGACTGGAGTTAATAAAAACAACCGGAAGAGCCGGAAGTCTAACAAGAAATGCAATACCACCTACATCCACCGTTCAAAAGTTTGGGGTCACTTAAAAATGTCCTTATTTTTCAAAGAAAAGCACTGTTTTTTTCAATGAAGATAACGTTAAATTAATCAGAAATACACTATACATTGTTAATGTGGTAAATGACTATTTTAGGTGGAAACGTCTGGTTTTTAATGAAATATCTACATAGGTGTGTAGAGGCCCATTTCCAGCAACTATTACTGTATGTGTTCGAATGGTACATTGTGTTTCTAATTGCCTTAGAAGACTAATGGATAATTAGAAGGATTGTAATTAGAATGCCAAAGGTCTGCAATGTTGTAATTGCTGCAAATGGAGCATTATTTGACAAAAGCAAAGTTTGAAGAACAAAATGTATATTTCAAAAATAATAATTATAAATAATTATTTCTAATAATAATAATTAACCTTGTAAATGTCTTGACTATATTTTCTATTCATTTTGAAAGTTATTTGATAAATAAAAGTGTGAGTTTTCATGGAAAACACGAAATTGTCTGGGTGACCCCAAACTTTTGAACGGTAGTGTACATCCACCGGGGCCGTTGCTTCAAGCCGAGGGGTGGGGGCTTGGGGACATAACACCGGAACACAACGCAGTAGTCGGCGAAGTGCAGACCACATTCAATCATTTTGAATCAAACCTTTTATTTTCTATTCACTTTTTTTTTTAAATCAATTTATTCACTTAGTAATTTGACACTATATGACTGTAATTCATACGATGCAATCCATTATCAGTCCTTGGGAAACATCTGCTTGAGACATACTATAACGTGTCGTTTTGCTTATCACAGCCAATGACCTAAGATTTAAAGGTGACATGACATGCTGTTTTTGGATGCTTTTATATAGGCCTTAGTGGTCCCCTAATACTGTATCAGAAGTCTCTTTCCTGAAATTCAGCCTTGGTGCAGAATTACAGCCATTACTAGCAGTCCCACAAGGAGCTTTCCTCAGAACGCGCTGTTTTGGTGTCTGTAGCTTTAAATGCTAATGAGGAGCGGAGGGGCGGCACCATGCGCTAATGTTTACAATGGATGTATCGCAATGGCTGTAGCCCCGTTGCTGTAAGATGCCTCGAATTTGCCCATTCTCATCTGATAACCCTGGTTTGCAGAGGTACACACACAGTCATTTCAATGAGGGGAAAGGCGGATATCGCGCGCGTCATAACACCAACAGCAGAACGGTTATCCAAATAACAAAGAAGTGTACAACACTCACGTTACAACATGTGTATTCACATACTTGATGCTATCTACCTATCCATTTTCCATAGCGACAGTAACTCAGCTGTTAGCTGCAGAGCTAATGTTACAGCCACATTCTAAGGGTAGCAAGCTAGGTAACCATATACAGTAAAGCTACAAATTGTCCGAGGTTAGTAGCTGGACGAAGGAGAGTTAGTACTGATCCAGAATTTAATTTCAGCAAGGCCAGTTTTGTATTAGCTCAAATTGAAGAAACAGTCGTGGCTGAAGTGTTTGGCGCAGACATACAAAACAAATGCGCCTACAACAGAAGTTGTGTAGGCGCATTTCCAGAGAAAATAAAATTAAGACACTGGGTCCAGAGGCTCGGATGAAGGAACTGTAAAAAGATTTTTGTTTTCCTTTGTACATCCAAACTGAGCAAATGTAATGCTTTGTTCGTTTGCAAGCCATGATGTCTCTCGAGGATAAAATCACTTGCACGGTCGTAGCTCAGTTTCTTATGGGCGGGCCAGATTTTCTGGGCGGGCAAAGCAGAGAGAGGGGAGGTAACCTTCCTCCTTGTGACGTCACAAGGAGGAGATTTTCAAACAGAGCAATTCAGCCTTCATTTTCTCAAAGGCGGAGAGGTTTACACCTATCAAAAATTCTAGCCACTGGGGTGAAGTTTTCATGTCATGTCACCTTTAATTCTGGCAAGTGAATTCTGCATGTGGAACTGGAATTTAATGTAATCTCATGTATTCCCAGTTACCAGTAAAGGACAAACTGCATCTCATGAAGCAAGTGGCAAAAAATTTACCAAGAGATGGTGTAGGCCTACTTAGGGCAGAAGAATAAAGGCTGATCTTGAAATAGATTTGCTGGAACACCAGTTACAGGAGGGTGCATGGTCACAGGTGAATAATGTTAATTGTACGAACAGTAGCCTATATAAATTAGGGCTGGGTGATATATTTAAAAAAATTATAACTTGATATAAAAAAAGGTACGATATTCGATATATATCTCGATATGTTTGCATTTGCATTTAAATAATAAAAAAACATGATTTTCTTTTGCCCCCATTAGAAAACAACAAAAACAATTTAGATATAACAGCTATTGTTACAAAGTACAAAATGTGTAGTGCAGGACAAAAAGAGCAAAAAGAGAGTGCCTGTGCGAGTGTGTGTTTGTGTGTGTCTGTGTGTGTGAACACAGAGGAGCCAGACGGTGATCTTAAAACAAGCAACACAAGGACCAGAGAAACCAGGTAAGTTTTGTTTTGGGGCTGTCTCGTTGTTCTGGTTATTGACCTAGCACTAAAAGCGCTCTCTTGGAAGTCGCTTTGGATAAAAGCGTTTGCTACATGAACGAATGAATGTATGTGAGCGATTTATGGCTGGGTAAAATGTCTGCTCAGTGTCACTTATAGTGTGTGCTAACTGCAATGTGCTCTCGGGAGCCCGACGTGTTGCTAGGTCTAGCAAGGAATCCGGCAGGGGTCGGCCTATATGTGGGCCGGGATCAGTCGGAGTTCCCTGTAGTCTTGGTGGCATGGCTAACAGTAATATTTGGGAGATGATTGATCGTGGACCTGTTAGCCCGTACAGGGTCCTGGCATTTAGCCTGATCGCCTGGACCTGTCTCGGCAATATCGAGTTGTACCGTGTGAAATAAAGTATCAAGTAAATAATATACTGAGTCCTCCTGCCTGAATCAAGCGGAGCTGGTTCATGCAGGGGACGCGAGACATAGCGCCTCACACGCAGCGCCTCACACGCAGCGCCTCACACGCAGCGCCTCACACGCAGCGCCTCACGAGCAGCGCCTCACGAGCAGCGCCTCACGAGCAGCGCCTCACGAGCAGCGCCTCACGAGCAGCGCCTCACGAGCAGCGCCTCACTAGCAGCGCCTCACTAGCAGCGCTGTAGGGGCACACCCTCTTAGCAGGGCGGGATATTTAATCAGGATATCGCTGCACTCTGCATTGCTTAGTGAGACACAGGATGCTATGTTTAATCTGCTGCCTCCGCCTCCCCGGCCTCCACCCTTGGTTCTGTGTTCCTTTCGTAGGGGGAATGCGTCGCTGCTCTCTGCTCGGAGGTCGAGACGGTGTCTCCGTTTGGTGCGGCAGGGAGCCGATGCAAGCAGAACCATAATGCCAAATCAGTGTTACAATCATGTGTTGTACCGTGTGAAATAAAGTATCAAGTAAATACTATACTGAGTCCTCCTGCCTGAACCAATCACATATAACAAAAACAGTATTTTGCACAAATAAAAGGGTACAACAATGTGTCATTTCTATTTATGGAAGCCAGTGCAGTGCTACTGTGGACAGTTGAGTCAGAGGGGGCCACAGGGGGAATCAGGGACATTTTTTCAGGGGCACTGACCCCTGTAGGCCCCCGTGTAGAACCGCCACTGTCCAGGAATCTGTGTTTGCGTGTCTCATCAACATCTTATACACAGCTGTATCACGGGCACTGTGCACTAGTGTAGGAAATCACATATGATCGCATCTGTGATTTATCAAAGAACTGAGAGTGTCTTTGATGTAACAATGCTGTACATAGCTCTGAATGTGAGCTTACCTGAATCCCTTGAGCAAGCAAGACAGTGGAAAAAAAGAGATGGACAGATGGAAGTAGGCCAAAGGCCAGCAATTAATCCTCGTCTTGCCACAGTGCTTGCACCCACGCTCATATCCCCATAGACCATTTTAATCTGTGAGCTGAGTTGACCCTACGGGGAAGAAATCACTACAATTCTCCCAGATGTTTGATCTGTGGAATAGATGCGGGGGTCAGAGCAGTCGGTGACCAGCCAATCCTGCTGTTTGGCCTCAACACACATTATGCATGATGTACAACATGGCATTAACTTGAATGAACTATAATGGATTCTCAATGGGCCATGTGAGGAGAGAGCAGCCAGGTTAGATACTTAGTGTAAGGCATACTCCTGTGGAGCGGGACTGGAGGAAGGAGTGAAGGTTAAAGAAATAGAAAAGGGAGAAAGTGAGAGAAAGGCCGAGAGATTAATGTACCTTACTCACTAATTTTTTTATGTAATTCCTGAGGGCATTGGTAATAAAGTACATGTAGGAAGTCTACAGACCTAAAGAGACTGTGGGTGCCCAGTAGCATGTGGTTGACGATGACTGTTCTTGAATATACTGCATAAAATATACAAACATATGTGACTTTTTAAATATATATAAACTGGAATGTAGTGCATTGTTTATGCATATCCAATGTTTCATTTTAATCAACAGTGAGAGAAAAGCTAAGTATATAAGGTTTCGATTTTCACTGGTGTGTTGGAAATGTGGTGTTGAAAAACTCTGCCACCTCTTAACTAATTACACAGAGAAGTTTAATTGCAGCAGTTTTGTTTCACCCAGAATAACTCCCTCGTTCTTTTCCCCCGATCATGTGCTTCTCAGGCGCCTGGTGTGGCTGGGTAAACAATGTAGAGTATGTTTAAGAGCACTCCTTATGCTTTTTTACTTCCTGCCATACTATTCCTGGGGGGGGGGGAATCCTCTTGTGGTGATGGGGGTATGTTTGTGGAGAGACAGTGTTGTGATCTTCTTTTTTTTTGTCGTTGACCTGCAGTTCCTTTTCTTAAGAGTGCTTTTGGGATGTCTGTTTGGAAAATAAGATGGATTCAGAGCCACATTCAACATTAAGAATGGATGTTTCTTTGTTGTGAATTGTTATTTGTTTGACTCAAAGATGTTTATTCTTAAATCAATTTGGTGACATACTGTACATGTACTGTTATAGTGGGTCTACCTTTAACAGAAATGTAATAAAACTGTAACTAACATGTACAAGGCAATGAAACTTGGAATATCTCTGAAACTTGTTGATAAGGCAGGAGGGGTTGCAGAAAAAAGAAAAAAAACATAGAAATGCATCTCAGTTTAAGCCTCTTCCATTGGATTGATTTTCTTAACATGAATGTTGCACACCCATTTTCTCAATGTTGGTATTTACTTGGCATTGAAAACATGTGACCCGCATGGATCCACAATATGGTAGTGGCTATTATTGGATTAGTGTCAACATCTTTCCCGAAAAGACGGATAAGAGAAAAGAAAGACGAGGGAGGAAACTTGGAACGGCTTTCTTCCTTAACTAAACATCCCACATGGAGAACCACACAGATTCTGATCGACGTACTCAAGGACCAGCCTCCGTGTGCTGCTGACCAATCCCATTACAAAAGAAGGACGAGCCTTCAGTTCCAACCTCTTATTTTCACGCACACCAGCAGTCATGTGATGGTAATATAGTACAACTCCACTGCTTTGCTGCTCGTCAGTCTGAACAGCGCGGCATGGCCAGTCTCAAGGGCAAACCATGTACTAGTACATTTCCTATCGAACGCAAATGAAAAGTAAACACATTGGATTACAGTTGGGTTCTAAATGCGTAATTGAATAAGGTAAGTTTCTGTATTTTTCAATGGTAATGGTGCTGCATTAGGTATTGGGCGTGCTCTCTTGTACGAGACCATATGCTGCAGCACGCTGCTGCGCTGGACGAAAACATGTTTACGTTGTAGCAGAGGAGCAGCGCGTACGAGGCGTCCTATTGCTGAGGGGATGGCCAGACCTTTAGCCTTGCTTGCTCCAGTAAAACTGAATCCTGTGTTCAACAATGAGTTATTCGTTTCATAGCAATTCAGCAAAACGTGCAAGTGTAAGGCATTTTACTGCACAATTGCGGGTTAATAGCCAGGCATGGATTTGCAATTGATTGACGTTAATATTTCACATAACCATAATAACAGTCTGATAGCCTAATCATGTAGTTTATATAATGTAATTAGATAATTACGTATGTAATCCCCACATACCATTTTCTTAATATGCATTGTATGCACAAGTAAAATTATGTGGTCAATTATTGAAAAAAATAAAATTGTGATAAACACTTGAAAAATATACGCTGACGCAGAACGTATGAATGAACTACTTGCATGTGGTAATCGCGTGTCTTTCCACTTCAGTTTAATTGCAATGAATTGAGTGAATGTAAAGAGCACGCAGGTGATGTAGGCCTATGTACTAAGAGGAGCGCTCATTGCTCATGCCTGCCCCACACGGTGTTTTATGTTAATAATGATGACAGTTCTTTTGGCAGGTTACTTTCGGTCATTGAGCCAGAGGCACCAAAAAGGGGACGGTCAAACAACCGTGCTCTGTGTTTCTCAGAAAATAACCTCTTACCGAGCGAATTTCACCGAAATAGAATTTCAATTTCAACCTTTTATTTACAAATAAAAGGTAAAAACATCTGTAAGCTTATATAGACTAGACTCAAGTGTTGATATTAGTTATTTGTTTGATAATTGCACTTTTACACAAGTGTTTTATTATTGAATGATTTTCAATTAATCATATAAACTAGGGGTTTACCAATATATCGTGGAACAATATATCGCAATACAAACATTTTACAATATGTATCGTAGAGTTATGGCAATATTTTTACAATATGACGTCCGTTTGATCCTTTTGGTTGAGCTACCATCACGCGACCTACTCTGCACCTGCGTCATGCGTGCATTCATTGCATTCACAGAAATTGCTTGAACTAAGTTAACTAAATTGTATGTACAACAAAGAAAATTATTGAAAATGTTTAATGTTTTGGTAATAAATCTGTTAATTTAATTTAAAATGTTGTTCAAAATATCGTGATACGTATTGTATCGTACACCCAGTAATGTGATACGTATTCTATCGTGAGCTGAGTGTATCGTTACACCCCTAATATAAACTCATAATAAACTATATTTATAGTGCAATTTGATTCCTTTTTATAGTTTAAAGGGCGTAGAATATATAATTTCTCCAAAGGTGCATGGAAGAAACTCCACTTGGCAGAAACTAGGCTATTTCTATTGCCTGATGTCATATGGAAGTTATTTTTAAGAATGTTGACGCTCTGGAATAAAAGTAAAGGAATACGTATCACTGACGTTTGCTCTTTATGTACCGCTTAATCCATTCTCCCAGTAACTGCATGTGAGTTTTAAAACAAAATGCAGCATAATTCTGTTGTTGTATGTTTTCAGGTAGCCAATACCAAGTCCTTTTAAATCTGTACTAATATATTTTTTTTCTTTCTGTCGCTTTCTTTCCCCAACTATAACCATCTGAAGACAAATCCATGCTGTAAACCTTGGATTAATATCTATTTTTTCAACACAACCCATTGTTTTGTTTTTACAGCGAGGGAGAACAACAGCTGTTTTGGTATCTCTCTTTGGTAAGAGGAACAACCTTGCTGGGGACCCCATGGTGGGTTTATTTAGTCTCCTTTCCCAGTGATACAAGGATAAACCGCAATACCAATTCTGTGTGAGCACAACTTTCTCAACACAAGGGGGAGACAACATTTATTCCTCGACAAGGGATGGTAGATAACTTTGTAGTGAGTGAGGAGTCTTTTCTGATATACTGTGGCTCCCCGCCCGCATACCACCTATCGGACATGGTGACAGACTCAAGCACCTACCAGGTGATGTCCTCGCCCTTCTCTGAGGATGACCTCAGCGAGTCATCCAGCCCCCGGTCCTGTTCTAGCCCAGAGTCCCAGGTCTTCAGCTCCAGCTATGGTAGCAGCTCCAGCACAGAGAGCCAGGACAGCATCCTGGACTACCTGCTCTCCCAAACCTCTCTGGGGGCTGCAGGTGGTGGAGCAGTGGTCCCCATGCCACTACCCAATTTCTTGTGGGACTGTCGGAGGGATGCGCCAACAAATCCGGAGCCAGTGAAGGAGGAGAATTTGGACTTCCCGGTTTGGTCTTCTGTGGACATGGAAGAGCCACCTGGAAGGTCCTTCCAGCCAACCCTGGAGGAGATTGAAGAGTTCTTAGAGGAGAATATGGAGGTGGTGTCAATGAAGCAGGAGTCCCAGGAGGGACAGGCGTTGGAGGAGGTGGTGGGTCTGGGGGGGGGCTTAGAAGTCTGTAGGAATGCTTCCCCAGGGAAAAGGCTGGAAGCAGAGTCCAAGCATTCAGACCAAACTGTGCCCACTTCAAATGCTGCTGACACCGCAACCACCAAGGAAATGACCAAAGGTATACAGGCCAAAACTCCTGCACAGGAACCTGACACAGGCCTGAACAAAGGCCCAAAGAGGGGCTCAGCCAATAAGAGTGTCTCCACAGATGGTGGTGCCAATGATGACAGTAGTGGGATGCCGGTCATCGTCCAGATCCAGCCCATTCAGATCAAACAGGAACCAACAGCGACACCAACTCCACTGCCTATATCCCAGCCCCCACAATCAACCTTGGCCTCGGATATCAAAATAGCCCAACTTCTGGTCAACATCCAGGGCCAGACCTTTGCACTGGTCCCCCAGCTCCTTCCCTCCACCAACCTCAATGTCTCCTCCAAGTTTGTGCGCATTGCACCAGTCCCCATAGCGGCCAAGCCCCTGGGGAATGGGGATGCCTTGGCGGGGAGTCAGGGAGGGGGGATCTTGGTCGGGGGTCAGAAGTTTCAGAAGAATCTAATGGCAGACCTTATCAAAATGCACAAATGTACTTTCCCAGGCTGCACCAAGATGTACACCAAGAGCAGCCATCTCAAGGCTCACCTTAGAAGACATACCGGGGAGAAGCCTTTTGCTTGCACCTGGTCTGGGTGTGGATGGAGGTGAGTGTCCGATGAAGCTGAAGATTGATGTTTATGGCAATAAGAAAAAGGATGATGTTCATTGTTATTGTGATGCCAATAATAAGGCTCTTCACAAAAATGGAGATTATGCTATAGATGACTCATACTTGGGATGTATTTTTGCCTCAGTCATTCATACATCAATGCAGTAGCTATTCACACACCAATAGCCCCAAGACTATTTTGAGTTATAGAAAGTAGTTAATTGCTCATAATTACCATGGTGTTATACCACAGATGGCTTTGTGGGTTAGAAGTTTTCTATCTTTTTGTTTCAGTAGATCAAGACACAACACATCTCTCATAAGGACACATGTAAAAGATTATATTAGATTTGATAGAACTTCCTTCCTGAAGGTAAATTCAGACATATGGGAGTGGCTTAACCCCAATTTATTACTGTCTCTCCATCGGAAGCGGTGGTAATTATATATGTACAGGAATCCATTTAGCATTCCCAGCATTGTGTTCCTCAACAAACAAAGCCTCTTGCTGATTGTGACTGGCCCTCACATTGACCTATCTTGTACGGGGTAATCAATTAGCCACTGTGAGTTGTAGCTTAGTGGGGACTTTGTGGAGATTTGTTTAGAATAACATCACTGAGAAGGCGCCCCCTACTTGCAACCATTGATATCAAAACACAGATACAGTAGGGGATACCATCACTAGATGTGCCACGGAACATAACTACAAACTAAACAACAACTTTGTTATTCAAAGTGCTAATTGTGTAGCTAATACACATGTAACTCATTAGCAAGTAGCAATGGCTTGAGGGGAACCTTATAGATGATATATAATTTACAATGTTATACCTTTGTGCTAACCAAGAACGAGCAATTTCTTTTTTCAATCACCATCTTCCCATTCTTCCAACTAAAGTCTGAAAATATGAACGAAGATGAGTTTCCGAATCAAATCATTAAGACTGTTTCTTGTTCATCCAAGTGCAAAGCTTGATTTGCAAATTGCAAGTGTGTTCTGCTTGTAGATTCACACTTTTTGTCAGGAATCGGGCAAGAGAGTGCCGTATCTGGGATATGTGAGAAAGGCGGGGGTGTCATCTTTCTGCAGGGTAAACTAAAACTAGGACGAGAATGTCAGTAGAGGTCACATGGGTGCAACTTGGGCGCCTCCTGTTGTGACTAGACAGCTGTACAGTGGCTGCAGCAGTGATGTGTGTGTGAAACTGAGCCAAGTGTATTGGTACAAGATCTCGACTTTCGATGTCTTCATAGCAGTTTGATTAAGAGGAGGTGGCTTAGGGATATGTGTGTGTGTGTGATTCTTGGCCCTTGGTTTAGCTTGCGGATTTCCTGAGGCCGCAGAGTCAGGCGGTGAGAGTGACAGTATTGGGTGAAAGACTGTAACCTTTGTCTCGTGGTGCTAGGGGCCATGTTATCTTTAAACCCTGTACACAATTCACAGAGGCAGGAGCATGCTAGGGCATGGATTGTGTATACACACATGGCATAAAACAGTTTTTCTTCAAGTTGGATGTACAATAAATGTGTACATGCATGGAGGCATACTAGAAAAGAGTTTTCAGTGAGCCTGTTCATGTTTAATCGTTTACATTTTTAGGCATAGCAGACAGATTCAGCCACCATATCAATCCATATTTATAATACTTCTTGCACCAACCTGGTTATCAGCCAGTGGAACATTTGATTGTAATGGGAGCCACCGGGAGTCAGGTGGCTGAGCGGTTAGGGAATCGGGCTAGTAATCTGAAGGTTGCCAGTTCGATTCCCGGCCATGTCAAATGACGTTGTGTCCTTGGGCAAGGCACTTCACCCTACTTGCCTCAGGGGGAATGTCCCTGTACTTACTGTAAGTCGCTCTGGATAAGAGCATCTGCTAAATGACTAAATGTAAATGTAATGCAGCACAAATGTTTTTCAGTACATGAGATGGAGAAATATGGATAGTGGGTGCCAAGCTATGTGTCTCAAAGGGTTCTCATCTAAACACAAAAGGTAGGATACCTGCTTGAAAGAGGGTGAAGTGGGAAAGTAGTGATAAAAGGTGTGAGATGTGTTTGTTTAGATAGTCAGAGCACAAGGTGAAATGAGAGGTAATAACCAAATAGAACCATGAGCAACAGAAATGCAGAATAGTAAGGGGCCTGTTTCAGTTTAGCAAACAATCAGTGTGCGTGAGCACCACTGAGGAAGTGAGACGGACAAAGGCCAAGTGTTGAATAGTTGCCATGGCCGTGTGGTAGGAATGTCACGGCTGGCAGTCTGCATGGAAAGAAGAGAGAAAGAAAGCAAGAGAGAGAAGATTAAATAAGAGAGAGAAGTAGAGTTAACCCTCGTGCTGCCTTCGGGTCACATGACCCAAAGGTTCACAACGAACCATCGTTGTGTTTACCCAATTTCACCCAATACAAAAACAAATAAAAATAATTTTCTTTTAACCATTGCAATGTGGGGGGTCTGAGACAGCCCGACAGTTAAAAGAAAATGCTTCACTTTGTTTTTGTATGAGGTAAATTTGTCGCAATACGACAGTGGGTCACAATGACTGATGGGTCAGAATGACCCGAAGATAACACAAGGGTTAAGAGAGATCGAGAAAGATGAATATAGGCTGACCAGAGGATTGATGCTTAGTAAGTTACTGTACATTCTTGTCATGCTGCAGACAGTCAAAACCATTTTCTCACTGTTCATCTCGGTCATGTCTCATTGTTCACTTTCAGAGCCTCTCACTTACAACACAGAACAAACAGACGCACAAACTGAAAATCCGCCACATATTTCACGTATGTCACAGAATTAAGTGTAGTTAGAATAGGCATGCTGAGTTCAAATCCTTTAGAAGCTTAAAGAATGTTTTATTTTTTTACTTTGTGATCTGATTGTGTCACAGTCTATGTGCCCTATTAAGCATTTAGTGACAGGCCAAGGCTTCTGAAGGGACAATTAAAATCTCTTGATATTTGGTTTGTTTTATCCACTGTATTTCGTAACTTACTTAAGGGTGAAGATTTAATCAAATTACCATCCTTTCAGGTTAGGCTGTACCTAGTTAACATCTGGGAGATAGAGCAAGATTATAAGAGGCTTCAGAGAGTTGTGTTGCATTGTGGCCAAGTGTAGCTTTCCCAAGACCTTGTCTGTGCTGTTTTCAACTTGTATTAACTCAAGTCCATAATGTTTACTTTAAGTTCTCCTGCATTACTGGTCTATTGAGCTTTGAAACACAAAGGTTGGTGCAGGGAAGTTTGCTAATGAGTCACATGACTGTGAATATTGGTGAAATAATTGTATCAATTCATTGTGTATACATTGGAAATATAGGAGCTGCTGCTAGCATTGAATGCAAAACAAAATCAATAGAGATGTAGAAATCTGGAGAGGGCGTTCTGTACACACTAAAGCTTACCATTATGAAAACAACTGGTTTATTCTCTGGAGAAATATTTAGGTTAGTTGTCCTCAGCATTTGTGCAAGTCATTATGCCTGAGTTCAATCATTTCCAAATTTCTCCACAGACTTTTCTTCAACAAAGTGTATTATGTAATTGTAATGTAATTATAAAACATAATATATTACAGTCAAATAGAATTAACCTGTATTCCTATTATCTTTCTGTCTATTTCAGATTCTCGCGTTCAGATGAGCTGTCGCGACACCGGCGGTCCCACTCCGGGGTCAAGCCCTACCAGTGCCCTGTATGTGAGAAAAAGTTTGCTCGTAGTGACCACCTGTCAAAACATATTAAGGTCCACCGCTTTCCACGAAGCACCCGGACGGTGCGCACTGCAAACTGACTCCTCTCTGATCACTGTCAAACAGACATTGGCCAAGGAAGCAGAGAAAGAGTATATGGATGTGTGTGGAGGTGTTTGTGACTTCAAATGTGTGTCTTTTGAAAAGAAAGTGTGATTGGGGTCATGGTAATTTATTGTGCAAATCAAAACTTGGTTACCATCTTCTCTGTCATCAGAATTTCAGAAAACTTGGTGACATGTTGTATTCTCTGTAAATGTTTTCGCAGTCCTTTATCTTTTGTTTCAGTGTAAGATAAGATCAAATCAACTTTCATTGTAGCTAAAATGTATATCGCTTCAGTAATGGCCTTGTGTTTTTATTTTACCTAGATAACAGACTGCCTTTTTATCTTTAAAAAAACGCCAATGTCTTGGACATTACTTATGTTATGCAATATTTAGGAAGTCAGGTTGAAGTTTCTCTGGAAACTTCTGTCCTTGTGTTTGTTTCGTCTTATTGTGCCATGCATTTGGGTGGCGAAAAGGTGAAGCAATGAACTTAAGTCATTTATGGACATGAACTACTGATTACACAAATAAGAGAATGTCTCTATAAGATAGTGGGATTCTTTTCAAGAACCTGCTCCAGTTATGATACAAGGCAAGGGAAAGTTCAAAGCAATAAGAATATCAAAAATGCAACAAAAAAGTAACACGCACAGTAAATGATTGTTAATTTTTTATATGTAAACAAGCCTTCCAGTCAGCTTTAGATTATTACTTTTGTTTTTTCCAGCTTTTTATTCAAGTGAATAACATGTTTATGTTGGTCTTTTTTGAATTGGTAGCTCAAGTAGTCTTACAACTCAAGTTTGGCCTTAACTTACCACGGTATCCTTTTGATGGAGCAACCAGTGGTCACATAATAGGTTGTTTATCAAGAATATTTATTTGTCGGGTAACCAGTGTCTAAATCAGGAAAAAGATTAAGGAGGAATTATACACTACAGAGCTCAGCATACATAGCCATTGAGATGAATGTCTCAATTAGCTAATTTAGTTGGTTGTCAACACAAAATCTGCCTCAGTTGTTCAATCTGTTACTGGAATTACCCTCAAGTTTTTGCCTTCAACTTGCTATGGCAGCATGGGGCCCTGTATGCGGACACTACACACCGTGGTGCTGAACGCCCGGAAGAACTACCTTCTGGCGATTCATAGTTGTCATAGTTGTTTCTGTTAGCTCTTGAATGTGTGTGCTATGTGTGTAACAAAGGTTGTGCGGATGGCCGTCCATGAATATCTTATGTATGTTTGAAATACAGGGGGTACACAATATTGTACATCATTCCTTTCATTCAATTTTTGAATTTTGAATGCTTGTTTAAACACAGGTGTTTTATCGCATCCTATGAATGTATGTAAATATGAGGACGTGTACATGGCTGCATACACAGGAAAACACACAAGACTTCTGATAAACTATCTTAGTCTGTCTTTGTGAATATTTCTAGTGTAAACCCTAAAAATGTACATAAAGTTTCAGTACATATGAATATATTCTATATTTTTTCTTTGTTCTACCTAAGATGCATTTACAAATAAAAAGAAAGCAAAGCATGTGAATGTGTATATATTTTCTCTATGCTGTATGATCATGAATCGTTCTCACGTTTGACTATGGTCAAAAACAAGCCAAGATCAATAAACAGGACACTAAATAAACTCCCCAGCAAAACAGTGAAATAAGTACAAACAATGCACACATATGAATTTGTTGTAGTGGGGCCTGGTTTGCCTGATGTAACCCTTGTTGTGAGTTTTACATTTACATTACATTTAGTCATTTAGAAGACGCTCTTATCCAGAGCGACTTACAGTAAGTACAGGGACATTCCCCCGTGGCAAATAGGGTGAAGTGCCTTGCCCAAGGACACAACCTCATTTGGCACAGCCAGGAATCGAACTGGCAACCTTCAGATTACTAGCCCGATTCCCTAACCGCTCTGCCACCTGACTCTTGGTTTACCACACCATGAAACCCCACTATGGATATTATATCACCATCTTGATAATCACATATACAATTAAGCGATTCATAAAAATGACTCAAACTGGTTTTATCACTTTATCACAACTGTCAGTCTGGGGTGGATTCCCTTACATCACGTACATCCCTGACAACCTTCCCAGTTTCCCAAATCCCTAAATGAACATGCAAAAGAACAGAGGTAAAATACTTTTCCTCATTCTGAACATCCAGTACCTGCCAATGCCTCCACTGAATGCACAGCAACCATATGGACGCCACTTTAGATTTATAATCACTCAGTTTACATGATATCCATTTTGATCACCGGCCAACACAGTGTTTGACATATACTAGGCAGAGAGGCAGGCTGTCGTTGCAGTTAATGTTCCATGTGCAAAAGTTGCTGACTCACTCAACATAAGGAGACAGTCAAAATGTTGTCATGTACAGGAGAGAGGGAATGTAAAGAGGAAAGGGGGGTGAGGGAGTTAGGGGGTTTGACATGGAACGTGTATGTTTTCTGTGGTCTGGGTTGCACTGCCCCTCTGCACTTCCCCTCCTTATTCTCCTGGTTCATGTTGTGTTCTACATTCTTTGGATGCTATCTTGTCTGGACTGTACCACTTCACTTAATGTGGGGGTTTAGAGGGTGAAGAAAAAAGGGAAATCAATATACCCGTCCGCCCACCTACCCACCTACCTCCCACATTTCTGAGACACTAGTTTGCATTGTGTAAAGTCCAACACATCTGGTGAAATAAACAGCAGGAGATACATTGCATCTTATCAAGGTTCTCAGTCAATTTTAGGCACCCAGACAACCCCAAGGCCAGTTGTTGATGAGAAATAGAGCATTGTCTAACATGTGAGCCCTGCCAAGGAGAATTGGCAGAATAATTCATTGTTTGCAGTATGGAGAATGGAAGGTGTCAAAATCTATGGATTTTGTTACTTGTAAAATCTTATATCTTCTAAAAAAACAAACATATGTGTATGTGTGTAACCATCAAAGTTGGTACCAGTAAGTGGTTACCAATTCCTAGAATTGCCCAGACCCCTCCTAACCAGGTGTACCCATGTCCTGTTTGTGAGGAAATTATGAAACAATGGACAGCTCTACCACCAAATCCTGTCCACCTTGAGTCTTTTTTTCCTCTGATAAAAGGTAACCTACTCCCCACACACAATCATCTGTGAATTAAATATACGAGTAAAGAGTTACATGTATTTCTACAGTACCTGATTAAGACATCTACTTAATTTTGAAAAAAAAACCTGTTGGGGCGTGTGACGGCCTCCTCAGCCGTCAAGTGGCTACACCTGGGCCCGGTGGTTTCCTCCCCTTTAAGAGGATGTCAGGAGAGAGAGCCGACCCCTCCGTTTGTCCGCAGAACACTTTTGTTTTGAGTTGTGGCAACCTTTTGATCTTTTGTTAATACACCTTTCAACACTGCTCACTATCATGGGACACTCGCACACATGCATACTACTGATTTACTGACTTACCTACCTCACTGTTGATTATGTTAGATATATATTCCTTAATAAATTACCACAGCGTTAGTCCTCGCGCATGTGTTCCCTTTTGTTTTGTCTCAACCCCCGAGCCGGGTTCGTGACATGGGGGCTCGTCCAAAGGCTTTCGGGGTTTTTGTTTTGCTTTGGGGAGCACATGCGTTTTTTGCGGGTTTTTGGCTGTGTTTTTTGGGGGGTTTTGTTTGTTTGTGCTGCAGAGTTTTTGTGCTGCTGCTGCTGGGACGTCGCTCCGTTGGCGTGAGTTGGTGTTTGGTTCGGCAGGGGGAGTCAGTGCTGTTTTCCCCTGGTAGGCGTAGCGGCGTGGTACTCTTCGGGACACGCTGGTTTTTGTTAATTTTGTTTGTTATTTTGGGGGGTCACTGTGGTTGGAGCAGTTGTCTCGGGGGCATTTCCGTGGTTTGGGGGAGGTCGTCAGCTTGCTGGTTGCCTGTTTCCACTCCAGCGGGCTAGAGTGCGTAAGTACCCGCCACAACGCCCTTGAAGTCTAGGGTTGAGCTAGCTGTACTAGTTGGGGATCTCCTCCTGTTGAGCCGGGCGTGGGGCGACACTTGCTGGTTGTGGGGTAGTTGACCGACTTGTGGGTTCGTGGGGATGGCTCCTATGGATGACTTTATTGGGGCTCCATCTGTAGCGCTGTTGGCGGGGTTTACCAAGAACCAGTTGTTGTGGCTTGCTGGTCATTATAAGATTGAGATCGGTGATAAGCGGTTGAAGGACTCGGTTCGGTCGATCTTGGTAGCGAGCTTGGTGGACGCTGGCATACTGCCTCCATCTGCTTCGGGTGAGGGGACTACATCTGGACCTGCGGGTACATCGGCTGTGTCCGGGGGTCCGTTGACTTTTGAGCAGCAGCAGGAGCTGTTGCAGCTACAGCTCGAACTCGAACGGGAGCGTGGGCTCTCGGGTAGGGGTTGGGGAGGTGATGGTTCCTCTGAGGTCGCTAGGGATCGGTGGTCTTTGGGCCGGGACGTGTTTGACCTTGTGGGAAATTTGCGGCTACTTCCTAAGTTTAGTGAGAGGGATCCAGAGATTTTTTTCTCTTTGTTTGAGCGGGTGGCTGAGGCTAGGGACTGGCCTGACTCGGAACGCACACTCATGCTGCAGTGTGTGCTTACTGGGAAAGCCCAGGAGGCTTATTCAGCTCTGGGCAGTAGAGAGAGTGGGGACTATAGGGCGGTGAGGGCTGCTGTGCTTCGGGCATATGAGCTGGTTCCTGAGGCCTGTAGACAGCGCTTCAGGTCGTGGAGGAGGGCTGAGGGGCAGACGCATGTGGAGTTTGCCTGTGATTTGATAGCTAATTTTTCCCGATGATGTGGTGCTTGGGGGGCGGATACCTTTTGAGGGTCTTTGTGATCTGCTTGTGCTGGAGCAATTTTGGGAATCGGTTCCGGTCCGGGTGGCGACCTACGTCAGTGAGCACAAGGTAAGAACGGTTGCTGAGGCTGCTGTGCTGGCTGACGATTACGTTTTGATCCATCGGCGGATTTTTTTGGAGTCCTGTGTACGTGGTGATGTGGGTCGTGGTGGGGTTTTCGGGTCAGCTCGGGGCGGTGGCAGCGTTCCTGCGGACCGTGGGTTTCGGCCGGGTGGGAGTGGCTCGGATCGGGACTGTCATTATTGTCAGGGATCGGGGCATTGGAAGAATGAGTGCCCTGTCTTGAGGGGTAGGGGCATGGGGTCATCATCAGACACTTAGAAATTTGTTGGTCGTTGCTTGCCCTTTCGTTGGTTGTTGTTTGCCCGTAGGTTCCTTGGTCGTTGTTTGCCCATAGGTTAGTTGGTCATTGCTTGCCCTTAGGTTCCTTGGTCGTTGATTGCCCGTAGGTTCGTTGGTCGTTGGTAGCCCGTAGGTTCGTTGGTCATTGCTTTCCCGTTGGTCGTGGTTGCCCGTGGGCTTGTGGTTGTTGGGAGGTTAGGCAGGGGTTTGCTGTGGGTGCGCTGGCTGTTTTGCTGCTTTTGCCTGTTTTCCCCCCCTCCCTCCCTCACTTTTATTTATTTTTTGTTCTGTTCCAGGCGCTGGGGGCTGTTGGTGCTGATTGGGCCGGGTTTGGGTTTGGGTGACACCCTGTGTCCCCGTCTTCTGGGGGGGCGTGTGACGGCCTCCTCAGCCGTCAAGTGGCTACACCTGGGCCCGGTGGTTTCCTCCCCTTTAAGAGGATGTCAGGAGAGAGAGACGACCCCTCCGTTTGTCCGCAGCACACTTTTGTTTTGAGTTGTGGCAACCTTTTGATCTTTTGTTAATACACCTTTCAACACTGCTCACTATCATGGGACACTCGCACACATGCATACTACTGATTTACTGACTTACCTACCTCACTGTTGATTATGTTAGATTAATATTCTTTAATAAATTACCACAGCGTTAGTCCTCGCGCATGCGTTCCCTTTTGTTTTGTCTCAACCCCCGAGCTGGGTTTGTGACAATATACTCAAATTATGCTTTAAAGCTATGGCATTTTTGCAGCTCCTATTGAAGGATGCGCCTCTTAATATTTGAAATCTGTGGAGCTCAAATAAATATTTGAACTTCTTGATGCACTTGGGATGACGTTCAACCGAAAGGTTAATGGACAGGCACCACGCCCCCAAGGACAGCAACAAACCCACCGTGCTGCGAAGGTGAAACCGATGGGGCACGTTTTGTATCTTCCCTCACATCAAAACTCCCTGTTAGTGAAATAAGTAATGTGTTAGTGTGGGAGTTTTTCCTTGTCTTCCTTGAGGGTTTAGGTTGGTTGAGGGGCAGTTCTATGGGCATATGTGAAGCCCTCTGTGACATGCTTGCGTGTAAAAAGGGCTATACAAATACATTTGATTTGTTAGTGAAATAAATAATTGGCTGTGTTTTATTATGTAACCCAGGTATTGTTTCCCATGCTGAAACAGCCAAAGACTGCTGATAAGGTAAGTGCTAAGGTGGACAAAGGGTCATAATATCAAATATTAACTAATGCCCTACCCATTATTCTTTTTTAGACACTAGAGTTAAAATGCCATTCATTTAACTGTCTAAAACCTGTGAATATTCTGAATTGTGTATAGAGCAGACAAAAAATAATGGCCATCTCACAAACAATATTTATTTCTATTATAGTGGCTGAAGGTTGGAACCTGTGTGCCGCTGCAGTGGCAAGCACAGAAGGATGCGCGGACCTAGAATTCTGCGGGCATGCATCAGTTTGTGTTTTCGTTAAACAGCATTGATTTTACAAGCGTTGATTGGGAGACTGCATTTTCCTCCCCTTGATTATCGATCAAAATGATTGCAAAATGTTTTACTGTAAAAAGGGTCTAGCGATGCCCCTGAACTACCTATTTACTGCCATGGTAGTCGTGCACATGCACTCAAATGGCACAATGTGTAGGAGCCAATGTAGCGAATTCAAAAGTTGAATGTTTTCTTTAATTGCAGATTTTATTAGATTCTTCACAACATAAAATTTGTTTTTTATTACAGCTTACTTTAGTCTTTTAAATTAGGTCTGGCAATACTTGATTGAGAAGTAGTATTGCCATGGCAATACTGGCAATACTGGCGGCAGTGGCCATGGCAACATCAGGTTAGTCAGAACAAAAGTTTGACACAAGCATTAAACATTGGCGGTTATAGTCAATCCAGCAAACCATTAAGGTGAAGGCTGTATACTTTAAAGTTAACATGTACTCTAAAGATCTTTTGGGCCAGTGTCAAGCTTGCAATAAATTGGTAAATGACTTATCTGTTATTGGGTTCTTGAAAGGAAAAGAATGATGATTCAGGATTTTGGTTTATTTCACAAAATGGTGTGAAATAAACTTGAGATGGAAATAGATTCACCAGACGTACAGATTAGATGTGTCATACACACAATTGCAAAATAGTTAGTTTCCACAACTATCTGTGCAGTGTAGAGAGAGAGATAGGTTTGAGGGGGGCAAAAGAAAGAGATAAGGTGGCATGTGTAGCGACGTCAGCAACAGACAGAATAGAAGAGACAGAGAGATGCCACACACTCACTGCCCACTGGTCCCTTTTGAAGGCCATGTAAGCATTGGACAGGATACAAAATCAATTTAAACTCTTTAGTTAAGGCCATGTTCTACTGTTGCCTCACAAGAGCAGAAAGAGGAGATTGAATATAACTAATGTGATGTTGCCAGCAATCTGTTTGAAAAAAAGGTTGCTATAAGTTTGCTCCAATTTTTTTTATTTTTAAGACTGATCATTTCATAAGCATTCTTTCAATACTGTGAGATTTTATTGTAGACCTCAAGCACAGTGATCTTTGCCCAGTATTCAATATATTCTTTCTTCTTGATTTTGCAACCTTCAAGTGAGGAAGTGACCACTTCAGGGAATGGTTAAAACTGCAGATGCTTTATTACTGTTGAAAGCAACTCATGATGTCAGGTCACCCACATCTTGTCGGTCATGGTCAAGGGGTTGTGATATTCCTTTCTGATTGGGTCGGGGGAATCAGAAATTCATTGTTATGCAATAGGGCTGATCTTGCCAAAGTGGTGGTGAAAGAGACAATAATAATTGCACAACACGTTGTCAACTGCACACTGATTTTAGCACATTGTGAAACTTTGATGTGCCGCAAGCTGTCCCCAAGCAGCGCATTTCTCAAGGGTGAATGTGTGTGCATGTATATGTGTGTGTGTGCTACAAATCTATTTTTTGACATTCTTGATCAGATTTTGTGCACCTTTGTATAATTTTGGGTTCCATATTTCTATATTGTCAAATGTCCGTCGACGTACAACTTCCAGCCGATTTATATAAAACATCAATAATTTTGTGTAAACCTTTTAAAATGTATAATTAGTCTCTTAAAAGAAAATATCAAACTTGCCAATGTATTTTACTTGCCAATGTGTTTTATAGCAAAAATGCAAATGGTATTCACTTACGAAGTAGGAGTTTGCAAATGTGTCCCCTGTTACAGTGCCGTTTGCCATTGGCTCATCAAACTTTCCATCACATTACTTATTTCACTAACAGGGAGTTTTGATGTGAGGGAAGATACAAAACGTGCCCCATCGGTTTCACCTTCACAGCACGGTGGGTTTGTTGCTGTCCTTGGGGGCGTGGTGCCTGTCCATTAACCTTTCGGTTGAGCGTCATATTGAGGTTAGAAATCCCTTCTCTCCTCTTTTTGGTTCACCCGGTTGACCGGGCACTTCGTCTCCTTGGGGGAATGGCACTCCTCAGATGTTCGTGATTGGTGACTCCATCACTTGTAATTAGTGATGGGAATTCCGGCTCTTTTTCGTGAGCCGGCTTGTTTGGCTCTGCTCACTGAAAAGAGCCGGCTCTTTTGACTCGCGAACGGCTCTTTAAAATATAAATGTTTAACTATGAATTTGACTATGATAGGTGTGAACAGGGCCGTCGTTTAGGGGTGAAAGGTGATGACAATTCTAGGGGCCCACAGCCCAGGGGGGGCCCCACAAAAACCCCAGTAGCCTATTATTTAGGCTTCCCTTTCTATGTCTAAATTATTATGCATAGGCCTAACTAATACTCATATTAATGCATCAGAGTTAAAACAAAGCCGCAAAATTGAAAGTTTATCTTTCTAGCAAAGTTTATCTTTTCCGAGCAATAACACCCATGGTTTGGTCCATGGTTCGCTCCTCTTTTAAAAATGTGCGCGTAACGTTATTGCTCACGAACTGCAGCAGCAGCCAGCTGGTTATCAATAGAGAACTGACAATGCCAATGTAACCAGGTGGAAAGTGGGGCAAGATTCAAATAGTAAGACCGCCTATCAAAGGCTTACATATAGCGATCCAATGTCACGCTGGCCCTTTAAGAGACAGGCCTGCAAGTTACCGTTCTACCCAGGAGCGCCGCAAGAGGTCAGATGCCGTCTATGTACAGTGCAAGCAAGGTGGTGCTTAGGCAGAGTTGAAATACGATCATAAAAGTTTATAGAACTAAGAAATAATAGGAAATATAGCTTTGTAACGACATACAAAGCTGTGTATATCAGGTTGGTGACATGGATGACTCTGGGTATCAGAGGATAGCTCAGATTAGAGTGGAGGTACTTCTCCTCGTGGAGAGCTAATCATCACTGTTTCGCGAAGAGCGTAAGTCTTGTGAAAAGATAAATAACTAAAAGGATTAAACTCCTGTTTGTGCAAAAGTATTAAACTCCTGTTTGTGCAACATGATATGTGTTATGATGTTAAAGTATATTTCTTTTTGTTGATAGTGCTTGATAGGCCTTCCGTGTGTATTGTCGAGTTACGAGTAAAAGTGGAACATCATCATAAGTAATTTACTTTCATTTGTCATAAAAGGAGATTTGTTAATTTAAAAGGATTAATGTTCAGGTAACTTTTATGGTTGTGAAATGTTAAGGCAGGTTTTCTACTGAACACAATGGGTTCAACAAGTGCTTTGTGTAAATTGGTATCTGTGATGTGGAGCAGCAAGAGTAACTTGTTTCATTACTTTTGCATGTTTGTTCATTATGGTGAATGTTTAAATTACAATGTGAATAGTGCTCAGGATGCATTAATCCGAACAGGACTGTGTTAATTGTGAAGAGAGATTTATCATTTATATTTGTGATTGAAAGGAAGCAGCTGTGTTGTATGCTGAATATAAATGTTATATTTGTGTATGTTTCCTGTAGGAGGCTGCTACCGTTGTCTATGCTGCCATAGAAACTAATGTGTTGAATGTTTAAAGCCATCTCCGTAGACCCCGGATGTGGCACAATTAATGCTGCACAATTACGCAGTCTGGAATAAAACAACCCACATTTAATAATTTCAACCTGTGCCCCGTCGCAATTATTCATTCACTTTACCGGGCCACACCAAAACAAAAACATAAATCGGGACGCCAAAAATTAGAGGAGAGGAAGAAAAGAGAGGCCAGGAGCACATCAGGAGCCCAGAATATCAGCAATTTTTTTTCCAAGAAAGGTGAGCGTGTTAAACTAGCTGCACAGGCGCCCTGTGGTTCACGAGAAATAGCATAGCTCGCCTCGTCCAACGTCACGATGTTGGAGTGACTAATGTTAGGAGCTAGCGCTTAGCCAGCTCCTAACATTACTGGGTTAACCGAATGACACTAACGTTTAACGTTACGTGGGGTCGGCAGTGTAAAATAATCGCCTGACAAGGCTGACATTACAAAATTATCCACTAAATATCATCCACAGAAAAGATCAGTAAGGTTATAATTCGCCAAACGTTATAATACGCTGTCAAAAAATTCCAGTAGCAGTAGGACACAATTTTCCATTCTTCCATGAGTGTTCACTAAAACTAAATCCATATGCTATAAACACTCTTTCGTTATCTCCATCCCTCCTGTTTGAGACATGATTCATCCAGTAGCGGAGCCACAGGGGTGTCCGGGGTGGCACTGGACACCCCTGACATCTGATTGGCCACCCCGGGTGCCACCCCAAAATTTAATTTGCTACTGGAAATTTGATGCTGATTGACATCTCATTTGACCTCTTGTTGAAAGAAGCATTTATTTTGCTGCCTTGCGGTGCATTTCAAATCGAAGAGACGTTTGTTGCGAGATACAAAAGAATAAGAAGAAAAGACAGCAGAATAGAGAATATTTCCACACCTCCACAAGCTCTTTTCGCAATTGAAAAAGGCATAATATTTGAAGTACGTTTTAAGGTTTGCATTGGGTTTAGGTTTCCTGATTTTTTTTTACGAATGTTGATTAACCTACAGTAGCTGTGTAAGTTAATGTTAGAACTTCGACTCCAATAACAGACAAACTGAGCCAGTCAGTAGGCTTGTACTCCGATTTTACAGTTTTCTTGTGCTTGTGCGGTTTATATTTCAAAGCAGTTTATAATCCGGTTTTAGAACAAATAAGTGGCTTCGTCTCAAGATCTCTACAGACCGTGCAGCTAATTTAATGCTCAACACTTGAACGGGGGCTTATTACTTGAAAGAGGAATTATTTAGGCTACTGTGTTGTCTCAGTTACACTATCAGGGCTTGGAAATACAGTGACTTGCTAAAGTAAGCAAATGGCTAGTAGAACATAACATTTCATAATAATTTCAGTTAATCAAACAGCTGCAAGACCCAGTGAAATGTTATAGGCTAGCTAGCTCTAGCTAAATAACGCTAGCATCGCAAAACAACATTACTAATTCAACTTTGGTAGTGTAACCGAGCTCTTTGTAAGTGTGTTTTAGATCTAATTGTATATGATCGTGTGGACAATAAGACACGGACGCGGTCTCTTCATAACTTGTATTTTACCACTGCTCTTCTTGACATCGCTATTCAAACAGCCCTCTCAGCATCAAGCCTACGGCAACTCCCGAGGGACAAACAGCCTTGTCCGTTGTCACATAGAAAGGTCTGCTACAGTAGGCTATCCTCAGGATTTGCAAGTTAGCTAAACTTATACTATATCTAAAATAATTTTGTAGACATAACAATGGATTCTGCCACTAAATGAATGACTTGGCTTTATTTCTGGACATACTATCCACAACCGAAGTGTGTTACACAATGCTGTAGATCGCCTATACTCGTGCATTGCTCTTGGTACCCAGAATGCCCTGCGGCAAGCTGAAAAGCTACTAAGTTAAGGGCATTAGCAATGAGCATTGTTTGGAGTTCTATAGTTGTGTTCGTTCTGTTTTGAAATGTGTAATGCTATAGTCTTTAGATAATTTGAGTGTTCACCCTGATTGGGAATGTTGTCTAGTTAGATGGCAAGTAATCAATCGTGAGCAGTGCTCTGCTCAACGTTAACCGGCGCAACGGTAACGTTGTTTGCTTTCAAAGTGCGTCTTATATTCCAGTGCGCTTTATACACGATGCGGCTTATGTTTTTGGATATTTGGATGTTCCAGCACTTATAGACCCAGATTATACTGTATATATTAATGAAAACAGTGACCCAAGACTCTGGGCCTCATGTACTAACGCTTTTGCGCCCACTTCAGGCGTATTTGTTTCGCAATTTGCGCGTAAAAGCATGGCGCGGGAACTGAAAATGGCAAATTGCGCTTTTCCGTGTCATGCATATGCATTCACGGGAGGGTCAATGCGAAAGTGGGAGTTTCCCATAAAGAGATGGGAGGGGATGCGTAAAGTGCGCCTAATTATGTATTCCGCGGTATGTACAAAACCCGATTGTGAAAGCGCAACTCTATTTTGCGGTGAAAATTCTCCGCCTGTTAAAAGCAGGCGTAAACCAGGATGCGCATATGCCTCCTAGTGAAATGGCAGCCGTAACCCAAGCAAGACAAAGACATAGGCAAAATAATTTTTGCCACAAGGATCACACTTTTTGAGTTGAGTGAACACGAAATCATTACGCGTTACAGATTAAGCAGCCATGCAATATTACAGTTACTGGAAGAAATCAAAGATTACATCGAATCTCCGACTCAGCGTTCACATTCCATTCCAGCAGTTGTTAAACTCTTCGCTACATTACAAATATTGGAATCAGGATCACTTCAAACAGTCATTGCTGTTTTGACTTTGGTGGCTGATCCATGATAGAAAGAAGGAGGCCCATTCAATTGCGCGTTTAAATGCTCGCAATGTACGGTATAGTGGGCGGAGAAAGGCGCTGATTACCTGATGACCTGCAGGTTTCGTAAATACGACGTAAACTGAAGTATCACAGAGTGCGCAATCTGCGGGTTGGCCATGGCGCTAATAACGCTACGTTTGCGAATGTACGTACATGAGGCCCTCTGTGACTATGGACCCCTTGAAGTAGCCATGGCCACCCCTTGGCCACCCCATGTATAAAACTCTAGTTCCGCCACTGGATTCATCCCATGACTCAAATCAGCACATAACTAAACAGATTCCTTAGTAACATAAGGTCCTCTTGTGACTATTTGACCAAATCACACCTCTTTTTATCAAAGATATGATAAAAGCAATTTTCATTATGCCAAACCAGAATCCGTATGCTTCTTAAATGAAATATAGACCAAATAATGTTCTTAATATAGCTATTAACCAAACATTTTTCCCAACTATATTTTCTATAAAGGTCAGATAGGTAGAACTTCATAACTCGTTTTGCTGGAGTTCAAAACGAGCCAATTAGCTCAAACCATCATAACCACAATTTATCAGACTTGATGAGTCTTCCCAAATTATTTCAGAACTGAATGTTATAATAACCCTCTTCATGCACTAATAACATTTATTAATACAACATTATCACAGCCTAACTGTTTATCCCAAACAGTATGCCAGGCTCTGATAAAACTCTCAAATAAAACTTAAAACCAAATTACAATTAAACTCCAAATAAAAATACATTTAGTTATTTTCTCTTTCTCATATTTAACCAAATTACATCTAATACCTTTATCAAAACTCTTAAAAACCCTAGATTTGACTATTTTGACTTAAAATGTAATCCCATATACCTTCAAAGTATATTCATAGTTTCCTCTTCAAAACATGTGTTTAAACCAATCATCTTTTCACATCCACAAAACGTTCTTGTTTCATTTTATAACCTTCCATGATCCTCTCTAAACCAATCTTTTATGTAACTTTCCAATTGCTTCCTCATAATTTTTCCTCAAACCATTCTTTGACCAACACAGCTGGTTAGCATTTACCATCTATTCACTTAATTTTGCTCTAGTATAACTCTTCCAATTGTATTAGAACCAATTTATAAGCCAGGGGTTCAATTTCTGCATTTTTACTGAATACCATCACATATCAGGGGGAGTCAGGTGGCTGAGCGGTGAGGGAATCGGGCTGGTAATCCGAAGGTTGCCAGTTCGATTCCCGGTCATGCAAACTGACGTTGTGTCCTTGGGCAAGGCACTTCACCCTACTTGCCTCGGGGAGAATGTCCCTGTACTTACTGTAAGTCGCTCTGGATAAGAGCGTCTGCTAAATGACTAAATGTAAATGTAAATATCACAGATTTTCCGCCTATAAATTCAAATTGTGTTCGGAAAGGCTTCAAAAAACCTCCCTCTTTGGCTAGGAATTATAACAAATGTTGATCACGCATTTGTTAACCACCAAACTTGGAATTCATCTAAACGAACACATCTCTCAGCATTAATACTCACATAATTATGCAGAACTATACCCCCTCTGGGATCACCTTTGTAAGATCTCAAGTAAAGGGACTCTTTTAACCCCCACCTTTCTCCATCTCTCCTCGGGATTTCTTGGTCAAAGAAAAAAACCACACCACACTCCTCTCTATTTTTATTCAACACAATCTGACTCCACACAAATATTACTTGTTTAGGGACTCTAACTCTTTTGAGGACACTTAACCTCAGGGACGCTAACCCTTTTGAGGACACAACCTCAGGGACTCTAACCCTTTTGAGGACACAACCTCAGGGACTGTAACCTTTTTGAGGACACTTAACCTCAGGGACTCTAACCCTTTTGAGGACACTTAACCTCAGGGACTGTAACCTTTTTGAGGACACTTAACCTCAGGGACTGTAACCCTTTTGAGGACACTTAACCTCAGGGACTGTAACCTTTTTGAGGACACTTAACCTCAGGGACTCTAACCCTTTTGAGGACACTTAACCTCAGGGACTGTAACCTTTTTGAGGACACTTAACCTCAGGGACTGTAACCCTTTTGAGGACCCTTAACCTCAGGGACTGTAACCTTTTTGAGGACACAACCTCAGGGACTGTAACCCTTTTGAAACATAAAAATAGTTGATTTCCCACCACTGTTTGACTAGGTGCGATGAAACATAGTAATCGTCTAAATTTGGTTCTCAGTTCCGAATAGCAGTACTTTTTTAACAGGTGTCTGCTTACCTTTTTTATATTGAGGCGCGCCCGACGATTACGTCTGCCTCCTCGTACCGGTGTATGGGTCTCTCTCCCGATCTGTCGGTCGGGCCGGAACCCACTCGACTCCCTCTTTTCAGCGTCAGGGTCACCATTTGAAGGACTGAAATTTGTTGTGTCTATTCCAATATGTAATGATGGTATTCAATGACACAAGTCTGTGTTCTAAGTACAGATCTCTGTGGTTGTCTACGTTTTCCTACCCGCAACAGAGTTTAGGTTGGTTCACGAAGTCCAACTGGCTATTTTTCCCTCCCTAGCATATATTATACAGTGCAATTAAAACAGAAAGATGAAAAGAGGGTTGAGCTTGTTCTCTCGTGCATCAGGGAGTTGTTCTTGCCGACGCATCCCACCTCATTGGGTGCCGTCTCAGCCCGGTTTCAAGGTTGCTTCTGAAATGGAGAGATTAAGACACAAAGTACACAGACACAGCCTGCTTACCACACCCTGTGTGAGACACAATGTTTAAGCCTGAGCACACTTCTAAGTTTCATAAGACATAACTTAAATAAGCACAATCAGAATCAGAATTCGGTTTATTCGCCATGTATGTTATACAAACACGGAATTTACTGTGGCAGGGAGGTGCAAAACACTAAACATATACGCATCTTAAATTAAGTAAAAGTACAAAAGTTTAACTATTTCTAAGAACTAAACAATCTAAGAATACAACAATTTAAATATAAAATAAAATATATATAAAAATACGAATAATGAGCAGCGTGAATGGTCAACATAGTGCAATCGGATACTGAGATAAAGTGGCTTATGCATACTGAATTGCCATTAGATGGACTTATATTATATATATATATTATATATATATATTATATATTATTAAAGTTCTGGATAAGAGCGTCTGCTAAATGACTAAATGTAATAATAGTTAAATAAGTGAACACTAACTTATTTTGTGCTTCATTGTCAGGGCCAACAGACAGGACCTGTAGCGGGGACTGGCAGAAGATTTTAATTCACTGTTTGGCACTTTGTTTGAAATAAAATGACAATGTTACATGGAAATGCTGCCTTGTTTATGATTAGCTGGAGTTAGGCTACACATCACACAAACATAGTCCTCCTAAAGTTGGCCACCATGTAGCCTATTATACAAGAACAAGTAGCATTTTGGGCAAATGAGGTCTGCATATGAACCGCCCCAATATAAGCAGTAGAATTGAGAAACATAGGTTACTTAGTTAACGTTGCAGTTACGGACTGGCAACGTCGCAAAATTACGTTGCTAGGAGGTCGCGGTTACGGACTGGCAACGTCGGAAAATGACGTTGCTAGGAGGTCGCGGTTACAGACTGGCAACGTCGGAAAATAACGTTGCCACGACGTCGCGGTTACGGACTGGCAACGTCGGAAAATGACGTTGCCAGGAGGTCGCGGTTACGGACTGGCAACGTCGGAAAATAACGTTGCCACGACGTCGCGGTTACGGACTGGCAACGTCACAAGATTACGTTGCGGTTACGTTCTGGCGTCCCACAGATGCACGGTCCCGCAACGTCGCCAAAGACGTTGCGGCAACGTATGTTTGGTCATCGAGTGACGTTGCGGCAACGTAAGGGCAACGTAACTGTGTTAGCTGGGATGTCTCCGTGAAGCACAAAACCGAAGATGAAAGAAAGTCTCTGTTTTTCACCATCAGTAGCTGAAGTTCGTCCATTTTATTGCACAATGAACGTACGTTGGAGAGGAAAAAACTTGGAACGTCTGCGAAGCCGAACTAACGCTCCCGCTCGCTTTCCCCTTCTACGGCGTTTCACTGCATGAGCAAAGCCTAGCGCGGCACTGGCTAGAATTCCCACTAAATCTGCCGCTGGAAGCAGAAAAGTGGGAACCAATCCACAGGAGTTGTAGTCCTGATGTTTAGAAGTACTTCTCTTGTTAGAAAACCCCGGAAATCTACAATACATAACTTTAACCCTCGTGCTGCCTTCGGGTCACATGACCCAAAGGTTCATAACGAACCATCGTTGTGTTTACCCAATTTTACCCAATACAAAAACAAATACAAATAATTTTCTTTTAACCATTCCAATGTGGGGGGTCTGAGACAGCCCGACAGTTAAAAGAAAATGCTTCACTTTGTTTTTGTATGAGGTAAATTTGTCGCAATACGACGGTGGGTCACAATGACTGATGGGTCAGAATGACCCGAAGATAACACAAGGGTTAAGACATGCATCTATCACTAGTGCACAGTGCCCGTGATGCATTCGGTGATTATGATGCCACAAATTTAAATAACTGGGATTAAAGATAGTGCCGTGCCCGTGATGCAGCTGGTGATTACAGTTCTAATAATAATATATATATTTTTTTTTGTAAATACCCAAAGTCGCTTTTGAAGGATTCAAATAAAATGTGTCTATTCCAGTATGTAATGATGGTATTCAATGACACAAATCTGTGTTTTAGAAAGAGTGGTCTGGAGTCGCAGAGGTCCGATAATATCAGCTTTAATGCAGCAGTTGGAAATCAACAAGTACAGAGCTCTGGGGTTGTCTAAGTTTCCCTACCCGCAACAGAGTTTGGGCTGGTTCACAAAGTCCAACTGGCTATCTTTCCCTGCCCCAGCATATCATATACAATGCAATTGAAAACACAAGTATCAAAAAAGAGTTGAGCTTGTTCTCTTGTGCGTCAGGGAGTTGTTCTTGCCTACGCGTCCCACCTGCTCGGGTGCCGTCTCCACCCGGTTTCAAGGTTGTTTCTGAAAATGAAAAGATAGAGACACAAAGAACAGCCTGCTTCCCACACCCAGTGTGAGACCCAATGTTTAAGCCTGAGCACACTTCTAAGTTCATAACTTTAATAAGCACAATGCATAACTTTAATAAGCACAATATATTCTTTAGCACTCAAAGTAGTAGACACACTAGATCTGCTTCAAGAGGTGATTGTGTCATTTCACATACCGTATTTTCCGGACTATAAGTCACACTTTTTTTCATAGTTTGGCTGGTCCTGCGACTGATAGTCAGGTGCGACTTATATATCAAATATATATAATTTGACATGTTTTTAAATGTTAATTCATACTGACTGACATGAACCAACGAGTTCAACGGATTCAGTGATGTGGAATGACATCGGGAGCTTGGTGAACTAGCTTACCGGTAACTTGCTTGTTGGACTCGCTAGCTTGTTATGCTAATTTAGCCTATTCAGCCCAGGTATGTTCTTAATGCTATTGTGTAGCTGAATAACTTAATGTATTACGTTAACATACCGGAAACCTATTCAGCCTGTTGTTCTGTGTGCTATTGTGTAGTTGAATAACTTGCCTTTCCAGATTAAATGTCTGTTCTTGGTCTTGGATATTGTGAAATATTTTTTTAAATAAATGCTGACTGATGCGACTTATACTCCGGAGCGATTTAAGGCCGAATTATACTACTCCGTTTTCACGGAGATGGACACAGGTAACGCCCTCTCCGATGTGGAACGCCCTCTCCGAGCCCCTCGGAGAGCTCTACGTGCACCTCCTGATTTTCCTGACTATCCGTCCGTCCGTCATTTTACGGACACCCCTTGGCTGTGATTGGTCCGTATTAAGAACCGCTTGCGTCAGGGGCGGGGTTGCCGTGACCAACAAGACGAACAGAATCCTTTGACCGCCATTGCTGCACGTTTTTACAATTCATATTTCAGCTAAACAGGGAGTCAGGTCGCTGAGCGGTGAGGGAGTTGGGCTAGTAATCTGAAGGTTACTGGTTCGATTCCCGGCTGTGCAAAATGATGTTGTGTCCTTGGGCAAGGCACGTCACCCTACTTGCCTCAGGGGAATGTCCCTGTACTTACTGTAAGTCGCTCTGGATAAGAGCGTCTGCTAAATGACTAAATGTAAATGTACATGTAAATCAGCATCTGAATTAAAATGTGACGAGAAATGGGCAGTGTAGTTGCTGAAAATGTGCTTAATGTATTGATGAAACAGCTAATTTGTAAATTTGCTCCGACTTTTCGATAACCTAGCTAGCATCGCAGTGCAGAACCACCTACTCTTCTGGCGGTGAATTGTTTTCATCACCCACTAGTGATGTGTCGTTCGTGAACGATTCGTTCATTTTGAACGAATCCTTACAAGGACTCGGGAGTAACGAGTCCTCTCAAAGAGTGAATCGTTCATTTTCTCGTGGCCGCGCATCGGGACTGTTGCATAGGCTCGTCCAAGTAAACAGAAATGATTCGTTCATTTCCCGACTCGGTCTTCGGGTACGAGTCTTTGGATCATTTTTCACGTGACCTGCATAGGCTCTGTAGTGGTAGCTAGAGGAAACGCTAGAGGGAACGATTCGTTCATTTCCCGATTCGGTCTTTCTACGAGTCTTTGGATCATTTTTCACGTGACCTGCATAGGCTCTGTACTGGTAGCTAGAGGAAACGAACGATTCGTTCATTTCCCGACTCGGTCTTTCTACGAGTCTTTGGATCCTTTTTTCACGTGACCCGCATTGTATTTTTTAGTAGAGGAAACAGTTTCCTCATTCCCTTTCGCGTGGCCGCTGTTTTAGTAAGACGTGAATGATATTCGCTCAAGTCATCATACTGACTGGTTTTGTTATTTTCACTTTACATGTACACTTACAGTTTAGTGCAGTGTAATTGTTTGCCGTGATAATTAAATGCTAGTGTGATAATAAATGACCAAATCATACAAACTGTCATGATACATTATTTTAATGCAGGAATTTCTTTTAAAATAGTATCTGCTGGTGCACATGTCATGCACTAACCTACATGAGAATATGATACGTGTTTGCAGTGGATGGATAGCCCCCCCCCCCTCCCGTTGAAATGAACGAATGACTCGAAAAAAGATTCGTTCATTTTACTGAACGAGATTCAAAAAACCGAATCAGTAAAATGATCCGAACTTCCCATCACTATCACCCACAGCCTTCGGAGTACTATAAATTCAACGAATCCGTCCGACTCCGTCCGTATGTCTGTCCGTAATGGAGTCGGAGTAGTATAAATCGGCCTTTATAGTCCGGAAAATACGGTAGGTCAAGCTCTTTTAGCAAATCTGCATTTTCTGTGAATTCAGCACACACGTGGAAGGCTCTGCCATCACACATACGCAAAAAAGACATGTACAAAACATTCAAATATAGCCTTAAGGAATGGTTTCTTGCCAATCAGGTTTGCAAGCATTAATGTACTGTCTGTCCTGCTTGTTTGCCTGTATGTGCATTTGTCTTGTTAAGTGTTGATGAATGTTATGTGGCTCAGTGTTATATATGTGCTTGTACTGCAGGTACACTTTTGCTTTATTGGTGGCCAAGCAGCGAAGCTGCGAAGCCACCTTAAGTGTTTCTACCTTGGTGTTTCTACCAAGTTTCATGTCTCCCATTCCAACCCTCTAGCGCCACCAATGGGTCAAAGTTGAAGGTGTGTTTACACACGTTACCTTTGAACCATATGCCTCATTTTCCAAAATGAGGTATCATTGGATTCCCTGGATCAAGACAAGTTCAACGCACTCTATGACGTCATACCCATTCATATAGATTCTCCGCCATTTTGAATGTTAACAAAAAGCGTTTTTTCGCTACTCCTCCTACAATTCTTGTCGAATCTTCTTCAAAATTGCCACAGATGATCTTCAGACCAAGCCTCACAAAAGGTATCCCCTGGAGCTTTGATTTTCGCAACCGTTTGTTAGTTACAGCCAATCAAATTCAGCAACTGATCCGGAAAAAGGGAAGTGAGGTCATATCTTAGTGAATCTTTGATGCATTGACTCCAAACTTGGTGTATGGATTCATGACCCTGTTATTAAGAGGTCCGAAAAAGGTAGGGTCATTTGAGCGCTAGGGGGCGCTACAATATGCAAAACTGTGTTTTGACCAATAACTGTTGATTTGTTTGTCGTATTTAAGTGATTCCTATGTCTCGTGATATCTTAGGAGATCCCGTGTCTGACGCATGTTAACGCATGATACCAGACGAATTGATGAGGCCGCCATTTTGAATGAATGAATTAAACTTTTTTCCCTACACCTACACAATGTATCCAATATTCACCAGATTTGGCACAGATTATCTTCAGACCACAATCACCTTGACATGTCAAAATAGGACTGAATTACAGCTGTTGGGGCAACAATTTGGGCCAAATCTGACCACGCGTGCCACAGGAGAAACAGCTTACTTTTTGTATACAGTAACTGTACACAGCAATTTTCAGCGCTGAAAATGGCTCACTGGGATAAGACGGGCTCCTTTGAAGTGCAAGGTCGTAGGTTCGAATCAAGCCTAAGTCTCAAGCATGGCATGATACTGGTTTATCTGTTTAGTGATGCCAGGTATGCGACAGTAGCTATCGAGCAGTATAATCATAATGGTCACGATAATGTTTCATTCTCAGGGGATTTATACTCAGAGTCAGATTTATTGTGCTTTGTCGATATAGTGATGCTACATCTAGCCAGTGCATTGGATTTCTTGCATCATAACTTCTGAACAGATTTGTCATAAATCACAAGATTGGTCTCTTCTGATTCTAAGTGGCATACTAAGTCGAAATATATCACACTGTCCCGTGTCTGCCATTTTGGGCGTCGGCCATTTGGAATTTTCATTAAAACAAACTCCTCGTTCGCCGTTGCTCCTATTTTCATGGACATGTAATCAAATCATTTTCAGACCACAATCACCTTGACATGTCAAAATAGGACTGAATTACAGCTTTTTATACTTCGGTCAAATCTGACAACGCTTCCCACAGGAGAAACTGCTTACTTTTTTTATACAGTAACTGAACACAGCATTTCCCTGCAGTGAGAATAGCTCACTGGGATAAGACGGGTTCCTCTGAAGTGCAAGGTCATAGGTTCGAACCCAGACACAGTCATCAAGCATGTCATGATACTGGTTTATCTGTTTAGTGAAGCCAGGTATGCCACAGTAGCTGTCTAACAGTATAATGGTAATGACCATGTTTCATTCTCAGGGGATCTATACTCAAGAAGAGTCAGATTTATTGTGCTTTGTAGATATGTGTCCTCTAACCTCTAGGGGGCGATCCCGTGTCTGACACATGTTAACTTGTGATACCAGCTGAATTGATGTCGCCATTTTGAATGAATTAATAAAACGTTTTTGTTCACTCCTCCTACAAAATGTATCAAATATTCACCAAATTTGGGACAGATTATCTTCAGACCACAATCACCTTGACATGTCAAAATAGGACTGAATTACAGCTGTTTAAACTTGGGCCAAATCGGACAACCGCTTGCCACAGGAAAAACTGCTTATATTTTTACCCAGTAACTGAACTGTGATTCGCAGCACTGAGAATCGCTCACTAGGATAAGTTGGTGTCCTGGCAACGGCAACGTCAGAGGTTTGAATCCAGCCAAAGCCGACGAGCTTGTCATGTCTCTGATTCTCTGTTTAGCGAGACTGTAAGCCACTGCAAAGGAAGCCAGGTACACCGCAGTCGCTAGTTACCTGTAGTCAAGCTACAAGCTATAGTCAATGCAATCCTCACACAAACTAGATTCTCGAAACCGTTTGTCCGATACAGCCAATCGAAATTGGCAGCAGAGCCGCCAAACAGAAAGTTGTGTTGTATCTCAGCAAATCTTTGATGGATTCACGCCAAACTTGCTGCGTGTACTTGGAACACTCTTCTGAGGATGTCGAAAGTTTCTTCTGGGTCATCTGACCTGCTTGGCCACCCCATTGCTGCTTGCAGCTATATTATATACTATTTTTGTACTAAGTAAACTGAATTGGCCCACTTTTTAGGTCATTTAGTACACTTTAAAGTACACTTATAGTGTATTTGAGGTTTACTTTTGAATACTCTAAAGTAACCTGTTTAGTGCACTTTCAGTTCATGAAGTATACTTCCTAAAGTACCTCAAAGTATACTTTGCAATACTTTCAAGTGCACTTTCAATTAATGTAGGTACGTCAAGAAGTAAACTTAATAAATGTCAATTTACTCTGATTTACTAATATATTTAAATGTTTAGGGGCTCATCACACGCCGCTGATCTTGCGTCGCCAAGTAACACCTAGCTAATTATTGTGTATAGGCCTACACTAAAGATGAAATAATCCAGTTCCTCTTATGAAACGTAACACTCATTTAACTCATGGTTACAATGGTAAACCGGCACAACAATGACAACTAGAGAGGGTACAATTTCTGGGGAAATTGTAGGGTGTGCTTGCTTGCGTCGGTTGCACAGGGGTCCGTTTTTGAATGACATTTTTACAACTGATATTTCTGTATATTTTATATAAAAATGCATACTTATTATTTATAAAGATTACATAGATTTAAAAGCATTTTTTTTTTGCTGCTCATTTACAACTGAAAATACGAGTGAAGTGTAGAATGAAATAGATTTCTTCTCATTTCCCCTGCAAGAGGCTGCCTCATCGTTGAATCAAACCGAATAAATTTGGCAGACCGGTGTAAAAATTGACCTAATCTCTATGACTTAAACGTCATTTTAAGTTTTTCCCTTCTCATGATATTTTCAGGCATTTAGCCTACTCATTGCATTCATTCATTAATAAAGAACCCCCTTTGAAGATTATTCTACGACATTACCCGGCAGTAGAAGATGGAATCGCGATTCAAACAGTACCATCTGCTAACTGAAAATATGCCCCCCAAAACGTAAATAAGCTTGACATTTATTTAGTGGAAAATCGCTCATTCATAAAAAGCTCACTGGTAGCGATCATTGTCAGTAACAACGCAAAATGCGATATAGCCCTGTGTGGAGAAGCTGCCCCGGTAAATTGTACTACTACGGTACAGTACTAGACTACTGCTGTGTTCGTCTTGGTAGCGATTGCGTTGGTTGAATTGGATTTAACGTTCCGTTGTACGGTTTAGGCTGAAATTAATTATTTTCATGAACAGATTGACAACGTTTAGGCTGTGGCAATGAAGTTCAGGTTAGTAGTTAGATAGACTTTTGATTTAAGTAAGGGGAGTGCCGAACATGTTCTGTCGCCGTTTGACTTCCTAAACAGTTGTGTAGATGTTTGTGTAGTGTCTCGCGTAGGCTACAGCGTTGCAGTGAGCTACACTGGTTTGAAACCACAGGTAATGGTAATTTCACCAACAAATCGTTTACTAATGTCAGAATAAATCGTACAACGAAAATGTATATGTGAGGAATGTTTATTTTAACGATTGAAAACAGATAACGCTACATCATAGACCACTGTAGTATGTGTTGCCCGGGCAACACAGGCTAATGTCATGATGCTAATTCTTCAGTGAAATAGTAGACTACTGTTTCTGAAAGTAGATGTACTTCCTTAATAATATCAGCTTATACTGTACATTACACATCACAATTGTGTGTCATATCACAAAGTAAAATGAGTAAATAGTTATCACCCTGGCCTCTTTGCTTGTGGCGTTTCTGCAGCTGCCTTGCAGTAAAGCTATAGTTAGCCTAGCTATCCCCCAAGTTAACAGATGCGAAACCAATGTTCTGCCAAAGGTAGTCACGCGTGTTTTCGTGACATTAGTGACGTAGTGACGTTAGTAACGTCAGTGACTGTGGCTAGCAAATTAGCCACCGTTAGCTTCACTTTTCACCACAAAAACTTAACTTCAGCCTAAACCATGCAACGGAACGTAAATTCCAATAGAAGCAACTCAATCGCTACCAAGACGAAACTTTTGACACCTACGTTGTCTATGTAGGACAAATATTGACTGAGTTTTAGGGGGGCAAAAATAAATAAAAATAATAATAATAATATATATGTGAGAGAACAAAGGTTGTGCTCTCGCCGAAGGCTTGAGCACACCCAATTACCACGCAACAAAACACTACATTCTAAGCAGACACATAAAAAAACGAAAATTCATGAAGTTACATTATTTACCGCCTTGCATCATGGGAATTGACCAGCCAATGAGCCACGCTATCTTCATTTTTTCACGTCCTTATTTCATTCTTCAGTAAGCTGATCTTCTCCCTCCTGCCCGTGTCATCACTCCCTCCTTAAATCCTTCTCTGCCCGCTTAACTGATGCTAAAACCCACTACTTCCTGAACAAAATTAACTCTGCCTCAAACACTCACAAACTTTTCTCTATCTTCTCCATCCTTCTTAACCCACTTCCCCCCCCCTCCACCCTGACAGGAGACGACTTCTCCTCCTTCTTTGAGAAAAAAGTTGCTGACATTAGCAGTCGATTCCCTGAACCCACCTTTCCTATCCACTCACCCTCTATGACTGACTGTCAGAGAACTTAAGAATGTGATGTTTTATACTGAGCAATACAGATGCTTAGCATTCCTTGACAGCAGATAACAGAGCCCCCCAAACTAAACTCTATGCTTTCTTATCACCCTGGGGGAAGGGTGAACATTTGTTAGGACTAGAGGATGTTGGGGGTTTTGGTTGTTCTAAGGAGATACTGTGTGACAAGGTCTAAGGTGGAGACACAAAGTCTGTTGACCATTTGTGTCACACTTATGTGAAGGAGCTTTTACGACACCAGGAGATCCTGTTGTGTTTCAATCAGGGTTGATGTCGTAAACACGCACACACGTAAACACGCACGCACACGCACGCCAAGTCTATGCAAGGAGCCAATGAAGAAGAGCCATGGAACATTTGCATGTCTTTGTATTAACCAATGACTGTCAAGAGCGGGTCTGTTTAAATAGGTAGCTAGCACAACATGCTAGCAGACAAACTTTGTATTGCGATCAGACTTTGTCTCCTTGCTGGCAAGCATTAAACTATTGTAATTTCTTTGAATCCGACGACTCTGTGCATTACTTGAGAAATTATCTTAACACTGGCCCTACTAAATGTCTAAACTCTTTCTCTCCCCTGTCCGAGGCAGAGATCTCTGACCTCATTCTCTCTCATCGTCCCACCTCCTGTCCCCTTGATCCAGTCCCCTCCCCTCTCTTTCAAACCATCTCTCCCTCCATCATAACTTTTCTTCTCCATGTCCTTAACTCTTCTCTTACTTCTGGCACTTTCCCCTCTGCCTTCAAACAGGCTAGAGTTAGCCCTCTACTCAAAAAACCCTTCCTTAACCCAGCCGTCCTACAGAACTACAGACCGGTATCACTGCTACCCTTCTTTTCTAAAACAATTGAACGCGCTGTATCTAACCAACTGTCAACTCTCTCTCTCAGAACAACCTGCTTGACCCCAACCAATCGGGCTTCAAGACTGGGCACTCCACAGAAACTGCCCTCCTGTCAGTCACCACTGCCCCTCCATCATCATTCTGCTGGACCTTTCTGCAGCGTTTGATACGGTTAACCATCAAAACCTGCTCGCCATACTTTCAGAAATGGGCATTACTGGCACTGCACTTCAGTGGATCTCATCCTACCTGTCGGGAAGATCCTACCAGGTCTCCTGGGGAGGCAAAGTGTCAGGCACACGCCAGCTCTCCACTGGTGTCCCACAGGGCTCCGTCCTTGGACCCCTCCTCTTCTCTCTGTACACCACCTCGCTTGGACCAATCATCTCCCATGGCTTCTCCTACCACTGCTACGCTGACGACACACAGCTGTACCTGTCGTTCCCCCCGACTGATCCGGGGATCTCAGCTAGGATCGAGGCCTGCCTCACAGACATCTCCGCCTGGATGACCGAGCACCACCTCCAGTTGAACCTCGCCAAAACAGAACTCCTCATCATCCCGGCCAAACCCTCCATCTCCCACGATCTCTCAATCACTCTGGGATCTGCGACGGTGACCCCTTCATCCTCTGCCAGGAACCTCGGGGTGACCATGGATGACGAGCTCTCGCTCACAGCCCACATTGCTGCGGTCTCCCGGTCGTGTAGATTCACTCTCTACAACATCCGGAAGATCAGGAGATACCTGTCTGAGCATCCCACCCAGCTGCTAGTCCAAGCACTTGTCCTCTCAAAGTTGGACTACTGCAACTCGCTGCTCGCCGGTCTCCCAGCATGCGCAACCCGCCCCCTCTCCAGAGGATTCAGGATGCAGCGGCCCGTCTGGTCTTCAATCTACCCAGACGCTCCCATGTTACTCCGCTCCTCATCTCCCATCACGGCCCGTATCAGATTCAAGACTCTGGTACTGACCTTCCGAGTGGTGAACGGGACTGCGCCCGACTACATCAAGTCTCTCCTCCAGCCTTACACCCCCACCTGCCACCTACGGTCTTCTTCTGACAACCGTTTGGTGGTCCCACCGCTCAAGAGCGCCCGGTCCCAACACAAGCTCTTCTCCTGTCTGGCCCCCCAATGGTGGAATCAACTCCCCACCTCCATCAGGGACACTGACTGTCTCCCCACCTTCAAGAAAAGGCTCAAGATGCACTTGTTCCGGGAGTACAACGGCACTTAGGAATGCTTGGCTGGACCTGATCCAAATTCGAATGAAAAAAAACACTGACAAGGATTTGAAATCGTGACAAAATCAGTACTCTTCTCTGCTTGAGACTGGGGGGCGTGTCGCCTGAAGGAGCTGAAGCTCCGCCCCTGGCTGCCTACCTACGATCCAGATAATGGCGCTATGTCAAGCCGAACAAAACAGTATAGAATTAGAATTTATTTGTTCAATGAGTGAAACATACAGATGCATATAAATGAAATGTTCCCCTGAGCTGTAAACACATGAGTAAAACCATACCAAAACACCAGAGACAGTAGAAAGTGAGCTCTCCAACTACTTCTAGCACATTAGCTACCATTTCACCAAAATACCATCATTCTACACAGAGTAGCCTAATATCAAGTTAGCGGTTTGCACTAACTCATAGCAGAGATACCTCTGGAAAAGTTATCTAGTATAATTATAACAAGCACACAGAACTGAGTGATGAAGTGCTGGCGGCGGTGGATGGTCCAGGTCCGACCGGAGGAGGAACGGCCGGGAGGGCGATGCTCAGTACGGCTTCGCGCTGCAAGAGAAGCCGTGTGTCCCTGAACCCTGTCTGTCTCTGGTCCATGTTAAAATTATCCGCCGTGAAATGGTCACTGCATTTAGTCATTTAGCAGACTCTCTTATCCACTGCAGAGGCGGCTGTTGGAGTTTATCCGAAGCTTTACATTCTGTGGCTCTTCACAAAATCAATCCACCTATTTTTCCTTTCCTCATCAATAGGGAAATTAAATAGCGCTGCAGCACAGCTGAAGTTCTTGCATCCAGGGAAGATGCAGTTGCGGGTGGAGGGAGACATCCTGAAGCTAGCTAGCTAGCTGATGTAGGCTACAAGCAGGAGGAGCCATTCAGTGATCTGACGTAGATGGGTCAAAATGACGTAGATTGGTCAAAATGACGTAGATAGGTAATTTTTTGGCTCCGCACATTAAAACATGAGAGAAAGAGAAACTGTTCTATGGTCTAACTCCACATTTCAGTGTGACAAAGTTTTCGCGCTTTGCACATGCTTTCAGGAACTAATTTCACACATATATAGTGTACTGAGAAGCAAATCATGGAATTTGCTTTACAGGATCTTTAAATTGTTGTACTCGCTGTGAAATATTTTACTGTTGATTGTTTTTCTACAGGTACACTCTTGCACTTTTTGAGTTTCATGTTGTTTAATTGTGACTTGTTTAACTGCATGCTCTTATGGTTCTTTCCTTTGGCACTTATTTGGTTTTTCACAATGTATGCTTCATGTTTTGGCTGCTCGCAATGTTGGGGCTATCTTGTTATGATCAGTGACCTATGCACTTTTGTAAAGATCTCTTGTGGAAGTCGCTTTGGATAAAAGCGGACACTGACCCACAGTTTGTGTTACCTCTCTTTCTGCAATGGAAAACCCAGACTTTGCCTCATCTCAGGATTACCCAACTCAGTTTTCTCACTAAACCCGCTTTCTGGAATATCCCCCTGAAGTGTGTGTGTGTTTATGACTGTGTCTCTGTATCATATAACTTTAAATTACAAATAAAGCAAATCTGAATTTGTTTGTTACTTCTGTTGCTAGTTGGAGACGACGGGGGACAGGGCATTCTAATTTAGAGTTAATCTTCTCTGGAACAGATTTCATGTTCCAATCTTGGGGGGCTGGCGCTGTCTTGGTGTCTAGGGCTACATCAAATACAGGGTTTTTCCTGCATTGAAAAGGCTAATGTGGCCTTCCTAAGGCTTTTTTCTCCCCCCGCCTAAGCCGCAAATCTAGCAGAAATTGCGGGAAAAAATTATTACATTTTCCTTGTCTCCCTTGAGGGTTTAGGTTGTTGAGGGGCAGATCGATGGGCGTATGCAGGGTTGCCAGGTCTGTGTGACAAAACCAGCCCAATGGCCAATAAAACCAGCCCAAAAACCAGCCCAATATCAGAACTCAAAATATGCCCCTGCCAAACCATATACACTGCTTTTAAAGTCCAACAGCATTGCTATCATTGCCAAATGTATTGTAATATCTACAAAGTAACACCAAATGTGGGAAAACCGCGGACCTGGCAACACTGGGCATATGTGAAGCCCTCTGTGACATTGCTTGTAAAACCAAATAAAAAAGCGAACTGATTGGTAGATTGTTTTGCACAGAGCCAGCAAAGAACATGGGCTATCAGTAACAAGTGTGAAACAAGTGCTTTGTGGTATCAGAGGAACATAGCCTTGGCTCTAAACCTACTGTGTGCTAACTATACATTATGCAACTCCCTCCCCCCAAAATATAACGACTCCTAAGGTATGAAGACTTTCTCCTAGACGAACCCAAGGTTAGTGACCTTTTCGCAGCTGATACGATAGTGGCTTTCAAATTTGGTCAATATTTGCACAGGCAAACGGTGGTCCAAAAGGTCTTTTTAGGACCCCAGGTCTACCTCTTTATCAATGGCAATGACATAAACAAACTGAAGAAAACAGCCATTGACGACAGTGAGGCAACACCGGTGTGTTGGTTATCTTGTAAAAACTGGAGCAACAAGAAAGGGGTAGGCCACTGTCAATGACTATGAATGACATCACTTTTTCAAAGTAGAATAGTCTTTAACTGAATCCAATTATTTTTGTGACCCATTTTCCAGTCTGACTGAGTTAAATATGACCTGAATCTGAGCTTAGACAGTCTCTCAGTGCTCCGTAGAAAAATTGCAATGCTCTCCCATCTACTTTTCATTGATATTGAACCTCATTTCAGGGGCAAATCAATGTTTAGATATTTCCCTTCATCTCTAACACACACTTTCTAATCACACACAGAGTACTCCACCAGCTGTATTTCCCCCCAAAAAAACATTTGCGACCAAACTTTAACTTTAAGACTGATGTCTTGAGATGTTGCTTCAATATATCCACATAATTTTCCTTCCTCATAATACCATCTATTTTGTGAAGTGCAACAGTCCCTTCTGCAGCAAAGCACCCCCACAACATGATGCTGCCACCCCCGTGGTTCACGGTTGGGATGGTGTTCTTCATCTTGCAACCCTCCTCCTTTTTCCTTCAAACTGGTCATTATGGCCGAACAGTTAAATGTTTTGTTTAATCAGATCAGATGCCATTTCTCCAAAAAGTACCATCTTTGTCCCCATGTGCAGTTGCAAATCGTAGTCTGGCTTTTTTTATGGCGGTTTTGGAGCAGTGAATTCTTCCTTGCTGAGCAGCCTTTCAGGTTATGACGATATAGGACTTGTTTTACTGTGGATATATATATATACTTTTGTACCCTTGGTTGTTGTTCTGGGATTTATATGCACTTTTTGCACCAAATTTCTGCACATTCATCTCTAGGCTACAGAACTACAGGCTTCCTGAGCGGTATGGCGGCTGCGTGGTCCCATGGTGTTTATACTTGCGAAGGCTTTGTACAGATGAAAGTGCCTGAAAGTGGTACTTTCAGGCATTTGTAAATTGCTCCTAAAGATGAACCAAACTTGTGGAGGTCTAAAATTTCTTGTCTAAGGTCTTAGTTGATTTATTTTTATTTTCCCACGATGTCAATTAAAGAGGCTCTGAGTTTGAAGGTAGGCCTTTATAAACATCCACAGGTACACATCCAATTGACTCAAATTATGTCAACTAGCCTATCAGAAGATTCTAAAGCAATGACATCATTTTCTGGAATTTTCTAAACCGTTTAGACGCAGTCAACTTAGTGTATGTAAACTGATCAGAATCCACTTAAATTGTGATACAGTAAATTATAAGTAAAATAATTTGTCTGTAAACAATTGATGGAGAAATGACTTGTCATGCACAACGTAGATCACTAACTGACTTGCCAAACTATAGTTTGTTAACGAGAAATGTGTTGAGCGGTTGAAAAACGAGTGTTAATGACTCCAACCTAAGCATATGTAAACCTCCGACTTCAACTGTAGGGATGGGGGTGGGGTGGGTTAACCCCAAAACAACCTGCTCACAAACATTGGATGAATAGTATGCTTTCTCAGCTGAATTCAGGCCTATCCTATTTGATCTATATAGGCCACTATCACAGCATGTGGTTGTGATCATACTCACCTACCTCATGTGTTGGTTTGCAAAGACAGCAATAACAACTAGAGAGGGTACAATTTCTGGGGAAATTGTAGGGTGTGCTTGCTTGCGTCGGTTGCACAGGGGTCCGTTTTTTAATGACATTTTTACAACTGATATTTCTGTATTTTATATAAAAATGCATACTTATTATTTATAAAGATTACATAGATTTATAAGCATTTTTTTTTGCTGCTCATTTACAACTGAAAATACGAGTGAAGTGTAGAATTAAATAGATGTCTTCTCATTTCCCCTGCAAGAGGCAGCCTCATCGTTGAATCAAAACGAATACATTTGGCAGACCGGTGTAAAAATTGACCTAATCTCTATGACTTAAACGTCCTTTTAAGTTTTTCCCTTCTCGTGATATTTTCATGCATTTAGCCTAATCATTGCATTTATTCATTAATAAAAAAAAACCTTTGAAGATTATTCTACGACGTTACCGGCAGTAGAAGATGGAATCGCGATTCAAACAGTACCATCTGCTAACTGAAAATATGCCCCCCAAAACGTAAATAAGCTTGACATTTATTTAGTGGAAAATCGCTCATTCATAAAAAGCTCGCTGGTAGCGATCATTGTCAGTAACAACGCAAAATGCGATATAGCCCTGTGTGGAGAAGCTGCCCCGGTAAATTGTACTACTACGGTACAGTACTAGACTACTGCTGTGTTCGTCTCGGTAGCGATTGCGTTGGTTGAATTGGATTTAACGTTCCGTTGTACGGTTTAGGCTGAAATTAATTATTTTCGTGAACAGATTGACAAAGTTTAGGCTGTGGCAATGAAGTTCAGGTTAGTAGTTAGATAGACTTTTGATTTAAGTAAGGTGAGTGCCGAACATGTTCTGTCGCCGTTTGACTTCCTAAACAGCTGTGTAGATGTTTTTGTAGTGTCTCGCGTAGGCTACAGCGTTGCAGTGATACACTGGATTGAAACCCCAGGTAATGATTATTTCCCCCACAAATCGTTTACTTGTAATCTAATGTCATAATAAATCCTACAACGAAAATGTATATGTGAGGAATGTTTATTTTAACGATTGAAAACAGATACATCATAGACCACTGTAGTATGTGTTGCCCGGGCAACACAGGCTAATGTCATGATGCTAATACTTCAGTGAAATAGTAGACTACTGTTTCCGAAAGTAGATGTACTTCCTTAATAATATCAGCTTATATTGTATATTATATTGTATATTACACATCACAATTGTGTGTCATATCACAAAGTAAAATGAGTAAGTAGTTATCACCCTGGCCTCTTTGCTTGTGGCGTTTCTGCAGCTGCCTTGCAGTAAAGCTATAGTTAGCCTAGCTATCCCCCAAGTTAACAGATGCGAAACGAATGTTATGCCAAAGGTAGTCACGCGTGTTTTCGTGACGTAGTGACGTTAGTAACGTCAGTGACTGTGGCTAGCAAATTAGCCACCGTTGGCTTCACTTTTCGCCACAAAAACTTAACTTGAGCCTAAACCATGCAACGGAACGTAAATCCCAATAGAAGCAACTCAATCGCTACCAAGACGAAACTTTTGACACCTAGGTTGTCTATGTAGGCCAAATATTGACTGAGTTTTAGGGGGGCAAAAAGAAATAATAAAAAAAAAAAATATATATATATATATGTGAGAGAACAAAGGTTGTGCCCTTGCCGAAGGCAAAGCACACCCATTAACGAGTAACCAAGTGACACGAGTTACATAAGTTAAAAAGGGTCTTGGATGATTTTTCAGTTGCATACATTCAATGTGGTCTTACCTCAAGAAGACTTACACGACTAAAACAAAACCAGCAACCATAGCTCCAACTGTCTGCTTTCTGTCAAAAACTAATGATACATTTTCTTACCTGAGTGTAACCGGTGTGAATCACTCCTCAGGTATGTAAGAGACCACCTGCGTCAACAAAGAGCTAGCTTTTCTTTGGCATAGTTGGTAGTGGTTGCGCTTGGCAGTCCAGAGATGACAAGTTCGACTCCCAATGGCAGCGAACGATGGCCCTGGCGGAGCAAGACCATGTCTCTTACACCCCCGTTACATGAGCTTAAGAGATGTTTTGATGGCCATTATGTGGAATATATTTTCTCTGTCAGGTCAGGCAAAATGTAATTTCAAATCAATTGTAATTTGCAAATAAACCCTGAGTGTAGATGATTATAAAGGTGGATAACCCTCAAGTAACACTTTTGTTTATTTCAAACGTTCAACTGAGAAATGTCATGTACCTAAACAATGACAATTGTCCAATTCACATATCTATATATCACCCCCATACACCCATTGCTGTATATGATCGTAATAGCTATGCTCCACTGTGTATGCCGGAGATGGAGTGTTTTTTTCAGAATTTTTCAGCTTTTGGTGGATTAATGTTTCTATTGGTGAACACTTTTACTTCCATTGCCATGATCACTGTGTCTAAGAGCCGGTGTGAATGATTAAAAGTTATGGATTGACAGCATTAGCTACAATACCAACAAGTGAACTACAAATCTATGAATAAACTGTAACTGCTTTTAAACAGTATGGATTAATGAAATGGTTTCCCATGAATAGTTTCCCCTTTGAAAGATAAGTAGCACCATTGACACCATATACATGTGGTATTATTCTACACACAACACAGTAGGCTACTTAGTGTCGCATTCATTTGTGAATAGCATCCAGGTAACTTTGTGAGGTTTCTATAATACATACATTTGTATTTTGTTTCTAACAAACACACAACACTCATGTATTGCCATCATATTTTCTTTACTATGTGAAGCACTACACATGTTGTATGAAGTACTATAAACAATTATCACATCTCCTTTGAATATCACTTACCCCTAACATCAGCACCTGGTTTGGGGTTCATCCAAAACAGCTGGTTATCTGTTAGGGTTACCTTGCCATGATTGTCAAAAGTAGGATAATGTCTGTGCCCACGTTTCTATATCATGCCACTAGTCGATCAATCAATTAATGTAATTGCACACATCTGTACAGCACAACTGAGCGAGTATAAAGGGGGCAGGTGAAAGGTTCTTTTCTCAGGAGCAACAGAGTCGGTTGATGGTTTTCGTAGTATTAAAACAAGTTAAACAAAGAGCAAGTATGGATCCTCAAAAAGTCCAAGAAATCGTTTCACTGAAGTTGAGCAACATCTATCCTCCCAACTTCACCTAAAGTGAAAGATACATTTAGAAAAGGGCAGAGTTAGCAATTAATTGGTAAGGCAAACCACACAACAGCACTTTATCCATTGCATTATAATTTTTTTTATGGCAATGTGTCCCTATAGATGGTGAACTCTATTACCAGTGCCACAGGAAGCAAGATGACCAGCAGCCTCACCTTGCAAAGGTTGTTCTCACTCCACAGGAAGCCAATGATCTCTTTGTGGAGTTTCATGCCAGTGCCATTGGGGCTCACTGTGGAGTAGACAAGACGATGCATGCAATCCATTTACGGTATTACTGGCCTGGGATGAAGGCAGACATCACAAAATGGGTAAGTGGATCATTCATCCATATGTCTGTGGAGCCCATAAAAATATGTAGCCTATATATTTGTTCTCTATGTAGCCTATGTGTTCTCAACTGTTTTACTTTGTTAGATTGCCCAATGTGATGTGTCGGAAAAAGAGGACCTCTATCAAGGAGAAACCCCAGTACAAACCCATAGAGGTGAATCATTTCATTCATTTTAACATGTTTAAATTAGTTTTTGAATGTGTCTTGGAGCAGTGAAGCATCTAAAACATGCAGGGCAGTGTGGCGTTCATCGCCGAGATGAATAACAGGACTCAATAGTCACTGTGTTTCAACAATTAATGGCTCTTTATTCAGCACATGTGTAGCATCTCTTAAGTGCAATCAAAATGGTGCCGGCGCGTACATGCGCATATCGTTTATATAGTGAACGTAACAATATCACGCATGACATCACATTAAATCTCCCCCTCTTTTCAAGTATGCATTACATAAACATAAACCCACTACGTATTAGCACCCTGTTAATAGTTACCACTTAAACAAAAATCTCCTTAACACAGCAAACAATATATTTTTTTTTCATTTTCTTTTCTCTGAACATCTCTAACTAAGGGTGTGGGTAGACTACCACAATCCCTTGAGATGGGACAGGGGTTATTCTGCCCTGTATGCCCTTCCACTCACTAGCTCACATACCTCGGGTTTGGCTTTACAGTCCTACCAAAGCTGGTGACAACTTGACCCAAGGACTTAGGGGTACTGGGGGGTTCAGTGGGAATGCTCTGGGTGTTGCCAAAGTCCGGTTCCGCTGGCCCCTCTAGGTCCTGTTGCTGAGGAGAATCCGTCTTTGGAGGTAAGGACGGCTCTCGACTCACCAGCTGGATGTGGCGCCGGTTTCTCCTTGGAGTGTTGCCTTGCTCTGTCTCCATAGTGAAGGAGCGTGGCGTAGCCTCCTGGCGCTTCACAGTCGCGGTGGTTGTCCAGGCCTTTTCTCCATCTTCAGCCTCACTTTATCACCGATGCTAAGTGACGGAAGAGGTTTGGTGGAGTACCTGCGGTTGTAGTACCTTACATAGCACTTATTTGCTTTTGCATCATTTTTCTTGATGGTTTCCAGGTCAGGCCACACTGGCCGCAGGTTCTCTTTCAGGACTGGAAGTGTTGTGCGGATCTCACGACCCATCAACAGCCTGGCAGGGCTCTCTCTTGTTGGTTCTGTTGGAGTTGAACGGTAACTCAAAAGTGCCAGGTGGGGGTCATCCTGTTTCAAGATCCATTTTGCCGTCTTTACAGCACGTTCGGCCATGCCGTTGGATTGTGGAAAATTAGGACTTGAAGTCACATGTTGGAAATCATACTCTGCTGCAAAGCATCTGAACTGTTCAGCTGTGAATTGTGGTCCGTTATCGGTCATTAACTCTTCTGGTGTTCCGTAACGTACGAAGATGCTTTTCAGTTTTTGTATGACTGTTTCTGAGTTTGTCTTTGGCAGTTCCAAGATCTCGAGCCATCTTGAAAAGTAGTCAATTACGATTAAGTACTGACGACCCTTATGCTCACACAAGTCAGCAGCTAGCTTCTGCCAAGGTAGGTCTGGCAGTGGTGTCGTGGGCAGCGGTTCTTTGTTCTGGCTTGGTCTGTGGATACAGCAGTGTTTACATGACAACACAAGCTGTTTCACGTCACTGGCTATGCCTGGCCACCACACAGCACCTCTGTAACATTCTCTGCACTTGGTAAGGCCTAGATGGCCCTGGTGTATCTTCTGGAGTACTTGTCTCTCATGCTTTCAGGGATCACAATCTGTTCACCACGGCGCAGTAGTCCATTGGCTTCACTAAGTGAGCCACGCTCTTTGAAGTAGGCACTTGCCTGTAACGCTACACTCTTAAGATGTTCCGGCCACCCCTTGTGGACGTACCTGAGGACACACTGGAGTTCGCCATCTGTCCTGGTCTCGTCTTTTATCTGATTGATGACAGGCTTTCTCACCCTAAGGTCATCCTCAACTGAGTCGACGTATGCTCGCACCTCTGCTTCCAGGTCACCTGGTGGAGTGTCTGCCACAGGTTGTCTGGACAGGGCATCTGCTACTACTAGTTGTTTTCCAGGAACATATTCGAAAACTGGATTAAACTTCATTAACCTGATGAGTAGGCGCTGACAACGTAGAGGTGTGGTGTCAAGGTCTTTTGAATTGATTAGGGTTACTAAAGGCTTGTGGTCTGTAAGCAACTTGTATTTCTCAAGGCCGCACAGGTACTGATAGAAACGTTCTGATGCCCACACTCCTGCGAGGCACTCCTTTTCGATCTGAGCGTACCTCTTTTCAGCATCAGTCAGGGTGCGTGAACAGAAGGCCACTGGCTTCAGTCTTCCATCATGGCTCTGAATGAGGACTCCACCGAGCCCATAGCTGCTGGCATCAGCACTGACGACCGTCGGCTTTGCTGGGTCAAAGAACTCTAGGACCGGGGCTGACGAGATTAACTGCTTCACTTCTGTGAATGCTTGTTTTTGTTGCGGTCTCCAGCACCAGTCACGCTCAGACTTGAGCAGCTCGTTGAGCGGTTGGAGTACGGTGGACAGGTTTGACAAATATCGTCCGATGTAGTTCACCATCCCCAGCAGCCATCTCAATTCACTGATGTTTTGGGGCGGATCCATTGCCACAATGGCCTTGACCCTCTCTGGGCTCGGGGCAATGCCGTCGTTGGTCACCACTTGCCCTAGGAAGTCCAATTCTGGCTTGTTGAACCGACATTTCTCCTTATTTAACCTGAGGCCTGTATGGTCTCCATGACCCGCTTGAGTCTCTGGTCGTGAATTTCTTGCGTTTCACCAAACACCAAAATGTCGTCCATGTAGACAACTGTCCCGTCGTGTCCCTGCAGTAGCTCAGACATCTTTCGTTGGAAGATTTCGGGCGCTGAAGTGATGCCAAAGGGTAACCTTTTATAGCAGTATGCACTGTCTTCTTTTAGAGGGATTTGCCAAAATCCACTCTCGGCATCCAGGCTGGAGAACACTGTACTCTTGGCTAATTTGGGAAGTATATTGTCCAACGTAGGTAAGATGAACTTCTCTCGTTTCACATTCTCATTGAGTCTTTTTAAGTCTACACAGATTCTTATTTTTCCATTCTTTTTAATCACTGGCACCATAGGAGCACACCATTCAGTTGGTTCAGTTATTTTCTCTATTATGCCCATTGACTCCATTTTCAGTTCCTCCTCTACTTTGGAGAGTAAGGGAATAGGAACTCGTCTTGGCACGGCTACACTGTAGCCGTGCACTAGCTACCTGTACACTGCGCTTAATTAAGCCTAGCTTAGTAGCCACAGTTCGGCTAAGGAGGTTTTCTCCATTGGTTTTCACAACCACTACACGGAAACAGCAGTTTCGTAGCTGTCCATTGACATGGGCTTTAATTTTTGCTAAAAACTGCCGCTTTGTGGCCACAACGCCGCCTGGACTTTGCAGTGTGTTTTTCACCTCTACGAGTTTAGGCTTTTCCTTTAATGTTTTATATGTGGTTTCAGACATCACTGATGCATCCGCGCCGGAGTCAATCTTGAACGAGACTGGTGTGTGTGCTACAGTCAGAGTAGTGCGCCACGGTGGCTCATCCTCAGCTAACAATGAATTCATCATGCTTTGCTCCTGTTGCACTGAACCTAAGAACATGCATTCTTCCACATTAGCCTCAGTTATTTCATGTACAGCTGCTTTTGAGTGTCACACGGCAGCGTAGTGTCCTACTTTGTTACACTTTAGACACTTTTTCCCTTTTGCGGGACATTCTTCGCCATCGTCATGATTACGGCCACATCTTGTGCATGTTCCTTTTCTATTCTTTATACATGTCTTTCCTGAGTAGCCAGTTCTTTTGTATTCTTTCTTTCTAACTGACTTTATGTTGTCCACGTGCTGTGCATGTTTCTCTCCTTCAGTGTACTTTTCATTTGAAGTTTTTGTGACACTTGTTTATCACGAATTCCAATCACTATGCGATCACGCATCTGTTCATCTTTCTGTGCTCCAAAATCACAGTTTTCAGCTAACTCATAAAGCTGCCTGACGAATGCTTCCACGCTTTCCCCGGGAAGTTGGACTCGTGAATGGAACTTGGCACGTTCATAGATAACGTTGCGCTTTGGGATAAAATGTTCATCAAACTTGGCCATTACTACGTTGTATTTGTCGCTATCACCTACTGCTGTGAACGTGAATGACTTGAATATGTGCTCAGCCTCTGCTCCCATTGAATATATCAAGGCATTTACCTGTACTACTTCGTCATCCTCCGCGAGCAATGATGCAATTCGGTATCTGGCAAACCTTTGCTTCCAGTCCGGCCACGCTTCGGGCTTGTGAAAGTCGAACTGCTCGGGCGGGGAAAACTTGGCCAAAGCCATGGCGATGCACACTTCAGTACCAACAAAATCACGTCTTCACACACTTTTCTTCTGACACCATGTGGAGTTCGTCGCCGAGACGAATAACAGGACTCAATAGTCACTGTGTTTCAACAATGAATGGCTCTTTATTCAGCACGTGTAGCATCTCTTAAGTGCAATCAAAATGGTGCGGGCGCGTACATGCGCATATCGTTTATATAGTGAACGGAACAATATCACGCATGACATCACATGACAGGCAGGGAGGCCCAGGATCAGGTTGTAAAACTCTAAATGTTACACTTTTGCTTGCATTGAAGGTGTCGGAGCCCTTTGAGCTTGTGGGGATGGACCTGGTTGGGAAACTGAAGTGCTCCAACACTGGAAACCAATACATATACAGAGGAAGTCACGGATTGCATCATGGATTTACTTTAAAAGTATGGTGCACCAAAACAAATCCTCACTTGCCAGGGCAAAGTTGAATTCTGAGATATGACATTCTACTTTTGTACACAGCAACACTGGGGGGAAAACAAGATGGTGTTACAGAAAGATTTGTTTTTCATGTTCATATCCAATGCATACTCTAGATCAACTTGGACTTGGTATTACCAGACCAAACTTCTGGTATTACCAGAAGTTTGTGCGCACCATACCACCCACAAACAAATGGTTTGGTTGAAAAGCTCAATGGCACCATTTAGGCGTAAATCTACTACTATTTATTTCCCCTATATAGCCTACATCATCTCATATTGTATGTATTATTGTAAGGAATTACTGTATGTTTACCAATGTCAGGGCTTTGAAAGGGCAGGACCACCCAAACGACTGGGACAAGTACATCAAACCGACAGTGTTCGGACTACGGACAAAGAAACAAATAACCACTAAATATTCACCATATTTTGTGATGTATGGAAGAGAGGCCCGTTATCCATCTCAAATTCCAGACAAGTGGCAGGTAGGATGGCATTTCTCTGTAGTAGGAGCTGATTTGGCAACCATATCTATGTATCTGTTTCAGGAACATTGAAGATGTAACCTTTTATCCTGTATAAGAATTATACTGTGTTCAGCATTCTTTGTGTGCAAAGAGAGGCCTACCCCCAAATCTGAACTCTGGGTAACACTAGGCTTACGTAAACAAGGTGACCTGGGCTGACCACTATCTTACTGGAAAGGCCATAAAAGATGTTAATCATATGGTCAAGCTTAGAGGGGCCAGAGAGCGCACACACATGCACACACTCAAGCAAGGGATCTATGCAAGGGAGCCAATGAAAGGAGAGCCATGTGACAGTTGTATGAACCAATATCTGTGAAGAGCGATTCTGTTTAAATAGGTAGCTAGTGCAACAGGCTACCGGACAAACTTTGTATCACCATGGCGTGTGATGTTTTTGTCTCTGTGGGCTGGCCGCAAGTAATAAAGCTTTCTTAACTTCTTCACCGACTGACTGTGCAATACTTGATAGATTAATATTTCTGACAATCTGCTATAATGTGTGCTTGGTTGAATTTTTCAATGTTACAGATGAGTGATGAGGACTTAAATGCACTCGTGGAAAATGAGGATCTTTGCAGCCGGATATCTAACCTGGAAGATGTTTACCTTAGGGCATAGACATAATAAAGAGTAGACGCTGCATCGACCGCTACTGCCTACTGGCGCTGACGAGCCGTGGGGCCGCCATCTTGGAACGGGCAACCGCTCCACTCAGTGTAATCTGTTTGGCTGGGACAATGAGCTGTCAGCGCATTTAACCCCTTCAGACCCTGTGTCCATTACAACTTTTTGTAACATTTATCACCACCTGATACCTCAAGTTTATTTAATTGGATGTTTAACAACCAATCAAACGGCAGTATAGCTCTGCTTGTTGTCATTTGAAAAAAATCCACCACACTGAAGAGAGGCATGGCAGGACCTAAACCACATGCCGAAGTAAGGATCATTTTCAACAGTTTTTTTCTACATTTATAGATATCTGTGCCAATATTTCATAGATTTGATATAATATTGAAAGATGTAATGTATGAATTAAGTTGTAATATCACATGTTTCAGTGCAAGTTTTTACACAGGATTTTTTCAAATACTGCTGTCCATTAGAATGGACAGTGGGTCGGAAACCATGTTATTGAACTCAATTCTCCAGTATTGATGAATGACCTTACTACTATAAAAACAGTACATCAGAACAAGAGAATGACTTGATAATAAGTTGAAAATATTCCATACGCAAAATATACAGCCCTTGAAGTCCTTGAACTGATCGACAATGGAAATATCTCTGATGTTGACTTTATGGGAAGCGATGAGGAAGTTGGAGATGCTGATAGATTTTCAAGAGTTGGTGAGTGTAGAAAGTCAGTGAGGAAGAAATGTCATATTGCAAAATAGTCTCAGTATCACATATAAGATTAAAAAAATATATATAATAGGAATACAAACAGTTTAGGGCCCTTACATACTCAGGGTGTGCTATGTCACCATACTGTTCCTATGTCAATCTGCGATGGTTGACATAAGCACTCCATAAATGTTCATATATTGCGTACCAACATGTTATGTATGGTTTTTGAATGTGTTATGAAGTCGTTATGTAAGGGCCCTAAACTAAAGTGTTGCCAAAAAGCCTATGTAGACAGATACAGACAGATAATGTTTCGTGGATGATTTTAGGGGAAGACAGGGATGAGGCAGAGGTACCATTGGTAGGAGAAGAAGTTGAGATTGAGGCAGTGGAAGGTCAGGATGAGGAAGACAGAGAGGATTATGAACCAGAGGAGGCAGATAGAAACCTGTTACTTGAGGATGACCCTCTTGTAAAGCCATGGGAGGGTTGGACAAGCTTGATCAACTCATAGCCTTTACAGGATTGAAATCCAGTCCTGCAAATGGCCACTGCGCATGATTACTGATGCCTTTGATGTTGCTGTAGTGAACAGCTGGCTTGAGTATCGCAGAGATAAAGAACGCCAGGGCACTCGGCCACAGCAAATCATGGATCTCCTTGACTTCAAAATGAATGTGGCAGAAGCTCTTGTGCGCGTGGGGAATCCCCACGCATTGAGAAAATGAGGGAGGCCGAGCAGTTCCAACACACCCAGTCCATGTACAAGTCCAACTCCTCATGATGAGCCAGCAAAAAAGAGAAGAGCCCATTCAAGAGGTGCAGACCGACATGCTGGACCACATGCCAAATTATGATGAAAAATAAGAAGCAACAAGGTACAAATTGCCAGGCTGTTCCGGAAAAACGCATGGTGCAAGGTGCACTTCTGCTTTGTGTCACACAGAAACTGCTTCAAAGATGCCCACAGAAAATGAGGCTAAAGTGAGAATTGTGAGATTCTGTCACTTTAGGGAGTCAGGTGGCTGCGCGGTTAGGGAATCGGGCTAGTAATCAGAAGGTTGCCAGTTTGATTCCCAGCCGTGCAAATGACGATGTGTCCTTGGGCAAGGCACTTCACCCTACTTGCCTCGGGGGAATGTCCCTGTACTTACTGTAAGTTGCTCTGGATAAGAGCGTCTGCTAAATGACTAAATGTCAATTCTCAATCGTTTTTTTGTTTGTAAATTGTAAAATAACAACACACAAAAAAATGATTTTATATTTTACAACTGTTTGGACCTTACAAAAACAATCATTTTAACTTTTCATGTTCCATTTGATGTCAGTGACAATTGTAAGACTAAAAACATGTATGATGTTGTCATATGATTGGTCATATGATGGTTGTTATTTGAAACTGTAAACTGTTTGGACCCGATGTCCATTAAAATGGACCAAAAAAATTATAATTAAAGAGTTCTGATAAAAAAAGTTTTTATATTGAGTCTCATTTCTGGTTGCATTAAGGATGGGAAAAAGTCATTATTATATTTTTCACAACCTTGGAACACAATTCAGGCCTGAAGGGGTTAATTAATCATACCGAACTGAATTTCACGCGGTTTGCTTTGCTGCAAAGGTCATACATATTATTCTCATGTTATTCTTGTCACAAAATACAACCAATAGTATGGTAATGTTAAATCTTACTTGTGAAACGTAATCCCCCGAGCCCTGTTTGCGATTGTCCACCGATTTGAGCAGGAATATGCTGCACAGTGCTGGCATCTTGTTTATTCTGATGCTACGCAACTAGGAACTTGCCCTGTCCAAGATGGCGGCCGCATTTCTCGCGCCCAGCAGCCAATGCGGCGTCTACTCTTTATGTCTATGCCCTAGGTTGGAGGCAAACATCATTGAGGGACGAGAGGGTGCGGAAGAGGAAGCTGTCAAAGGGGGAAGATGACAGCTTTATGGTGGGGGATAAAGTACTGAGAAAGAACATGTCAGGAACAAAGAAGGGGGGGGGGGGAATTAGAGGCAGACTTACTGGTTCCATTTGAAATCACAAAAATCTAAAAAAAAACAAAAGGAAAGATCGTGGAAAAGATCAATATTGACCACCTGAAAAAATATGTGGAACCACAGCCACGGATCCCAGCAAAATGGATTGCCACCACTGCCACTCCTCCTGCAGAACCACAGCCTAGCCCCTTCAGCTGCTCTACGGTTCCCCAATCCCCCACCTCAATGTCAGTCACTCCAGAGGAATGTAAGTATAGATGCAATTTATTTCTAGCGACAACATACTGAGTACATGCAGGAGTGTCATGTGCCACCGTAGCACTTAGGATTTTTCGGAAATTGATGCTGCATTCAATTACAATTGAGGCTTTTGTAAACAACTCTGTCTTGTAATTTTCAGTAACAGCTGACATCTGGTCAGGTCAACGGCAAGGTGTGCTGTGGAGAAAAGTTGTGCCATACAAAATATTTGCCGCAGACCTGCAGAATCTGGCCCCCGAAAAGGAGGTAGAGAGTGAGGTAAATGCATGCTTAAAGCCTTTTCATTTACATGCTTGGATATATTTTATGGCAAACATTTAACTCTACACAATTTCCACTGAAGGTTTTGAATGCACATTCATACCGTCATTGGGAAGTGAGATCCAACAGAAAGCAAGGCTTATCTTGTTGACTCATTTCAAATGACTGCGATGTGGCAAGGATAATACAGGGGATTAACTAAGGTGTGTATTTTCAAAATCTGCTGATGCATCGTTACAATACACAAGTATTCATTGATTATGAGTGTTCATATTCAGCTCGACACAATGGCCAATGATGTACTGATAGGACCAGTCTGTGGCAAACATCCCTGGACTCTTGTGGTGAGAATGTACATGCACTACCAAGGAGCAAGTATAGAACCATGGGTGGTTCAAATGGGTGTGCTTGATTTAAAAGTTTATAATCATCCTCTAACATGACTTCACGTCTTGTAAAGGTCATCTATCCAAAGGAGAAAAGGGTTATTTACATGGACCCCTTAGGTGAAACCCCTGACCACAAACAATCATCAACAAATGCAGGAATATGACAAACTAGTGGTAATATCATAAAAGGTTAAGTAGCAACAATTTTGCTGTTCTATAGACCTTTCATGAGATGCAAAAACGTCCACATCTCACGATGGGCTTGTGATACAATAAGCCATCCGTGTCAGGAAGACTCAACATCCTGTGGAGCATTTGTCGTCAAGGTATGAGCACATCTGACCCTTTGTTGAATACAGCTATTGAATGTTATTGATTGTACTTGTCTTGTGTAGTTTGCAGTGCTCATTTTGTCTGGTGGGGGCCTGGATTTCACGACTGATGAGGACGCGGTTTAGGAGAGAAATAGCTTGTAGACTGATCACTGAATCAGGTTTGAATTTATTGTCTAAAAAAAACAACATATGCATTAAGGTATCATTGACAAATTATCAAAGAAGACGTGTGTTACCGTATTTCTTCGATTAAACGCCGCCCTCAAATAAACACGGCACCAAAAATGAACGTTGTGTAATAAACGCCGCCCTAGAAAAAAGCCGCACCAAAAATGAACATTGTGTAATAAATGCGGAAGAAATACGGTAGTAGCATCATGCCATTTTCATGAACATTCTCTTGTGTTGCACTAGGGGCCCACTGCTAGCTAAATACGTTTCAAATATCACACCAACATACCTTACTTGGCCTAGTCGGCAATAGAAGGGAAGCTTACGAAAAAATAACCAGAAAACGAAAAGCAGTTTAGCCTATTGCTAACGCCTGTCTAGATTATTTATTGAAAGAACTGGAGAGAGGCGCTCTTGCGTTAACAAGCTAAACTAGTTTACATGGCTACAGTAGGTAGGTGTTTTCGCTATCTAGCTGTTCTTGCATTCCTTGCAAATCAGCGTTAATAAAAAGCAGATGAGATAGAGCTAGCTAGTCTAGCTAACATTGACATATGCTTGTTGCTTTATCGGTGATTTAAAAGCCGTACTGTTCAAACTAGCTAAGAACATTTAACCCTCGTGCTGCCTTCGGGTCACATGACCCAAAGGTTCATAACGAACCATCGTTGTGTTTACCCAATTTTACCCAATACAAAAACAAATAAAAATAATTTTCTTTTAACCTTCGCAATGTGGGGGGTCTGAGACAGCCCAACGGTTAAAAGAAAATGCTTCACTTTGTTTTTGTATGCGGTAAAGTTGTCGCAATACGACGGTGGGTCACAATGACTGATGGGTCAGAATGACCCGAAGATAACACAAGGGTTAATGTAGCAAACTAGCAAGCTTGTCTAAAGACATGTTAGCATGCTAGCGCAGCTAGCCTATAATACCGGTATTTGTTTGTTTATGGCCGCACTGCAGCTACAATTCACTAAATCTCTCTTACTAATTAAAACGCCGCCCTTGAATAAACGCTGCACCAAAAATTAACATTGTGTAATAAACGCTGCAGGGTTTAATCAAAGAAATACGGTATATCTAGAGGACTTGTCAGAGCTTTGCCGAGCATGTGGAAATGCAAGCCAAAGTTCAGAAATAAATAAAGAGGAGCATGATGACTGGTTAAGTACAAACTTAAGTTCTGTTACAAATGTATTGTATTACCAATATACTTCATGCTTCTCTTTAGATCCAGTGTACAACATGCAGCCTTTGGTTTCATTGGCTTTGTGTTTGGAAGCCACCATTGTGGCAGGACTTCTATTGTTCTGCATGTACTCTGTGAAGGAACAGAGTACATGCAGCAACATGGAGTTAGATTCACTGAAGTTCAGGAGGAAGAGGGTGCACCAAGACTCCTTCTCTCCAATCAACTCCTACCCATCAGCCCAACTAAAGCACAGAGGAATGCGACCAAACCGAACTCCCTGTTTTCAATTACGAGTTCTGTATAAAGTGTCTTCCGTTCCTCTGGTCCTTGTGCTAGCATGTTCTTGTCACCCTTCCCTTTTTTCTCTGCTTCTCCCTGATGTCTATCCAGGCTTCCTGGGGGATCTGCTCGAGCTGCTGCTCGGCCGTAGCCTGGTCCTAACCAGACCCTCGTACATTTCATTTGCCACCAACAAAACTCAGCAAGGATTGTTCTTGCTCTGGCTTTAACTTATGGATATTCGGCAGCGTTGCCACAACCGCAGAATAGCTTCACTCGCATCTTTTTCCGCCGCCATTACTGAACTACAACTCAAACTGGTGCACGACATCAACGTCATCGTTCTCAGCCACTCCCTCTGTTCGCTGATTGGACCTACAATTTTTTTTCCTGAAAACCGACTAATACACTGAAATCCCAGACCTAGTACAGAAGCAAAATTAAAAATGAGCGGAAGTACGTAGGAGGGCAGAGCCAGGCTAGCTCGGCCGTGACCCACTAGGACTCTCCGCCACACCCCGAGTTCAATGCCTGGTAACTATGCATGCACCCCTCACATCATTCATTCCCGTGAATCTCAGTAATCACACTATTGTCCTTTCAGGACCCCAGGCCTGGCTCTGCTACCAGGATAAGAGCATCTGCTAAATGACTAAATGTACAAGCCTCCACCAAACTGAATCAGGCTCTGCTCTGCTACCAGCCTCCACCAAACCGCATCAGTCTTGGCTCTACTACCTGCCTCCTCCAACCGCATCAGGCTCAGCTCTGCTACCAGCCTCCTCCACTGATTTGGGCTTGGCTCTGCTACCAGCCCTGCTTCAATGAATTATAATTATTAAATCGCTGGTGTGTTACTGAACTTGTGAAATGACATTTAAAAGATGCATGACACACTGCTGGTGGACATTGGTCCTTTCTATGTGAAGCCCTCTGTGACACTGCTTGTAAAAATGGATATTCAAAGGAGATGTGATAATTGTTTATAGTACTTCATACAACATGTGTAGTGCTTCACATAGTAAAGAAAATATGATGGCAATACATGTGTTGTGTGTTTGTTAGAAACAAAATACAAATGTATGTATTATAGAAACCTCACAAAGTTATCTGGATGCTATTCACAAATGAATGCGACACTACTCCGCAGTGTTCGCATTTAAGCGTATTTTAATCGTATTGTCTGGGTTAGCAGCGATGTTCTTAGTATTAATTTTTAATATGTGGTGTCAAAAGAAGCTGTGATGTCATGGTAAATACGGCTTTTGCCTCAAAACAACCCCAAATACGTGATTAGTAGCCTACATTCAGGTAGTGTCTACGGTAACCAGTTGTTTCAGAAGAATCCAAAACAAAATTTTGCCTGAAGGCCAAGGTAGTTAATAAATACGTGAGTGAATTGTTCAATTTTCCATGAGTTTGAGTAGCTTGTGTTGTAAGGCAATGGACTACAACGATGGATGTGTTTTTGCTCGTGGGATCGCATCCCACTTCATGCGACCTTGAGAATCTTTTCTTAGCTTCCATTTATTATGGCGTGAATGGATGTAATGTAGTGCTCACTACATTTGATCAGAATATTAAATTATGAAATGAATTGATTTCAAAAGATATAGCAAAGAAACACTCAGCCATTCACAAAATCGTATAGGAAAACTAATAGACCCATGTTGTGTTTCAAAGGGTTACGCATATTTTGATCGTATTGTCTGGGTTAGGAGCGACGTTCTTAGTATTAATTTTTAATATGTGGTGTCAGAAGGAGCTGTGATGTTGTGGTAAATACGGCTATTGCCTCGAAACAACCCCAAATTTTTTTCAGAAGAAGACAAAACAAGATGTTGCCTGAAAGCCAAGGTAGTTAACCCTCGTGCTGCCTTCGGGTCACATGACCCAAAGGTTCATAACGAACCATCATTGTGTTTACCCAATTTTACCCAATACAAAAACAAATAATTTTCTTTTAACCATTCCAATGTGGGGGGTCTGAGACAGCCCGACAGTTAAAAGAAAATGCTTCACTTTGTTTTTGTATGAGGTAAATTTGTCACAATACGACGGTGGGTCACAATGACTGATGGGTCAGAATGACCGGAAGATAACACAAGGGTTAATAAATACGTAACTGATTTAGCAAATTGTCCATGTGCTAGAATAGTTTTCAGTGTACTTTGGTGGAATACGTGTTTTTGCTCTAGTGCGATTGAATCCCACTTCATGCGAGCCTGCAAATGTTTTATTTTGTCTCCATTTATTTTGTCGTGAATGGATGTAATGTAGTGCGCACGTATACTTTCATATTCACCGCAGCAAATATGAGATCCGACTTGAAAATCGGCAGTAATATGTTTGTGAATTTGCGACGAATCCGGTGATAGAGGCAGACTGATGGGTGAACGCACAGCTGGGAAACCAGTTAGTCAGGAAAACCAGTTGGGCGATAACACCGGCTAGCTCTCGACACACTGGTCAGAAGAAAAAAAAAAGTAGCCTATACTCTATAGAGAAAAATAAACATGTACATGTTATGTCAAAGCGTTGTATTGTAATAGGTAACCTAGGCCTAGATACTATGGTGGCCCATGGGTGCACAACACAACAACATTAGCGGAGCAAACAAAAGTTGAAAACACAACAACATTAGCACATAACACAATGACATTAACAAAACGAAACATTTATAAAAACGCTGCATTTCAAAAAACAATACAACACCACAACATTAGGTGACAACACAACAGCATTGGTTCACACCACAACAACTTCAGCTGAGAACACAACAGTATTAGCCAAGAACACCGCAGCATTAGCCCAAAACACAACAACATTTGCAGAAACGCTGCATTTCAAATTGCTCACAACGTAAGTGCTCCAGACCACTAGGGGCAGTGCAAAGTGGAATTAGTTGGGTTCCCACCAAAATAGAAACAAACTTGTTGACAGCCGGTCAATTTGAAATCATCCCAACCAAGAACACAATTTAAATCACCAATGTAAGTTGGTTTTATTATATTTCAATTATAATCTTACGTTTTACAAAATGCATGCCCTCTCTTATAGTCCAGTCATTTTATGAAAAAAGGTAGGACAGATTGCAATAGAAGCAAACTCAACTGATTTTGTATCCTCAATATGTCCTGAGTAAGGAAAAAAAGCCCCCAAGAATCCCTTTGGGGGAAAAGACACAAATATAACCTATATAACGCCTATTCGTTCATTTTCTCACGTGAATAGGGTAAAATATTTTACCTTTAGATATCACTATGAAAATTACTGAGTTGATTATTTACATCAAGACAAACACAATGTATTACAAGTTTTTTTAAATTGTTTGTTAACATGGGCAAACGCCACATTGTGCGGTACCCGTAATGCTGTCCAAGGGCCCGTTATCCGTACGTCGCTTATTACATTCGAGATCAAATGACACATCCAAGACGACTTCATCTTGCTAATCATGATCTGGCTAATTCGGTTCTTCGAACACCCATGTTGTTTATAATTAGTATAGCTGGATTGAGTTATGCGTTGGTCTAAAAGGGGGTATGTATCGATAGTAGAAACCTTGATCAGCAACGCTGCTATTGGCTGCTCACATAAGTCTATGGCTGCTCACCGTGGCCAAAATGAGCGCCCTGTTTTTTCCGCAACAGAGCCAACAGAGCAACAGCTTGCTCGAAGGTTACTCTGAATTTTAAGATTTTATCAGAACGCCAGGGAACACCTCAAAGTCTGCAAAATCCAAGAAAGAGGGCTGGCAAAAAATAGCAGACCAAATTAAATGTAAAGGAGTGACCACGCGTTTTATCGCTTATTACAGTAAACTAGGCCTATGTTTTTTTTTTTTCATTATCATCTTTAATGTCATATGATGTGGTTTCAAATGTATTATGTAAAGGACACCCTCACAAAAAAACGATAGGCTATCCTCTCAAAAAGTATAGGCTAGCATATCGCGCTGTGCTTAAGGAGCCTAGCTATCACGCAATGAGCAATTAATTTGGTTTCATGTTAAATTCTGCTAATTATTCTTGCACCTTCTGCAACAGGTTCCTGTAGTAAAAACGGACAATACATGTCTGTGACAGACTTCCTGTATCACCTCTGCTTGTAAAGCCTCAATCTAAATGTGTTTACATAAAATAAACCTGCTCCCGAGCAGGTTTAAGCTTACGGACCTGTTGCTATGACAGCAAGTCCAGAATGAGCTTGGAAGAACCGAACAATCCAAGATAATGACAAATCGTCAACAATCAAATCCAGCTAACTGAGTTAGCGACGTACGAAGAACGGGCCCCAGGGCCATTCAGCTCTTCAATTATTGCTGCGTGTTGAGCGTTGTTCAACACCTGATGGATCAACCTCAGCAAGCATAAGCATGATGTCTTGCCTTCTCACGGTGAGACCATACTTCTGACGCAATGTCTGCCACATTGTGCGGTACCCGTAATGCTGTCCAGGGCCATTCAGCTCTTCAATTATTGCTTGGACAATGGCCAATGCCGAGTAATTATTTTGTCTGTACAAGGATAATCTTTTCTCTTTTTTTTCAGGGAGCAAAGGCTCATTAGTTTCCAAGAAATCCAAAATGACATTGTAAATATAGATGCAAGCAGCGATGCGGGTTCCTCCGCAAAATGGCAAAATATTATAAACATGTACACTGTAGAAGATCGACAACAAGAGAGCAAAACTACTTCATGTTTGGCCAACAACAATAGGCTGAACGGGGATTTGAATTTATGAGCATAAGGTTACAAGTCAGTCTCTCTAGCCTTGCGAGAATAGCCTGTGACAGTACAGCAGCCGACTCTCTGGTCCCATTAAACTACACAACATGCACAATCAGGGTGACCAACAAGATTATATTAACTAACCAACAATAACATTACAAACAACTAACTGAACGAACACAACAATTGAAATCCCTCGCACGGCTGTTGTAACCAAACTACCACAAGTCTTTGCATTTTTTGACATGCCGCACTGCATGCTGGGTACCCAAGGGTGCTGACGCTGATTATCTAGCTGTGCTCCGACTGCATGACATGAGTATTAGTTTTTGGTCAGCTTTGGGACAAAGGTTAAGAAACGGTTGACATTTCAAGGTGACATGAAATTGCGCATGGTATTTCAGAATGATGTCTGCCTGTTTAACTAAACAAGTAATCAAAATTATGACAGGCCAATAGACTGTGCCTGGATTCTAACCTGTGACCTTGCACTTTGTAGAACACCTTTGCAACCCATTGAGCTACTCTCAAGGATGACAATACATGGTCAGTTACTGTACAAAAAAAGGAAGCCGTTTCTCCTGTAGCATGGATTGTTCGATTCGGCCAAAGTTTAAACATCTGTAATTCAATGATCTTTTGACATATCAAGGTGAAATTGCGCATGGTACTTCAGAACAATGTCATCCTGTTTAACTAAACAGTAGTGGTGGGCATAGATTATTATTTTTTAATCTAGATTAATCTCACTGTAATCTTGGCGTTAATCTAGATTAATCTAGATTAAAATGGCTCATTTGAATTCCGCCGAAGACATTCAGAATATGTGTGCTACCCAAATAATGACTAAAAGTAAGTCTTTGAGAACGGGTTTCTCAAGCCAGGTGGCGCATTAGACCAGGAGCTCATCTCCTGTTTCCAAAATGCATCACAAACTGCTTGAGAAAGCTGTTCTACTATGATAATTGGTGATGAAAATAAATTATGTTCAATAAGATGTACTTGTGTTTATTAACTGTTTATTAGATTAGTTAGCTTGGCTGATAGAGCTGTGCTGACGGGCTTGCCTCGGTTGCACTCAAACATCGTAGTTTGACGACGACTCTTCCCCTGCGCTACATCAGTGCTTGGCCCGGCATCTTCCGCATTAGCTAAGGGATGCTTTGCGTTTAGGTGGTATTTGAGACTGGAAGAACTCCTACAGTAAACTAATTCCGCATAGCACAAGGTGCAAACAACCTTAGTCTTGTCGAGGTTTCCATTGGGAAGCTTCTTAAAATACATTTTCCCTGAAGCAAACCAGGCGGCTTCATAGCTGCATCCATGTTAGCACGTCACGTTTGATGTGATAATTTCATACACAAGGCATACACACAGGTTCGAAGACTCGTTCTCGCCCCCTACAGTGCAATTCGGCTAGGTATACATCCGCGCTAAAATATCAAGGTGAAAGTTATCATAGCTTGCGTAGTATAGACCCAGTTCCCAACCCAACTTTGAGAATAGATTAACAGCGATATTTTTTTTATCGCCCGATAAGAGTCTCACGTTAACGCAGCGCGTTAACGCCGATAACGGCCCACCACTACTAAACAGATATTCAAATTTAAGACAGGCTCAAACACTGTGGCTGGATTCAAACCTACGACCTTATACTTTGCAGGTCACCGTCCCCGCCCATTGAGCTATTCTCAGTGTTGAATATTGTCATGTTCAGTTACTGTATGAAAAAGTAAGCTGTTTCTCCTGTGGTAAGCGTTGTTAGATTCAGCCAAGGTTGAAACAGCTCTAATTCAATCATATTTTGACATACCAAGGTGAAATTGTTTATGGTACTTCAGAGTGATGTCATCTTGAACTCTATTAGGTTTGAAAAACCATCAGTCAAAATTATATTTGATTTATTGACACAAAGAAATTGAGGCAATGTGTACATTTACATAAATACACCTCTTTCAGCCATTTTGTATTTGATTCAATTGCCTTAAGTAACGTTTTTAAATACGTCAATGATACATATCTGTACAAAATTTCAAGTCAATTGGAGCTTTGGTTCAAGAGAAGAGGAATTTTGAAGGTTTTCCCAAATTATCACTGTACAGGAAAATCCGTCTGTGTTTGGGCGGTATTTGTGGCATGTTGTATCAATATGCCAAATTTCAAAACTTTTTACCAATGTGTTCATGAGATAAATTACAATAATAATAATAATACCAACAATTACAATAGGGTTTCTCCTGACGGAGGAATCCTAATAATAATAAAACTAACTAATACAATAGGTTCCCTCCTACCGGAGGAACCCTAATAATAATAATAAAACTAACGAATACAATAGGTTCCCTCCTACCGGAGGAACCCTAAGAAAACTAACGAATACAATAGGGTTTACTCCTACCGGAGGAACCCTAATTATGGACATCTCTGAAGTACTTAAGAATTAGATCCTCTTCAGAGAGGTTGTCCGATGATGGTCCTGATCAACACAGAGGGAAGAAAATCTAAATAATTTGACTTTATGAGCCTATATGTGGGGAATTTAGTTATTATTAAGAGTTGAGAACAAAGATGTTTTAAAAATCAACATAATAAAGGACACTTATAAATCTGACCATTTTAGTATTTATTATAATCATGTTGCTCATTTCTGCACTTTAAAAGTAGCAATAGACATGCAGATAAACTAACTATCTTCAGCGTCAGCCAAAAACTGACATTTTTTCCCACACGAGCCGCAAAAGACTATAACTGTTGCCAGATCGTGGCCACAGAAGGGACAAAACATGGTATTGGTAGTCTGGAAAATAAAAAAAGATATGAAAACGACCTAAAATTACGATTAGTTGATTCATGCACCATAACATTAAAAACAATCATGTTCGCTTAATAAAGACCCTACTAAAGACTTTCCCCCAAGAATCCCTTTGGGGGAAAGTTTAGAAAAAGACCCAAATATAACCTATTCATACGCCTATTCGTTCATTTTCTCACGTGAATAGGGTAAAATATTTACCTTTAGATATCACCATGAAAATTACTGAGTTGATTACTTACATCAAGATAAACATTTGAAATTGTTTGTTAAAATGGGCAAACGGTGCATAATCTAATTAGGTATGTGCTCATTTGCATAAATACCACAACTGATCTAAACGTTGGGTACAGCCAGGTGAAAATGTCTTGTTGAATCTTGTTGACATATAACAGTAAAAGACTATAAAGGCAAACAAATGTCACCATAATAGCCTAGGGGAGAGCGGGGTAATGTGAGACACCGGGTAATGTGAGACACCCCCTTTATCTAGGCAACGGAACACATTTGTGGTAATGTGACCATTATGTTTTCAAGCCCCTCCCGTTCCCCCCTTGCCATGAAGGAGAAGTTGGTGCTGGTGCTGTGGTAAGTATGTTTTTTCTCAAAAATGTGTTTTTTGCATGTAAAAGTACATTTTCTTGCTGTGAACTTAATCAACTGTTGTGTCAAAACAAATTGATTCAGGTAGAAAAACGATCATACATGTCGATGAACTTCCAACATATAAAACCATGTAATTGATGCTAGCTGAAGATTAGCCTGAATTGCTAAGAGATGTTTTTTTTTAAATAGTGACTGTGGGGTAAAGTGAGACAAATGCTATGGGGTAAAGTGAGTAGCTGAGGCATAAAGAATATTCACAGATGAGATGGAGGAGGAGCTTGCCAAAAACTTGAAACAACTAGCTGACCAGTTCCATGGCCTTGCTCCAGTTAAGTTCCGTGAACTGGCATTTGAATGGACTGAAACAAAATACAATGTACCTTTAGACCAATCGTAGCCTACTGATTGCACATGCCATTGATTCTAAACTTTCTATTTGATTCAGGTTGTGACCGAGAAAGGAAAAAAGCAAGTTGGTTCTATCACATCGGCTGAGAGAGAAGAACTGATGACTGTGGTGTGTGCAGTGAATGATGCTGAGAATGCCATACCTCCCATGTTTGTCTTCCCCAGAGTTATGTTTAAAGGGGTCATTGATTGCAGAACCGAATTTACCTTGTCACAGTTGAATAACGACAGTTCAGTGGGTAAAATGGACATACAGTGAACCTCAAAGTCCATTGACACCTCTTTCCTATGGAAATCTCACAATTAAAACATGTAGCTGTAAAACGGTAGGTTTTGAAAAAGCCACTGAACTGACGTCAGTTCGGTGGCTCCACCTTTTTTGGCTCTGGTCTGTACCTTGGTCACGGCCCAAAATTTGCTGCGCGCTGCTCTGTGTACTTCCACAGAATTACAAAGAAGAACGTTTTTCTAACATATTGAAAATGGACTACGGTGGTAAATGCAGTATTCCAGGCTGTACAGGGAATGCTGACACTTTTCAGAGTCTTCCTAAGGAACCAAACACTCGACGGGCTGTGATGTTTGTCTAGTATGAGAAGATCCCTGTGCAGTTCGACCCTCAATTACACATTTGCTGAACCATTTCACAGAGGACAGTTTTGAAAACCTGGGACAATGTAAAGCAGGATTTGCTATGAAGCTGTTGCTGAAAAGAGCTGCTGTTCCGACCTTATGTTCATCACAACCGCAAGCTGTAGTATGATGTTGTCGCTAACAGTTATTAGCAATGCTAACGTATCCTGCCTGTATCTAGCATCGGTAGAATGTGTGATGATTTAGTTTATTGGCAATGGGGCTAACGTTATTTCATGTTCCTGACTGTGTTTCATTCAAATAAATAACCCGTGTTGTCATGTAAGTCTACAATTCAAGATGCATGTTTGTCCAGATCTATTTTTCAGCAAGATAGCTAGAGCTAACTGAAGCTGAGTTGAATCACGATAGTTTGTTTGCTAAGCTGTAGTGCTAACGTTACCCACCTAAGTCCATCCTGTTTGCTTTGACAACAGAAGTTGAAACAACTAACGTAATCATTTCAAATGTTATCTAGTCAATCTGTTGTAAACAATGTTGTGTAGACACAATAGATTTATTTGTATGTTTTTATTTCAAGTCTCCACCTTCGATGTTTCATTAAGTGCTGTTGGCCGTGTTGCGTTTTTGCTCCGCAGCTTCACTCATTGTAAATCAACCAATCAGCGCGCAGCTCATGTATATATTCATGAGCATACCATAAAAGGAGAAAACCTAGCGTTTTTTTCCCGGGACAAATTCACAGGAAGCATCAGCGGGCATAGAACAGCACCTGGGCCATTTTCAGCCGAACCAATGTTACATATCCTATACGGAGACCTTTAGGAACAGTGTGAAATACCCCAAAAACCCAGTCAATCACCCCTTTAAGGACGACTTCATGATTCAACAAGAGAACGTTCAACAATTGAACACACTGTATCTAACCAACTGTCAAACTTTCTCTCAGACCAACCTGCTTGACCCCAACCAATCGGGCTTCAAGACTGGCCACTCCACAGAAACTGCCCTCCTCTCAGTCACCACTCCCTCCAGTCTGCCAGAGCGGCTTCGAGGTCATCCGTCATCATTCTGCTGGACCTTTCTGCAGCATTTGATACGGTTAACCATCAGATCCTGCTCGCCAGACTTTCTGAGATGGGCATCACTGGCACTGCACTTCAGTGGATCTCATCCTACCTGTCGGGAAGATCCTACCAGGTCTCCTGGGGAGGCAAAGTGTCAGGCCCCCACCAGCTCTCCACTGGTGTCCCAAAGGGCTCCGTCCTTGGCACCCTCCTCTTCTCCCTGTACACCACCTCACTTGGACCAATCATCACCTCCCATGGCTTCTCCTACCACTGCTACGCTGACGATACGCAGCTGTACCTGTCGTTCCCCCCGACTGATCCGGGGATCTCAGTTAGGATTGAGGTCTGCCTCGCAGACATCTCCGCCTGGATGACCAAGCACCACCTCCAGCTGAACCTCGCCAAAACAGAACTTCTCATCATCCCGGCCAAACCCTCCATCTTCCACAATCTCTCAATCACCCTGGGATCTGTGACGGTGACCCCTTCATCCTCTGCCAGAAACCTCGGGGTTACCATGGATGACAAGCTCTCACGGCCCACATTGCTGCAGTCTCCCGGTCGTGTAGATTCACCCTCTACAACATCCGGAAGATCAGGAAATACCTGTCTGAGCGTTCCACCCAGCTGCTAGTCCAAGCACTTGTCCTCTCAAAGTTGGACTACTGCAACTTGCTGCTCGCCGGTCTCCCAGCATGCGCAAACCGCCCTCTCCAGAGGATTCAGAACGCAGCAGCCCGCCTGGTCTTCAACCTACCCAGACGCTCCCATGTTACCCTGCTCTTCATCTCCCTTTACTGGCTACCCATTACGGCCCGTATCAGATTCAAGACTCTGCTACAGACCTTCCGAGCGGTGAACGGGACTGCACCCGACTACATCAAGTCTCTCCTCCAGCCTTACACCCCCACCTGCCACCTACGGTCTTCTTCTGACAACCGTCTGGTGGTCCCACCACTCAAGAGCGCCCGGTCCCAACACAAGCTCTTCTCCTGTCTGGCCCCCCAATGGTGGAATCAATTCCCCACCTCCATCAGAGACACTGACTGTCTCCCCAGCTTCAAGAAAAGGCTTAAGACGCACTTGTTCCGGGAGTACAACGGTACTTAGGAATGATTTTCTGGACCTGATGTTAGTTTCCTCCAGGATCACAATGACTCTTATTGAGAGACTTGTTGCTCTTGTTGGTTAGTTGTAACTGATTTAGAATTCTTGTACTCGCTGTGATTTTACTGTTGCTTGCTTTTCTACAGGTACACTCTTGCACTTTTTGAGGTTCATGTTGTTTAATTGTAACTTGTTTAACTACATGCTACCAGTGACCTATGCACTTTTGTAAAGCTCTCTCTTGGAAGTCGCTTTGGATAAAAGCGTCTGCTAAATGAGTAAATGTAATGATAGGAGCACCTCCAGGAGCCAAAGGTGCCTCAACCAGAACGGGATGGATGAATGAAGACACCTGGCCTGAGTTCCTTGATCACCTGATACAGCACACTAAGGGCCTCATGTACTAATGCTTTTGCGCCCACGTCAGGCGTATTTGTTTCGCAATTTGCGCGTAAAAGCATGGCGAGGTATGTACAAACATGCCACACTGAGGTAGAAGCGCAGACTGCCTGTCGCGGAAAATGGCAAATTGCGCTTTTCCGTGTCATGCATATGCATTCACAGGAGGGTCAAGGGGAAAGTGGTTGTTTCCCATAAAAAGATGGGAGGAGATGCGTAAAGTGCGCCTAATTATGTATTCCGCGGTATGTACAAAAACCGCCTGTGAAAGCGCATCTCTATTTTGCGGTGAAAATTCTCCGCCTGTTAAAAAAAGGCGTAAACCAGGATGCGCATATGCTTCCTGGTGAAATGGCAGCCGTAACCCGAGCAAGACGAAGGATTGCCAAAGGATTTTTGCCACAAGGATCACACTTTTTGAGTTGAGTGAACACGAAATCATTACGCGTTACAGATTAAGCAGCCATGTAATATTACAGTTACTGGAAGAAATCAAAGATTACATTGAATCTTCGACTCAGCGTTCACATTCCATTCCAGCAGTTGTTCAACTCCTTGCTACATTACAAATATTGGCATCAGGATCATTTCAAACAGTCATCGCTGTTTTGACTTTGGTGGCTGATGATAGAAAGAGAGAAGGAGGCCCATTCAATTGCACGTTTAAATGCTCGCAATGTACGGTATTGCGAGCATTTCATAACAGAAGATGAAACAACTAACGTAATCATTTCAAATGTTATCTAGTCAATCTGTTGTAAACAGTGTTGTGTAGACACAATAGATTTATTTGTATGTTTTTATTTCAAGTCTCCACCTTCGATGTTTCAGTAAGTGCTGTTGGCCGTGTTGCGTTTTTGCTCCGCAGCTTCACTCATTGTAAACCAACCAATCAGCGCGCAGCTCATCTATATATTCATGAGCATACCATAAAAGGAAAAAACCTAGCGTTTTTTCCCAGGACAAATTCACAGGAAGCATCAGCGGGCATAGAACAGCACCCGGTCCACTTCACCACTTCACCCTACAGCACCTGGACTCCCCAGCATCCTATGCCAGGATCCTGTTTGTGGACTTCAGCTCTGCCTTCAACACCATCATCCCTGCCCTGCTTCAGGACAAGCTCTCCCAGCTGAATGTGCCCGACTCCACCTGCAGGTGGATCACAGACTTCCTGTCTGACAGGAAGCAGTGCGTTAAGCTGGGAACACAAGTCTCTGACTCCCGGTCCATCAGCACCGGATCTCCTCAGGGCTGCGTCCTTTCCCCTCTGCTCTTCTCCCTGTACACCAACAGCTGCACCTCCAGTCATCCGTCTGTCAAACTTCTGAAGTTTGCGGACGACACCACCCTCATTGGGCTCATCTCTGACGGGGATGAGTCTGACTATAGGTGGGAAGCTGACAGCCTGGTGACCTGGTGCAGCCAGAAAAACTTGGAGCTCAATGCTCTTAAGACAGTGGAGATGGTTGTGGACTTCAGGAAGAATACAGCCCCACTCACCCCCATCACCCTGTGCGACTCCCCAGTCAACACTGTGGAGTCCTTCCGCTTCCTGGGCACCATCCTCTCCCAGGACCTCAAGTGGGAACTGAACATTAGCTCCCTCACCAAAAAAGCACAACAGAGGATGTACTTCCTACGGCAGCTGAAGAAATTCAACCTGCCAAAGACAATGATGGTGCACTTCTACACAGCCATCATTGAGTCCATCCTCACCTCTTCCATCACCGTCTGGTACGCTGCTGCCACTGCCAAGGACAAGAGCAGACTGCAGCGTATCATCCGCACTGCTGAGAAGGTGATCGGCTGCAATCTGCCTACCCTCGAGGACCTGCACACCTCGAGGACCCTGAGGCGTGCGAGGAAGATTGTGGCCGACCCCTCCCACCCTGGTCACTCCCTGTTCCAGCTACTCCCCTCTGGCAGAAGGCTGCGGTCCATCAGGACCAAAACCTCACCACATAAGAACAGTTTCTTTCCATCTGCTACTGGCCTCTTCAACAAGGCCAAGGACTCCCATTGACATTCATTCACTTATTTAACTATTATAAGTCCATCTAATGGCAATTCAGTATGCATAAGCCACTTTATCTCAGTATCCGATTGCACTGTGTTGACCATTCACGCTGCTCATTATTCTTATTTTTATATATATTTTATTTTATATTTAAATTGTTGTATTCTTAGATTGTTTAGTTCTTAGAAATAGTTAAACTTTTGTACTTTTACTTAATTTAAGATCTGTATATGTTTAGTGTTTTGCACCTCCCTGCCACAGTAAATTCCGTGTTTGTATAACATACATGGCGAATAAACCAAATTCTGATTCTGATTCTGTATAGTGGGCGGAGAAAGGCGCTGATTACCCGGTGACCTACAGGTTTCGTAAATACGACGTAAACTTAAGTATCACAGCGTTGGCAATGGCGCTAATAACGCTACGTTTGCGAATAACGTACATGGCCCATAGTGTGCTAGTCAACTTTCACACCAGAAGCTGGTTGAAATGTTTGCTATTGTGTTGTTGTGCACTCTCCTTACCCCCTACCCTCACAAGGAAATTTACAGTAATTACTTCTGTCCTCCATACAATCTGCTAGGGAATGCCTGACAGGAATTCCAGGTCCTTACAGACTGGATAAGGAAGGGGTAGGAAAAGGGAGGAGGGAGTGGGCTTGTCAAGGGGAAACTAGATATCCTCACAGTAAGGGGCCTTAGAGACCACCTCCTGCCTTCCCTCAAACACACACCAACACCTTCTCTTCCGCCCTGTGCCATTCTCTCCTTCTTCTTTCCACTCTCCATGGCATAGACAAATAACGGGTGCACCACGTGGGTGCTGGGAAACCAGCTTCAAAGCCCTGTGTTATAATTGAGCGCAGGGTTATGTAACAGCGGAGGGGGTGGGGCATCAGGGAACAAGCAGGGGCTTCTTCTCCAAAGTGCGTGAAGGAATGCCTGTAAATCCATACATTAGCTGTGTGTGTTCCACGGCCAGCACTATTAACACTGTGTAAATGGCTGCTATACATGTAACACCATTACTGTTGTTTTCTCTTTAATCCAGAAAGGTTTTAAACAAAAATATATATATAGATACTGGAAGGCATGCGCCATGAAATGGTTGGTTTATCTGCGTAATGCTTTTCATTTTAAGTTGTTTTAAATGGTTACTGGGGTAAATACCCCTAATACCCTATTGGGTATGGATCATGAAAGAAACATCACAGCAACACACTGGTATTCAGGAGCTTCATTTCAGATTCTCAAACTTGGACTTCCTTTTCAAGAATTCTTAATGAAACTGCTTTGAAACAGTCATGTATTTTAAACACTGTATTTCAGTGAAGCCATGTGATGTTTTATTGCTCTGTAAACTTCCAACAGGCAGTAATTCACGATTTTTACACTCCTCCCCAAAAAGTTCATTATTCAGCGCTGACGAGCGATAATTACACTGAAACCTTACATGAAATCTGAATCCATTATTAGAGTACGCACTATATTACACTAGTACTCGCTGTTATTTGCAGAAATGCCGGGATAGTTCTAGAAAAAGGGATGAAACTGACTGGGAAAGTGGTATGTGGCACTTTTATGTGTTTGGGAATGGATTGGAATCCTTGTTCTCGCGGTATGAGATCAGATTGAGGTTGCATGACTGTGACAATCTTACATAATATTATATAAATGAGTGTGTGGCAGCTCACTCTCCTTGTCCTGTGAGATATGCTGGGTACTAGTGATGGGAAGTTCGGATCATTTTACTGATTCGGTTCTTTGAATCTCGTTAAGTAAAATGAACAAATCTTTTTTCGAGTCATTCGTTCATTTCAACGGGGGGGGGGGGCTATCCGTCCACTGCAAACACGTATCATATTCTCATGTAGGTTAGTGCAGGACGTGCACCAGCAGATACTATTTTAAAAGAAATTATTATCACACTAGCATATAATTATCACGGCAAACAATTACACTGCACTAAACTGTAAGTGTAAATGTAAAGTGAAAATAACAAAACCAGTCAGTATGATGACTTGAGCGAATATCATTCACGTCTTACTAAAACAGCAGCCATACGAAAGGGAATGAGGAAACTGTTTCCTCTACTAAAAAATACAATGCGGGTCACGTGAAAAAAGGATCCAAAGACTCGTAGAAAGACCGAGTCGGGAAATGAACGAATCGTTTGTTTCCTCCAGTACAGAGCCTATGCTGGTCACGTGAAAAATGATCCAAAGACTCGTAGAAAGACCGAGTCGGGAAATGAACGAATCGTTCGTTTCCTCTAGCTACCAGTACAGAGCCTATGCGGGTCACGTGAAAAATGATCCAAAGACTCGTAGACAGACAGAGTCGGGAAATCGTTCGTTTCCTCTAGCTACCACTACAGAGCCTATGCGGGTCACGTGAAAAATGATCCAAAGACTCGTAGAAAGACCGTCGGCAAATGAACGAATCGTTCCCTCTAGCGTTTCCTCTAGCTACCACTACAGAGCCTATGCAGGTCACGTGAAAAATGATCCAAAGACTCGTACCCGAAGACCGAGTCGGGAAATGAACAAGGTGTGAGTGGTTAACGGGGGGAATGTAGCCTGGCTCTGCCCTCCTACGTACTTCCGTTCAATTTTGATTTTGCTTCTGTACTAGGTCGGCACCTAAGTCGGTTTTCTCAAATCTATTTTTTGTAGGGCCAATCAGCGAACAGAGGGAGTGGCTGAGAACGATGACCTTGATGTCATGCGCCAGTTTGAGTTGTAGTTCAGTAATGGCGGCGGAGAAAGATGCGAGCGAAGGTATTCGGTCTGTTGTGGCAACGCTGCCGAATATCCAAAAGTTAAAGCCGGAGCAAGAATAATCTTTGCTAAGTTTTGTTGGTGGCCATGATGTTGTGGCCCTCCTCCCCACGGGGTTCGGAAAAGTTTGATTTTCCAGCTACGGCAGCTAGCTCCATTACAGTAGTGGTGAAGGAGTTGCCTAAGGCAAACGCTAGCGATTGGTTATGGCAGATCAGACTGGCTCTGGGCAGATCCAATAGTTTTAAACTTCAACAGAGTACCCGCCTTCAAGGAAGTTAACGCTTGTCAATGGAGCGATCCCAGACCCTCTGTACAAATGAAATGTACAAGGGTCTGGTTAGGACCAGGCTAGGGGAATAAGCTTCCAACGGAGAACCTAAGGGATCAACTGACAGAAAACAGACAAACAAAAAACGAACAAGGGTTGGCCAGCCCCGGGACATGACCGAACAAAAAGGAAACCACAGGCTTGGTTGTACAAAATACCTTAAGTTAAAGATCCTGTAAAGTGGACCTGGAAACGAGTTTTAAGTTCGCCACACCACAGAATAATGTGTTATTAACTACCAATCCAAATTCGAATGAAAAAATAACACCGACAAGTATGTTAAATTAGGCTTTGAAATCGTGAAAAAATCAGCAGTCTTCTCTGCTCGAGACTGGGGGGGCGTGTCGCCTGAAGGATCTGAAGCTCCACCCCTCGCTGCCTAGTGCCTAACTCCGACCCAGATAATGGACGCTATGTCAAGCCAAACAAAACCGTATAGAATTAGAATTTATTTGTTCAATGAGTGAAACATACAGATGCATATAAATGAAATGTTCCCCTGAGCTGTAACAGTAAAAATGGACACCAGAGACAGCAGACAGTCTGTTTGAGAGCTCATGAGCTCTCCAACTAGGCTACTTCTAACACATTAGCTGTTAGTTGCAGCGCAGCTGGATTTCTTGCATCCAGGGAAGATGCAGTTGTGGGTGGTGGGAGACATCCTGAAGCTAGCTAGCTAGCTGATGTAGGCTACAATAACAGTACAGCAGGAGGAGCCATTCAGTGATCTGGCGTAGATAGGGCGAAATGACGTAGATAGGGCATTTTTTGGCTCCGCCCATTAAAACCTGATCTGAAAACGGAAGAGAAACTGTTCTTTGGTTTAACTCCACATTTCAGTGTGACAAAGTCTTAGCGCTTTGCACATGCTTTCAGGAACTCATTTCACATGTATATAATGTACTTAGAAGCAAAACATGGAATTTACTTTACAGGATCTTTAAGATTTTCCTTAAAGTCAGAGTTAAGGTTTCCTTAAAATATAATCGGTTGCACAAAGCACCCTTAAGTCTTTTCCTTAAGGTTTCCTTAAATGTTCCCTTAAGTATTTAAGGTTTTCTCCTTATCTTGGTCGTATACTTAAGGATTCCCTTTAAGTTCGTTAAAGCGTTGCACGAAAGACCTTAGCAAACAAAGTAAGGAAGAAAACTTAAGGTACCTCTGACTTATTCTTTACTGCAACATGGCCGAGTTTATGGAGATGAATTAACCCATCCCACACCTATAGCACTCTGTTAGGCTACTGTGCTGCAGTCTAAACTGAAGGCTATTTGTGCGTCGGCTCCCGCTGTAAATAAAGTAGCTAGCCTAGACTCACGCCGGTAAATGCAGTGTAACTGTTGATCTCATTTTTATCTACCTAAGAAGTAAGCTAGCTCTCACTTAAACATTACTGTAGAGCAACAAGACCTACAAGTAAAGTTGATATCACCAGTTTTATTGGACTCCCTCCTGAAATTGGTTATCTTTTTTGGACATAAGTCAAGTTATCATATAGCTATATTTTTTATTTCTTGAATTGACCGCTTCACCAAACTTATTGAGTTTATTTTAATTCAAATTTACGTTTTAGTATGTGCTTTCTTTTTTTGTATTCCTGTAGAAGCACAATATTTTCCTACTCTGACCAATTTGGTTTTCTTGCCTTTTCGTAGGTCTATAAGGTGATGCACTAGCGATACAACTGAACAACGCGGTCTCTGTGGAAACGGTCAAATTTTACTGCTGTGAAATCACGTTCAATGTAGTAAATCCCTTAACGTTTCACCTTAGCTAAGGAAACCATTTAAGGGATTCTGTGCCGGCTTCTCTGGTCTCAGAGATGTGTCATAATTAAGGAAGAAACTGAAGGTGTTTTGTGCAACCGGCCCCAGGTCTTTATTGCTTAAAGCAAAACAAAGGTAGGTAAACTCTTACGTTATCGGTTAGCGGGGCATTGACTGCAGTACAGTGGGAACAATGTGTTTCCTCTGACAGAGATTGTTGTCACAGCAGCCCCACATAGACAAAGGACCTGCTTATTAGATTAGCAGTATTCAGGGAATATGCTTGTCACTATCCTCACACTAAGCTAAAGGGTTATTTTAGCTTCAGCTAAGGGTTTAAATCTAATCTCCCTAACTATCAAAGTAGAGTTGTAAGGGTACTGGCATAAAAAAACAGCATTTCCAGATAAACGTGGACACAATAGACTACACAATTCTCTTATTTCATGCAGTAGAAATGTCTCCATACCAAAGATTTCCAACAAATGTGTTCCTTTTGTTCACGGTCTATGGAAGACTAGTCTTCAAAGAACACCTGCCATTATTTATCATAAAAACGTGATCTGTCTGTCGACAAAATTGAAACAAAACAAGAACGGAATCTGCTCCAGACATGTAATATAGCCTATGGCCAGTGTAAACATAACGAAAACCAGCCCCATTTTTGTAACTGTAAAAATACAATGTATGCCTTTGTGGGAGCCAGATCTTCCAAGAGTCATAGTGAGTAGGCTACCATGTATTCCGGAGAATTAAGAATTTCTGTGTGAAAATTACACAGTATTTACAGTAATTTCTCTTCAACTAAGTGTTGTGCTGCAGTTGTCGACAATGTTAGATCCTATCCCAAATGTTTCTGTCGGTCAAAACAATGGTTTGTAAATAACTTATGACTACTGATAAATATATTTATATCATGGCCACAAAAACAGGTCACCAACATTCCAGTCATAACTGCCGGCTCCATAAAGGCTTCTTCAAAATGAGCGAAGCAGGTTCAGGCATGGCACTCGGGCAGCGCGCGTTATATCACCTATCGCCGTGTTCTTAGCCCATAGGCTTAGCTTGATAGGCGGCGCTATAAAGTTGTCACATGCACGCACACGCATCCTCGTTTACCTTTGTGTTCTGCGCTGCTGCCTCCCACCGCCATCCCCTTCTCCCCCATGTGGTCTGTCTGTACTCCCCGTGGGGGGTTTAACTCGTTGCTTCCTGCCTCATGTCATGCATGCTGCAGTGAAGGCAGGGAGCGCTTCCCCATGTACATCCATTCCGCCAATGTAAAACCATTTGTCATGTGTATGAATAAATGGTGAAATCAATCACGTGAGTGTCTTGACTGAACCTAGATTTGAGAACATAATTATACATTATTCAGTTGTTTTGGAGAAGATGAGGACAGTCTTTGAGAGGAATTATTTGTCAAGTTGAATACTTTTTATGCTCCCACAATGTGGGTGTGTTTCTCAATCACTGTTTTTGCTCAACAGTGATTGAGTGCCACAAACATAAATACACACACACTCACAACAAGTGTACGGGTTCACTGTCACATGTTCAGCAAAAATTGTTATTCACAGTTACCATCCAGGCACTAAAGCACAAGAACTATCTGGATTAAAGAGCAAAAAGATTATGTAACACCTAATGAAATATGCGCTGGGTGGAAGGAGGTCGAACCAAAAAAAAGTTGTGCAGGGGTCTTCCTAGCTGCCTCGAGACAACACCCAGGGCATGCCACCTAACTTGTTGAAACTAAGTTGAGAACTTAGGGGTCTTAGGTAAATTATTGTGAAGATGATGAGGCCATATTAAAAGTGTCCTTTTTGCCACGTATTTCCTAAATCGTTGCATAACATTTCACCACATTTTACTGTCTTTTACAACACACAATACTTTGAATTTCAAACTTGCTACTGTAGATCTTCTTGGTCCCTCATCTGCTTATCACCATAGTCTTGTCAACCCCAAGCAGCAGTTTACCACAGTTTGTTTTGACATAACATAAACATGTTTGTTTCCTTTCCAAGGTTCCAGGGGGGTGTGCCATCAACGTCGCTAACGCAAGTCGCGCTTACACGAATAAGTCTCACTTGGGTAAACCTGCCTGGAGTCAGGTGGCTGAGCGGTGAGGGAATCGGGCTAGTAATCCGAAGGTTGCCAGTTCGATTCACGGTCATGCCAACTGACGTTGTGTCCTTGGGCAAGGCACTTCACCCTACTTGCCTCGGGGGAATGTCCCTGTACTTACTGTAAGTCGCTCTGGATAAGAGCGTCTGCTAAATGACTAAATGTAAAATGTAATGTAAACGTCAATTTAGACTCAAACCTCAAGCCGTTCCACTAACGTTCCGTTCCACTAACAGGCAACGCTAATTCAAGCTAGACCTCAATAAGCTTAGACTGTGCAGCCCAGATCAGGCGATCGTCGAAAAGAGGAGTTATGTCGCAAAAAGTATAGCGTAAAGCAGCAGAGGGGTGTTGTTTCAGCAGCGTAAATTTATTTTTTGATTTTTTGGGGAGTTGTCCCCAAAAAGGGCAATGTTGCCGCAATTAACATGGCAAGGGAGACAACTTGTCAAACCATTACGACCGTTAAAATTCGTAAATTGTAGACCTACCAAATCTACTTAACATATATATATATATATTAGTGGTGGGCCGTTATCGGCGTTAACGCGCGATAACGCGCTGCGACTCTTATCGGCGATAAAAAAAATATCGCCGTTAATCTATTCTCAAAGTTGGGTTGGGAGCTGGGTCTATACTACGCAAGCTATGATGACTTTCACCTTGATGTTTTAGCTCGGATGTATACCTAGCCGAATTGCACTGTCGGGGGCGAGAACGAGTCTTCGAACCTGTTTGTATGCCTTGTGTATGAAATTATCACATCAAACGTGACGTGCAAACATGGATGCAGCTATGAAGCCGCCTGGTTTGCTTCAGGGAAAATGTATTTTTAAGAAGCTTCCCAATGGAAACCTCGACAAGACTAAGGTTGTTTGCACCTTGTGCTATGCGGAATTAGTTTACTGTAGGAGTTCTTCCAGTCTCAAATACCACCTAAATGCAAAGCATCCCTTAGCTAATGCGGAAGATGCCAGGCCAAGCACTGATGTAGCGCAGGGGAAGAGTTGTCTATGGGGGGTGATTAGTGCCCTCACACACTCGGACAACATACACTGCGTACTAGCTTTGCCCACAATGTGCGTGTCGTCTCAGCCTTTTTATCATTGGTTCTCAATGGGGGTGGTGGCGGCGACGTGGCGACGTAGTACGTGAGGGAACTTCGATAGCGGCGACGTATATGGCGACGTTATCTTTGTAAACGTTACATTAGTGCGTGTGACGTGTAGCCCGTCTGACAAGTATGGAGGCCGCTACGCCAAGCGTCTGCAATCATGGACGCCGCTACGCCAAGTGTCTGACATTATGTGGTAAGTTAGCTATGCTATTATGTGGTAAGTTAGCTATAACCGGTCTCAAGTTGGCAACTGTATGCTAAGTGGCTAGCTAGCTATCAATGGGAGAAAAACATGAAAGTACATGATCAAGTGTGGCTATTTCAGCTAGCTAGTGTTGGGCTGTATTGGCAGACCTGAATTAGACTCCGAAATTACCATAGAAAATTGTGTTGTGTGTAAATATATTTATATATTTAATTCCGTATTTTATGCATCACGTTTGAAGGATTCTTAATCTTTAGTGTCTAGTAATGTTTTCAGTGTTGTAAAATGTATATTTGCTGGTTTGATAGCCTAGAGTTTTGTCGTGCAGAGGCCCAAAATGTGTTTACATATTCTCTTGTCTTGCAAAGGCATATTTGGCTTACTGCAGCCAAGTACCGGTGATGGGCCATTTGAATTTGTATGTGTCAGGCAATTGTTTCTTCATATAGCCGGCGTCGCTATTTTAGTATGCTGGATGGGTTTACAAAAGGAGAAGCTAAACCAATCACTGAGTTTGATTAGCCTCCTATACCTGCTCAGGTTAGGTGCGCTATGTTTATTTGCATTTAAAATACCTTTGTTATTGTTTGCTCTGAAGGTAGCGTTTGTTTCTGTATTGATTTTGTTACATTGTCATAATGTATTGATTATCTTACTATTTTGATAATAAACTATGTTTTTGCATTTAAAGTTACTTGTCCTTGTGCCTGCTTTCAATGTTTGGACAATATTATTTTCTGGAGTCCTAAGTCACTATCAAGAGAGAGCCTTTTTATGTGTCCCTGACAAAGAAGAGGTGAATATGAGTTGTATGTGCTGGTTTTAAAATGTAATACCATTTCATGTATTTTAAGTTGTTATGTGTCCACAGGAGGATTGGTTTTCTACCCTTTAGTCTGATTGTTAGCTGAGTTCCAGTTCAAGTCTTTTATTGTCAGATGCACAGAACAACACAAGGTCAGACTGGGCACTGAAATTCTTAGGACACGACAACGCAAAGCAACCTGGCATAACATAACATATAAGTACCCTGAACATAGATTACATCTATGTTAAGAAAATAACAACTCCTAAATATACAAAATAATATACAATACAGTATACTAAACCTGTAATAATACACATATTAACCTACACTAACCGTATAAACCTATACTAACCTAAAGACAAGTGGGGTAACAATTAGTGCAATATTGCTGATAGTATAACCAGTAGCTGAAAGTGACAGTGTGTAAAGTGGCTAGTGAGAAAATGGTGAGAATGTATCAGTGTCCATTCAGAAGCCTGATGGCCCTTGGAAAATAAACTATTCTCCAGTCTGCGTGTGCGAGACCGAATGCTTCAGTATTGCCTGCCTGAAGGCAACAGGGTAAAAAGACTTAAGGATGGGTGGTAACAGTCTCTTTGAATCCTGCCAGCTTTCCTGAAGCATCGTGTGGTAGGTGTCCTGTAGGGCTGGGAGCTTCGATGATTAACTCAGCAGACCTGATCACACTATGTAGGACCTTGCGGTCCCTGTCTGTGCAGCTCTCATACCACACTGATGCAACCAGTCAGTATGCTCTCTATTGTGCATCTGTAAAAGTTAGTGAGGATGACTCAGTCCATGCCAAACTTCCTCAGTCTCCTCAGGAAGAACAGGCGTTTCCGGTCAGCTTTAACTACCGTGTGAGCAGACCAGGTGAGATCATTGCTGATGTTCACCCCGAGGAACCTGAAGCAGCTGACCTGCTTGCAGCTGACCTGAAGCAGCATCGGTCACTGATTCTCACCACCTGTGGCCTCCCCGTCAGGAAGTTGAAGATCCACTTGCAAAGGGAGGTGCTTAGTCCCAGGTCCACAAGCTTGGAGACGAGTCTGGAGGGGATGATGGTGAATGCTGAGCTGTAGTCAATGAACAGCATCCTCACATACATATTCCTTTGTCCAGGTGGGAGAGAGCGGTGTGCATAGTCAGGGTGATGGCATCGTCTGTAGACCTGTTGGACCGGTATACAAACTGCATAGGGTCCAGGGTGGGAAACAGCGATGAGCAAATGAATGTTTTGACTAGCCGCTTGAACCACTTCATGATGACAGAGGTCAGTGATATCGGGCGATAGTCGTTCATGCAGGTGACCTTGGTGTTTTTGAGCACAGGGACGATGGTGGTCCTCTTGAAGCAAGTGGGGAGTACAGACAGGCTGAGGGAGAGGTTAAAGATGTCTCAGCTAAATATAAAAAGGCTAAAATCAGACTATTATTGTTATTAGGGTTCCTCCGTCAGGAGGACTTTGTTGGTATTATTAGGGTTCCTCCGTCAGGAGGACCCTATTGTGTTTGTTGGTATTATTATTAGGTTCCTCCGGTAGGAGGGAACCTAGTGTTATTGTTGGTATTATTATTATTATTAGGTTCCTCCGGTAGGAGGGAACCTATTGTTATTGTTGGTATTCTTATTATTATTTTTCTTCTTGCGCCCCAATATCTCAAAAAGTCCCTAGTCATAAATTTTCTAATTTGGCACATTGATACTCCATCCAAGTGGGTACCCCCACACCAAATATGGGCCACATCGGACCATAGGGGGCGCCACAGGCCACGCCCAAAAGTCCGATTTTCAAAGTGATGGCATTTCCACCCCATTGCTCCAATTCTTCTGAAACTTGGTGTGCATGCCTCATTTTTCATGAGGAACAAAAAAGCCTCAAGGACCCATAAGGTCCGCCATGATGGATTTTCCTGTACTGTGATAATTTGGGAAAACCTTCAAAATTCCTCTTCTCTTGAACCAAAGGTGAAATTGACTTGAAATTTGGTACAGATATGTATCATTGACGTATTTAAAAACGTTACTTAAGGCAATTGAATCAAGTACAAAATGGCTGAAATGGGTGTATTTATGTAAATGTCCACATTGCCTCAATATGTTTGTGTCACTAAATCAAATGTATTTTTGAAGGATGGTTCAAATCTAATAAGCTTTAAGGTGACATGCCTCTGAAGTACCATGCAAAGTTTCACCTTGATATGTCAAAATATGATTGAATTAGAGCTGTTTCAACCTTGGCTGAATCTAACAACGCTTACCACAGGAGAAACAGCTTACTTTTTCATACAGTAACTGAACATGACAATATTTAACACTGAGAATAGCTCAATGGGCTGGGACGGTGACCTGCAAAGTATAAGGTCGTAGGTTTGAATCCAGCCACAGTGTTTGATCCTGTCTTAAATTTAAATATCTGTTTAGTTAAACAGGATGACATCGTTCTGAAGTACCATGCGCAATTTCAACTTGATATGTCAAAAGATCATTGAATTACAGCTGTTTAAACTTTGGCCAAATCGAACAATCCGTGCTTCAGGAGAAACGGCTTCCTTTTTTTGTACAGTAACTGACCACGTATACTCAGCCTTGAGGGTAGCTCAATGGGTTGAAACGGTGTCCTATAAAGTGCAAGGTCACAGGTTCGTATCCAGGCACAGTCTATTGGCCTGTCATAATTTTGATTACTTGTTTAGTTAAACAGGCAGACATCATTCTAAAATACCATGCGCAATTTCACCTTGAAATGTCAACCGTTTCTTAACCTTTGTCCCAAAGCTGACCAAAACCTACTACTCGTATCACGCAGTCGGAGCACAGCTAGATAATCAGCGTCAGCACCCTTGGGTACCCAGCATGCAGTGCGGCATATCAAAAAACGCAAAGACTTGTGGAAAATAGTTGGTTACAACAGCCGTGCAAGGGATTTCAGTTGTTGTGTTCATTCAGTTAGATGTTTGTAATGTTATTGTTTGTTAGTTAATATAATCTTGTTGGTCACCCTGATTGTGCATGTTGTGTAGTTTAATGGGACCAGAGAGTCGGCTGCTGTACTGTCACAGGCTATTCTCGCAAGGAGCTGAATATGAGCGCTGCCCTAGCCCAGTTGCCCACATGACTATTGTTTGTTGTGCATTGACTAAGAGTCTGGAAAGAGATCAACTCAAGAAGAGTTGCAGTATCCTATAAAAAGTTAATAATCAGCCCTTACTAATCATAAAATCTCAGCAGTTGGTGTGTAGCAGAGAGGCTAGAGAGACTGACTAGTAACCTTATGCTCATGAGTTCAAATCCCCGTTCAGCCTATTGTTGGCCAAACATTAAGTAGTTTTGCTCTCTTGTTGTCCAAGTCTCGATCTTCTACAGTGTACATGTTTATAATATTTTGCCATTTTGCGGAGGAACCCGCATCGCTGCTTGCAGCTATATTTAACAATTGTTATTGTTGATTTATTTGTTGTTACTTTTAGAACATAGAATAATAGCATTTATAGGCCTACAATTACTTAAATGTGTAGGCATCATTATTTGAATACAAAAAACTGAAACAAGTCAGGAGTGGTTATAGTGGTTTGATTCAATATTGAAGAATTACATGAATTAGAATATTTGGGTTTGGGTATTGTGTGCCGTGTTAGATGGGTCTTGATCTGGTCTGGGTCCCCAGGAGGTATAGATGTACATTCATAGAATGGTCATATTTTTATGGAAAATTCATGAGTCATAAGACTCTTAGACATTATATTCATTGATATTAGCGGACACTTTTAAACAAAGTGACATACAAACATGGGGTTTAGTGCTAGTTGGCACAGAAAGTAAACTAACAATTTAGTGTAATTGAGAAGGATATATCGATACACATTTGTACTTTTCTCCAAACTATCATATTCTTACTCAATATATCGATAACAGGCAAACTGACAACTTCGATTGGGGACTGGGCTGTGAGGAAAGGCAAAACCCAATGACAGCTAGCCTGCCTAGCCAGCCAGTTGCACAGTAAAGAATATATTGTGCTTATTAAAGTTATGCATTGTGCTTATTAAAGTTATGAACTTAGAAGTGTGCTCAGGCTTAAACATTGGGTCTCACACTGGGTGTGAGAAGCAGGCTGTTCTTTGTGTCTCTATCTCTTCATTTTCAGAAACAACCTTGAAACCGGGTGGAGACGGCACCCGAGCAGGTGGGACGCGTAGGCAAGAACAACTCCCTGATGCACGAGAGAACAAGCTCAACCCTTTTTTGATACTTGTGTTTCAATTGCACTGTACAAATATATGCTGGGGAGGGACAGATAGCCAGTTGGACTTCGTGAACCAGCCCAAACTCTGTTGCGGGTAGGGAAACGTAGACAACCCCAGAGCTCTGTACTTGTTGATTTCCAACTGCTGCATTAAAGCTGATATTATCGGACCTCTGCGACTCCAGACCACTCTTTCTAGAACACAGATTTGTGTCATTGAATACCATCATTACATATTGGAATAGACACATAGAATTTAAATCCTTCACTCTCCTCCTTCCTCTACAGGTAATGCTGATGTTGAAGCAGCTAAAGCCCCCCCAAACATGTTTGAAATTTTGGCAAATTTTGTGGCATTCACCTGTAGATTTTTAAAAATCTTTTTCTCCCTTAACTTCCCTGCGCCTCCCTTGAGCTTTGGTGGTCGTTTCTCCATTTTAGCGATGCTAAACTTTAACGATGCTAAACCAGCATACGCATTAGCCAACAGCTCGTGTCTCAAGGCCTGCGGGAGGCGATATTATGATTCAGGGGAAGGGGGTTCCTGGATTTGATTGGGTCAGGCCAGTGCCAATAAAGAAAATTAACCAATGGGCCGCTGTCAGTTCTCTATGGGCCGGCCCGACCAAAAAATGTTTACCAATGGGCCGCTGTCAGTTCTTTATGGGCCGGTCTAAAAAAAATCTCCGGAGGGTTTTCTCGCAAATGTACATATAATGGCCCTAATAGTTATTATGAGGCAATTATTTTAGGCGATGCCAGGCTAGACATGTGAGGCTGTGCACACCAAAAGTCCATTAAAATGGTTTTCATGTGTGATATACAGCAAATGTTTACTATAACAAACATTCGGTTTCTTATATACTAAAACAATACGTGGGAAGATCCCAAATCAAACAGGTCGAATCTGGAGCAGACGCCATGTTGTCAGAGCAATCAGCTGCACTTGCACTGGTGACGTCACTACACCTCCAAGGCAACATATCAACATCAATTCGTCTTCTGTCTGCTTCAGATACTTTTTTAACCCTTGTGTTATCTTCGGGTCATTCTGACCCATCAGTCATTGTGACCCACCGTCGTATTGCGACAGATTTACCGCATACAAAGACAAAGTGAAGCATTTTCTTTTAACCGTTGGGCTGTCTCAGACCCCCCACATTGCAAAGGTTAAAAGAAAATTATTTTAATTTGTTTTTGTATTGGGTAAAATTGGGTAAACACAACGATGGTTCGTTATGAACCTTTGGGTCATGTGACCCGAAGGCAGCACGAGGGTTAAAACGCGAAGCGATTGCGGGGCGTTTGCGGACCTGTGCAGAAACCATATTTGGTTGTTTTAGTTTTTTTTAGTCAACTTAGGCTACTTTGTTGCCGAGCTGATGCTACGTTGTTAAGGTCAATGGCTACATCTCCAAGGCAACCGCTTGCTGCTAGGTCCATAAAACAGTTTATTTACCTCTGCGAACATTCGGGAGGTATATAAACGGTATTATTAACTTTTGAGAACGTCTTCTGGACCAATAGGAACAGTGTATTGGTCCAATTATTACACTAGTATATAAGAAACACTGTTAAATATTATGGATTTTATTCATAATACAATTCATAAGGTGTTGGATAACTGCATTATCATACTTTATAGACAGCTTGTTAATATAGTTGCAAACCAGTAGTTTAAAAGGTGTTAGTGGTACATGGAGCTGGTATAGAAAGCATTAGCAAATGGTGAACCAACCATTTACATTACCTTTACAAAGCATGAGTAAATAACTAACAACATATTTACTTATGTCTTTAATTAATGTACGCCAAGTCGAATACATTATGTACACTAATACTTAGCAGATATCTTAACAACTATTTTATAAAGACATACTAATGATGCAACTTCTGATTAGTAATGCAAGTTATAAAGCATTTACTAACTGTTAGTTAAGGCTTTAACTAAGTGACCTAATCTAAAGTGTGAACTATATGCCTTATTAAGCATTTATAGAAAGACTATAGGCCTATAGATTTTGTGTTTTTGTTTTTTAGAAGAAATAGCTGTTAATTTATTTACCTGGGTAATAAAATAGTATTTTATTTCCATTAAGAAGCAATACAGTAGAATTGGTATAAAAGTTGGTTACCCAAAGCTGTATTTTATTTAAAAAAAATGGCTGTAATAAACTGCAAAAGCTACTCCTTGACAGGTCTGCAAACGCCTTTGAAAGCAGAGATTTGTTAAAACGTTTGTTAGCCGAGACCGTAGGTCGAGGTTTACAAACAAATCGTTTTAACAAATTGAGGCGACAAAGCGTTTGCTGACCTGTCGAAGAGTAAACATTTGGTTTCTTATATACTACAACAATACGTGGGAAGATCTCAAATCAAACACGGCGAATCTGGAGCAGACGCCATCTTGTCAGAGCAATAAACTGCACTTACTGGTGACGTCACTACATCTCCAAGGCAACTTATCAACAACTCTTTTGAGAACGTCTTCTGGACCAATAAGAACAGCATATTGGTTCAATTGCAACAACAGTACGAGCGTTCTGATTGGCTAATGGGTAGTCATGCCAGCCGCGTATTCATAGTCTTTATATAACGTCACTGTGTCCAATCCCGACCGCTGTAAACTACTATTGTCCAAACCCGAACGGGGTTTGGACACTCAGTTTCCGGTCTTTTTGCCAGCATTTTCTTTTGCTATCGCCAGCAAAGTGTAAGTAGTATTATTTCAGGCATACCAAACAATCTACGTGTAAAATTTCATGAACATATATGGACGTTTACATGTCTAAATAATATAGGAAAGTTACTTTGGCCGAAAGACCACTCGGCGACCCTCGGGCGACGCTTGGGCGACGATCTTTACTCTGACAAGTGTGTCTGTGTTGTCATCGTACTGCTACTATGGGTTAGCATATGAATGTATTTCAATGCTAGCTTAACACTACTTTGTCTTGCCAATGAAAATACACGATCATGTGTGACGTGATCTGTAGTCGAGGGGAGGAAGGGATGGGGGCTAGCAAACTTTGAGAAGAGTTCAACAAAACATCCAGCAGGTGGTGGTATACAGTCAAATTGAGATTTTATCGCATAGTTTGGAGATGTTGAAGCGTGATATTTTATTGTGGAGGACATAACTACGTCCCCAGATATGTTGACAGCATTGATGGTCAGTTTGGTGACCCTGGATCAAGTTAATATCCCCAGAAAAACAGCAGCGTGTTTAGAAGTGCGGTCGGGTTTGGACAAGGGTAGCGCATGGCTAATTTACCGGCGCCAGCGTCTTTTGACCGGCTCTAGTAAAGGCTAAGCTAACTCTAAATTTTTAAACAATATTTAGCTCGAAAGGTAAGAAGTTAAAGCTTAACGTGAAATCAGTAAATCAGCTGAAAACGTGATACGATTATTTTTATCAATATTTGAAGTGACATTTTATCAGAATGTTAGCTAAAAACCGGTCGGGATTGGACACAGTGATGCTATATCTATGCGCGTATTGACCTCATCTGCGGTCTGATACGTATTCTTATTGCCCTCGGCTGATGTCATCTTCAAAATGAGCGATATCGAGGAGTTTTACTATCCAGATGACAATGAAGACATCAACAGCGATGAGGAAATTCTTAACTTTCTAAAAGAGCAGAAACGACAAGCGCTAGGCAGATTGCTAGGTTTGGTTGCTCAGATTTCAAATTGGTTGCTAGGTGCTAACACCTGAAACACACCGTGAGAAGACTTGAGTAGAGCTGAACAAAACAACATGTTTTAAATGAAAAGAGCTAAAAATGCCATATAATAAACAACTTACTAACCCTCGACCGTTCGGTCATGCCGGGAAATATCAAACTGAGGTTTTAACGTATCGGCCGCTGTCACTCTCGGTTAGTAGAGCTAAGCCTAGTTAGTAAGACACATGCCTGTCGTTACTTCAATAAAATAGTAATTTTGTGTATCACATTGTGTTGTGTCTGTTTCCTCAATGGCTACATCTCCAAGGCAACCGCTTGTTGCTAGGTCCATAAAACCGTTTATTTACCTCTGCGAACATTCGGGAGGTATATAAACGGTATTATTAACTTTTGAGAACGTCTTCTGGACCAATAGGAACAGCGTATTGGTCCAATTATTACACTAGTATACACCAGTACAAACCAGTACAAACTGGTCAGGATTTAAAGTCACATTCACGGAGATAGTGACGCCAGCACCAAGAACTAAGAAGATCGTGTTCTGCTCTTACAACACCACGGCTGTGGAAATACACTTTGTGTCAGTGAGGAGTGGTGCAGTATCAATGAGCAATGCTCCCCTTTCAACGCTAATGCACTGAGCCAAAAATAAACACCATCTCTGCAGTGTTGCAACATGCTTACATGCTTGTTAACTTTGTAACCATGCACCGTAATACTATATATTTAAATATGTACAGTATATTGTAAAAGTTGGAACAATTAAAGAATTTCATGAAATATTTATTAATCAATTGTGTTGTCCAATTGACCACAATTCAAAAAAAAAATTGGGATGTTTTATATGCAATTTTTCTAACATACATGTTTGTTTGTTTTTACACCAAGTACAGATTAAGTGAATGTCAGTTCCAAAAGAACATGATCCCTTTGTTTAAAACCTTGAGAGAAACTACACTAAACCATCCTGATCTGGCTGCGTACCCGGCTGGATCAAAGTTCAGAATTCAATTTCAGCATCTGAAAGGTAAGATAGATATACAAACACAAAGGACCAGGTTGGTGAGGTGCAGATAAGCACTGACATTTCTGTATAGAAAACCCAAATGTTTACCGCTTGATGTAAGAGAAATTCCTGTCAGTTTGGGTATAGTTTGGGCTTTTGAATAACAAGCAGGGCTACATCACTACACAAATATTGCTTCAAACAACTTATGCTACGAAAGCATAGTTTAGAGACTGGCCAACAGTTGGTCTAGGTTATAACAAGGGGGAGCATTTTGCAGTTTGGCATGCAGACACACCAAGTAAAGTGTAGGCCATACTGTGTAGGGGTTGTTCTTTGCACTTTGTTCTTTGCTATAGCTTTGAAATGAACGAGAGATCTGACCACTCGAACATGTTGCGAAATGTGTGTGTGTGTAGGTCTATGTGCATCTGTGTGAGATCAAGAGGGATTCAAGCCACGATTGGGAAAATTGTTAATATGAATTGGCCACTCTCATGGGAGTAAGCAATCTGAAGAATGCATAATTGGGACCATTGTGCTCACAAGGGGAAAAACATGTTACTTATGTTTTAGGATGAATTGTCCAAGTCTGTGTTTATTTATCAAACATACAAAATCTTCGCGGCAGAAACATATTTTATCAGGGGGTTCTGGGGGGGCTTAATGTTGCCGGCGGTGCCATGGTGGTGGATTTTCAAGTCATATCATTTTAAATTCTCATGCTGTCAGCAGGGGGTGCTGCAGCACCCTCAGCATCCCTAGTTCCCGCGTCAATGTACACAATAGTGAAATGTTTGTGCTAAGGCTCCAGTCAGCAATTTATCAATATACTGCAGTAGACCTAAAAAGAAAATAACTAGAGACAGCTAACTAGTTAAATACTAGGCCTACCTGTACAAATAAAATAAACCTTAAATATACAATCAGATAAGAGAGGTGGAAGCAGTATTTCTGTAGGAGCAGAGATAAAAAACCTTCCTTAGTCTCAAAATATATCTTTATTGTTTTATCTTTATTGCGAATTGGGGAGTCAACTATGACATGGGTGTAACTATTGGCCATGTTGCTTTTCTTCATTTCTATATAACAACCTTGATAGAGACCAAGAGATAGATTCAAGAAAGTCTATTAATCATGAACTGCGTTAATTTAATTAGAAACTGTGGGTTATTATCATATATTATGTATGTGTGGGGGGTTTCTCCCAAAAAGTCAGTGAAGCCAGTTTTAGAAAATAGGCTACTATTAATACAATTGTTGTTAAGATACAAGCTACCATAAAAGACTGGTTTAAAAGTTAAACTTGAAGGGTGTTTGCAAGTCATACACACCTTTTACAGTAGAATATTTTTGTCAAATTAACATTCTAATGTAAAGTTTATTGAATTTTTAAATATTTTTGTGTGGGTTTTCCTTTACAGAAGCACCATTTGCTGTGACAGATTGGTAGTAAATCTATGCCCTCCCCTTGCGCGCTTGAACCGTCCTATCATATTAACTTTCTGTACTGTTGCATAACAGTTGCTCTCGCGTGTAACAGCCTTTTCCGACAGTTGGGCGAAATAAAAAGCCACGATTTCCATTAATTTGCTCTCTTTGCGTCAGCAGGGGAATTTTATCAGCATACGGGGTAACGTAAATTCTTATAAATCATCCGCGATATGTTTGTTTTATCGATAACTTGGTGCAGCGAGATCATTTGAACGTTATTGTCGTAGTAGTAGTAGTAGTCTATTACAGAAGTTTATTAACAAAGTTCTGTGCGAATGCCCAATCCGTATTTCATACTTGCATAATTTAGCTTGTTAGTTAACTATGTAGGCCTACGTGAACAGTGAACGGTAGGTATGACTGTCATAAAACGGTGTCTGCTGGTTTTAGTTTGAAAAGAATTGTGCATACTTCAAAAAGATAAAGAAATTCTTCCATGCATTTTTTTAAATCATTATTTAAAGTTTGCAACAAATGTGTGTGACAGAAAAACAAAATTATTGCACATAGCAGGCTTTGAGTTTGACCATAGGGGCTGGTAAGCTTCTCGGTAGATTAGCCACTACTGGTAAAGCTTGACTACAGAGAAATATACTTGCTTGAAAAATGGTATCAGTGCAAAATGTTCCTATCAGTGTCTTTGTGAGCCAATACAGTTTCAGTTTAATTTAATTACAGTACTTGTACAGTACTCAAGTATTGGATATTCCAAAATATGTAACTGATTTCAAAATATTTTTGACATTTGCCTCTGGTAAGCCCAGGTGCTAGATTTACCAGGGTATAGTTGGCAGTTATCTATTATTGTTATTTATTTTACAATATATATTTTAAATATTTCTTTGTCCTGTGGTCATTTGTGTTATCAGGACCTTGTGAATGTCCAAAATGAAGATAGCTGTGATTGGTCAGAGTCTTTTTGGACAAGAGGTGTACAAGGAGCTGAGGAAGGAGGGACACATCATTGTTGGAGTTTTCACTATACCTGACAAGGATGGCAAAGCTGACCCTCTAGGTGAGAATGTCAACTGCACTTAATTTAGGTTTGATAATGAGTTAATTGTAGACACAACTTGAATTAAGCCCACTTATAAAACTACTATTGGAGTACAATAGGACACCCTCTGCATTAAATTACATATGTGTTCTGTAGAACCTACCTTAAGCCAATGTATGTGCATGGCTGTTCAGTTGTCAAAATATGGAGTGCCCTTTGGACTAATCTGTGTGCGTGCAGAAGTCCAGGGGCCTGATGTATAAAGGATTGCGCAGCTTTCATACCAGAAGATGGCGTACGGCCAAAACTCGAAAAGTACCTACGCACAGAAATATTCACATGTATAAAACCGGTCGTACGCCAGGTCCTGCGCACCTTTCCTTTATAAAACACAATCAACATGAGATTGACCACACGTGAACGAGCCACTGACCCCGCCTTGCCTCCTCCCATAAATGAATATGCAGATGGACTATAAATGCGCTCCTGAGGTCATTTCTTTGTCTGAATTACCGTATTTCTTCGAATAAACGCCGCCCTCAAATAAACGCTGCACCAAAAATGAACGTTATTTAATAAACACCGCAGCGTTTATTCGAAGAAATACGGTGACTGTGAGCTCGAGGTTCTGACAACAGAGGTGGAGGCGAGAAAATGTGTCCTGTTTGTCGGCCTGTCATCAGGTATTAGGGACAAAAGAAAGTCGGCGGAGTGGAAAACTGTCACTATTTGCGCCCTTTCTTGTTTTTAACCTGTAGCACTTTGAGATTTAGCTAAATGTAAAGTGCATTAAAAAAAAAAATCTTTTTTTTAATTATAGGGCCATAAATGATGTGGGTTCAGAGAACCGGACCATGGCAGAAATTAAGAAGAAATGGTCCAATGTAAAACTTTAAATGAAGAAACGAGTGGTGGCGCATCGTAACAGCATGGCAGCTATAGGGTTAGCGTGACATGCATTTCCTGAGTGATTTTGTCGTTCCTTTGACACCCTCAAGTTTAACAGAAGTTATTAAGTGGTGGCGGATTAAACAGAAGGCTATATAGCATTTCCCGTTTTGGGTTTTGGCATTTTGATGTGATCATCCACATTAATGATCAAACTTTTATTTTTATGTTTTTTGAATAGTCAACGTCATAAACGTAGTAGTGGAAACTTTATTTTGTAATGTTTGGTGAGTTTCGGCACTTTTCAGTTAGAATTCGCCACGTTACAGAGCCAGACAAGACTTGCGGACGGTGTGCACATTCTCACGTCTGCTCAAAACTTTCCGTGACGGCCCGCACATTCTCACGTCAAGTAAATCTTTATACATCACAAAGTGTGCGTGAAAACCAGCGTAAGCAAGCTTTTTGTGCGTACGCAACGTTTATACATGAGGCCCCAGGTGTCGGAGTCGGAATTGAGGTAGGCTAAGAAAACATTACAAAACTAAAAAAAGTTTCTAAATTATAGGCCTACTGATCATCTTACTTTGACTAAAACATAAAAACAATATTACATGAAGCTCAAAAAAACTGTATTTGCGCTCAAATGAATTCAAATAAAATGTGTGCGCTTGCATTAACTATTGATGTCCCTGCCAAAGCTGATATCAAACTTGCGTCCCTGAACTGTTGTATAGTGGGTTAGGCAAGGGGAGTTGCATTGTGCGCAGCACGCTTGGAAGAAAAAAAAGGGATATGAATAGGGGCCTGTGCCCCAGTAGTTTTATTTATAACAACGCCCATGCTGCTAGCTAAATTGCACGTGGCTGTTGATTCGATAGCAATTGCTGAACGCCCTCACGTTTGTATTTTAGGTGCATTATTATGCTGAAGTAGTTACACTGCATTAAGATAGTGGGTTTATTGTTATTATTTGCTACAGAATGCTTAGCCTATATGTCAAGATCAAATTAAGCAGACAGTGTACAAGTGCTTTAGAATGGCCTATCTTAATCGATAGGCTAGGCTACTGACCATTTACAATAAGTTGTTACATTAATTATTAATTGGCAGCATTTATGCCATTTAGAACATACTTTATGAGTGGAAGGTCCTTAAGTAGCCTAACCTTATTGCTTTAGGGGAAATAGGACAAAAATATTTGCAATATTACATTAGCTATTAGACAGTAGACTATTACCTGCTCCGAAATATAGTGAACTTCGTTTCGTGTCGTGGGTAGTACTTTAACTGTCTCACAGGTGTTCAAGTACAAGTGTTCTACATTGTGTAGAAATCTGAAGCAGCATGCCGAAACGTTCTTACTCTTTAGCTTTCAAACAGAAAGCAGTGCAGAAAGCACTCACCAGCAGCAACAGATCTGTAGTACGCAAACTTGGGGTTGATGAAAGGCGAATTCGTTTTTTACATTTTATATTGTACACTTGTGATTTACTTGTGTAATAAATACTGTGTTTTAATTTAACCAATTAAATAACCGTTTTCTGATTTTTTTGGTGCAGCGTTTAATCAAGGGCGGTGTTTATTACACAATGTTTATTCGGGGGTGGCGTTTAATCGAAGAAATACAGTATGTCAAATGAGCTGCTCAACGTACTGATAAGATGCACTACTGCCATTTGTATTACAATGTAATCCTCTAAATTCATATTATGCATGTTGATGGTCAAAATCAAAAAAGAGGAAAATAGGCATAAATAAAGCATATAATTTGATGTTGTCATTACCTGCTATCAAATAACTTTCACTGTCTGAAAGCAAAAAAAAACCGAACAGGGAACAGGTAGCCCATAATAATCCATGGAATCCTTAAATACACACAGCCTCATCATGCTACATAAGCTGTAAGATGTAAGCTTCTGCCTCGGATAGGCTTACTGACATTGCTATCACTGTGCAGCAACAGAGGCTAAGAAGGACAATGTGCCAGTCTTCAAGTTCTCCCGCTGGCGTCTGAAGGGTAAGGCCATCCCAGAGGTGGTGGACCAGTACAAGGCCACTGGCGCCGAGCTCAATGTCCTGCCCTTCTGCTCCCAGTTCATCCCCATGGAGGTGATCAACCACCCCCAACATGGCTCCATCATCTACCACCCCTCCCTGCTGCCCCGACACAGGGGGGCCTCTGCCATAAATTGGTGAGGCTCTACAAGGGGAGGAATGTGAGTTGGCATATGGTCATTTGCACTGACGTTCACTAATTTTGGGGGTGTGGCTACACAGGACCTTGATTCATGGCGACAAAAAAGGCGGTTTCACTCTGTTCTGGGCGGATGATGGACTTGACACTGGACCAATCCTTTTACAGAAGGAGTGTGATGTCGAACCTGACGACACTGTAAACACCATCTACAAGAGATTCCTCTTCCCAGAGGGAGTTAAGGGCACAGTAAGTCATATAACAAGTTATGGCAAATAATAAACAACAAGCCATCTGCCTCAAGTTTAATGGTTTTCAGGTGGCTGTTATTGACACAAAAAAGTACTGTTACATCTTGTAGTGTTAAAAAACTAAATATGTGGCCTGGGTCAAAGCAGTGCAAATCTTCAGTCAGGTAAAACTAAAACCCAGTGCATGAAAATGAATTCACAGTAAATGGACCATTCACCCTCACTGGTAAAAGGATATTGATGTATAATTTACATTTACATTTAGTTATTTATCAGACGCTCTTATCCAGAGCGACTTACAGTAAGTACAGGGACATTCCCCCCGAGGCAAGTAGGGTGAAGTGCCTTGCCCAAGGACACAACGTCATTTGACAGATTATAGCTGTGTGCTATAATAATATGTAAAGTCCCAATCACCTAATAGGTTTTGCTTGCTTGTTTCTAGGTAGAGGCTGTGAGGTTGATTGCAGATGGAAAAGCCCCAAAGATTACTCAACCAGAAGAAGGGGCTACATACGAGGGCATCCAAAAGAAAGATAATGCAAAGGTAGTGTTCAATCAGATGGGGGCTTGGGTAATAACAGCAGGTCTTCACTGCTGTTTCTGATTTGCCATGTCCATGGTTTTCATGTAGATTGACTGGAATCAGCCAGCAGAGGCCATTCACAACTGGATCAGGGGAAATGACAAAGTCCCTGGTGCCTGGGCAGAAGTTGATGGACAGGTAATATACTGATAATCCCACACAGGCTCCGCCTTTACATTGTTTTCAAGTCTTAAAAGGATTTTACCCAATATTTGAGGAACTTTGTTTTTTCCCTGAAGAAAGTGACCTTCTATGGCTCAACCCTAGTTGACAATGACACAGGAGCTAATGGACAACCACTGGACATCCCCGGCGCCAACAAACCCGGGATGGTCACCAAGACGGGGTTGGTGCTGTTTGGAAACAATGGCAATGCGGTAAGCTGATGAAAGTGTGAGAACACTCCGGAAATATAGGCAGAAGGTTGGAGGTTAACTGTGTTGGAATACAAATTTGCAAAAAGGGTGGCATGAGACAATTGACAGAGGTTGAAACATTTACTCAGTATAGACAGAGAAATACTCTACATTGTCTTACCTTAATCATACTGTATATGGATACATATAAAACAATATAAACTTTTAACCAAGTTTGTAATAGAATTGTATGGACTACCAGTCACAATTTGGGCTGATATATCAATGCAAAGGCAAATCTAATTAAAATCAAACTTACATTTTTGATTTGTTAATGTCACACTCATTTATTGGAGAAACCAAGCCTTCTGAACTCATCCAGTTTGGCCATATTGTCTTTTTCAAAAATCATGGAATAATAGGTATTACATTGTTGTTACACTAGTGCACAGCAGGGCTGTCAAAATCGCTCAAAAATTACGTTCGAATATTCCCTTTAAAAAAACACATATATTCGAATTTCTGGTTGGCCATTAGGCACGTCAATAACAGGACAAATTAATACAACGAGATACAACTAGTATACTGTAGGTAGGCCTAATTTCTATTTTATATTAAACATATTTAACAACATATTACCTACACAAAAAGAAGTAAATTAACTAATGGCCATGCAAGACCGCAGACCTTGGCCTCTCGCTCGCACACACGCACTCTTTCTTTCTCTCCCGCACCTTCGCGCTCTCTGCGCATAGCGGTGTAAAATGAACGACAACAATAAACAAATGCTGAGTTCTGATCAAGAGTTTTGTGCAAGCAATTTAAGGTTGCGATTCTCGTCCCAAATATGGCAGGCTTCATTCAGTGATTGAAACAAATATTATTAACATTAATTGAAGTTTTACAGTATAGAACCGACATTGAACGCTCCGAGCGAGCTGTGCTGTGGTAAACATGGAGATGTAGCCTCAAGTTGCTAGTTGAATGGTAAGCTAACTCTAGCTTACATAGCTTACACACCACTTTAGCTGTAGGCTCAACAAGTTTACCATCAACTGACCAAAATCCGAAATATTTCCAGACATCACTCTTTAGATTTTTGGGGGTTACAATCACTTTCTCTGCTGCGGTCAAGCTGGGTTCTGCACTTTCTACCATCTTCCACGCAAGTCAACTGCCAGCAGTGACGCTGAAGGCCGCAATATGCTTCTGCGTCTCCGTTTACGGATGGGCGGGCGCACGGATACGCACGGATACGGACGGATAGACTGCGTTTATGGTTCTCCGTAGGCTGTGTGCTGAAAACAATTCACCACCAGAAGAGTAGGTGGCGCAACGTTTTTTTGTAAATCGTCGTGGAGTGTTTATTTACCTAGGTTATCGAGAAGTCGGAGCAAATTTACAAATTAGCCGTTTCATCAATAAAATACGCACATTTTCAGCAACTACACTTCCCATTTCTCATCACATTTTAATTCAGATGCTGATTTACATGTACTGTTTAGCTGAAATATGAATTGTGAAAACTTACAGCAATGGCGGTCAAAGGATTCTGTTCGTCCTGTTTATCCCGGCAACCCCGCCCCTGACGCAAGCGATTCTTAATACTGACCAATCACAGCCAAGGGGGTCTCCGTAGCTCTCCGTCGCTCACGACGGATAGTTAGAAAATTCAGGAGGTGCACGTCGAGCTCTCCGGGGCTCTCCGAGGGCTGACGGAGAGCTCGTAGAGGGCGTTCCTCGGAGAAGAGGGCGTTCCCATGTGTCCGTTTTTCGAAAAACGCAGAAGCATATATAAGCCTTGAGGCGCGCGCCCACCCGCAAAGCAGACAGACGCGCCGCTGCTGCCGCGGTTGTGTTTTTTTTTTTTTTTTTTTAATTTTTTTTTTACATTCGAATATTAATTTTCACATTCGAATTTCTATTGTTAACCACTATTCGAATATATATTCGAATATAGAATATTCGTTGACAGCCCTAGTGCACAGTGCCCGTGAGGCAGTTGGTGCTTAAGATGTCAGTGAAACACACAAGGGGGATAGGGGATAGTGCCCATGATGATGTCGGTGACACACACAGATGTCTGGAATTATACTGTAGATAGTGCAGTGCCCGTGATGCAGCTGGTTATGACGGTTCTTCTCAGTGGTTTTGGTACCTACAGTGAGGGATTTTTTTTGTTCCCCTGCTGATTTTGTACGTTTTCCCACTGACAAAGAAATTATCAGTCTATAATTTTAATGGTAGGTTTATTTGAACAGTGAGAGACAGAATGACAACAAAACAATCCAGAAAACGCATGTCAAAATTGTTAGAAATTGACTGCATTTGAGTGAAATAAGTATTTGACCCCCTCTCAAACAGAAATATTTCTGGCTCCCAGGTGTCTTTTATACAGGTACCGAGCTGAGATTCGGAGCACACTCTTAAAGGGAGTTCTCCTAATCTCAGTTTGTTACCTGTATAAAAGACACCTGTCCACAGAAGAAATCAATCAGATTCCAAACTCTCCACCATGGCCAAGACCAAAGAGCTGTCCAAGGGTTTCAGGGACAAGATTGTAGACCTACACAAGGCTGAAATGGGCTACAAGACCATCGGCAAGCAGCTTGGTGAGAAGGTGACAACAGTTGGTGCGATTATTCGCAAATGGAAGAAACACAAAAGAACTGTCAATTTCCCTCGGTCTGGGGTTCCATGCTAGATCTCACCTCGTGGAGTTTCAATGATCATGAGAACAGTTAGGAATCAGCCCAGAACTACACGGGAGGATCTTGTCAATGATCTCAAGGCAGCTGGGACCATGGTCACCAAGAAAACAATTGATAACACACTACGCCGAGAAGGACTGAAATCCTGCAGCGCCCGCAAGGTCCCCCTGCTCAAGAAAGCACATGTACAGGCCCATCTGAAGTTTGCCATTGAACATCTGAATGATTCAGAGGAGAACTGGGTGAAAGTGTTGTGGTCAGATGAGACCAAAATCAAGCTCTTTGGCATAAACTGAACTCATTGTGTTTGGAGGAGGAGGAATGCTGCCTATGACCCCCAAGAACACCATCCCCACCGTCAAACACGGAGGTGGAAACATTATGCTTTGGGGGTGTTTTTCCTGCTAAGGGGACAGGACAACTTCCACGCATCAAAGGGACGATGGATGGGGCCATGTACCGTGAAGGGTTATACCCAATGTCGATTAAGGAAAAAACAGGCTTATTTCGACAAGACTCGCTTACTTCAGCGAGAGTTTCGTTCCATTAAGGTGGCTTATTCTAGTTCTAGCTAAGTAACCAAGGTAACTTATACCTCGGAACTAACCTGCAGGCTAAAAGTCGAGCTAAATTAAGATGTGTTGCAAATAATTTCAAACAGGTGGAAACAGAATCTCAAAAGACAGTTGCGTCGAGTGAATTCCGACCCGCAAAGCCCTTTTGTTCCGTCCTTTGCGTCCCATAAATGCAGACTTTTTTGCATGAATTAATTTACGTGTTTACTTCATCTCCAAAGAATGTATTAATTTAAATGAACAAGTTAAGAAATAATGTAACTTTCACTGTTTTAAAAGCCATTGGTTAATTGACATAAAATAAGGCCTAGACTAAGCAGTGCAAGTTTTGTCAATTATGGCGTATCCGTTCTTCAGAGACAGAAGTAATGCTTCCCTGACTAGTATCTGTGGAAGAAGTATAGGTTCAGCAGGCCCAGCATAGTTTATCTAGATAGATTTTTATTGTCATTCTTAAATAGAAAAAAACGTTAGCAACTCATAAGGATGGCCATTAATAGTAGCCTACCGTCCTTAGTAGAAAGTAGTAGAAAGGAGAGTAGTAGACTATAATCGTAGAAAGGAGGGTAGTAGACTGCAGTCTATGTAGGTAGGCCTAGACTATGTAGTCTGCTGGAATCACACACAAGGAAGCAAACTCACTGTAGCCAAGCCTTGACCACTGTTCAGTCTGTCTGCATCTCTGCATGAGGGACATTATTGAACAGGGTTGGTGACTTAGAAAGGTTTAGCAAAGGCAACTATGCCAGGAAATAAGAAGGGTATACCTTGATCCTTAGTGCCCTTTTATGTTATGTAATGTCAATTGTTGTACTGTTGCTGTTTGTTAAAATAACAAAACTTCAATAAATACATGTTAAGTCAAGACACTCACGTGATTGATTTCACCATTTATTCATACACATGACAAATGGTTTTGCATTGGCGGAATGGATGTACATGGGGAAGCGCTCCCTGCCTTCGCTGCAGCATGCATGACGTGAGGCAGGGAGCAACGAGTTAAATCCCCCAAACACCGACACTCCGCCAGTCTATACTATGTGTAGATCGGAGCGTCGCTCCTCCTGAGCCACAGGAGGACCACATGACATCCCACTATTTACCAGTGACAAAAAAACAAGGTGTTTTCTGGATGCCCAGGTCATGCTATCATTAACGATGACTACGGCTATGTGTGCATATCCTTCATGTCGCATACCATCTGATGTGCGGTTCGCGGAGCCGTCCCACGTGCACGTCCCGTCCAGGCCCAGTGCTCGACGAGACGTGCGCCCACAACCGCCCCCCTACACTGACCATCTCTCCGGTACCCTTTTCATCCGACGCGGGCAAATTAGCCCAGGATGTACACAAAGGCAGCACAATGTTGGACACGGGGATATGTTATCTAGTGGGAAGAAAACAAAATGTGTGACAGCACACAGGCAGCCGCGCCCACACCATGGAGTTCCTGGCCGGTATCCGGGTATCTCCTGAGGTACTCCCAGATTGCCATAGAGCGTGCAGCATGCATTGCATTGGCAACGGAGTTCCCACAAGACATTCTAGCAATAATGATCCGGTAGCCTTCTCATCCATACAGGGCAGATTTATGCTACCTTTAGAGACCCGCCCTCTAGCGCCCGTCGGGGACCCCAAGGATGTACGCAAAGGCGCCTGTGTACGTGCACAAGATATGGGATTGTAATGGCAGAATTCAAGTGGCACTGTGTAGATCTAAATAGTCAAAAGATGTAGTTACAATACAATTTATTTAGTTTGTACAACTTAAGAATGAACAGAGTACTCTGTGATCATTCATGACCGAAGGACGTGCTACAGGTCGTTCGGTAGAGTGATGGAGAACAACCATAAAGCCCCTGCCTTATATAAACTTAGAACATAGGATCTTCAAGATGTTCAATCAATCAATATAGCAGTCTCTGTAATTGGCCAGCACTACTCAGTGACAGTTTGACTCCACATCAAGTGTCCCACAGTTCTTTGATGTCCCAGCTCCTTTTCTAAATGAGGATAGTAAAGATACCCTTAATGAAACACAAACAGGACACAGGACACAATCTCCTTGGCCAAAAGGTCAGAGCTGCTAGATCAACTGATCCATCTACACTTCTCCCTTTAGGCCACGGGAACTCAAGAATCCCCCAACCTCCATGCCTCTGGCTTCTTAGTTAGGCATCATAAAACAACACCATAAATACCTTAAGACCAACTGCTACATCCATTCTACAAAGCTTGCATCCTACAAAGCCCCAATTCATTACATTACATATAAACTCCTCAAAAAAAGTTCGGAAACGTTATTTCGGTCGAGTATTCCTCCCCTTCAATAATACCAATTGGTATTGTATTTTATATCATTGGAAAGCCTGATTAGTCACCTTTACAACAAGGTACAACTTGTAAGGATCGTGCATTCGTGGAATGAGCAACACAGCTAACCGTGTGGGTAGCGGCCCAAAAAAATGTGCCAAAATCCTCTGCAATATTCTTCTGTTGGTATTCACTCTCGTTTTGAGCTTCAAGTGGGATCAGCTTGGGCATGCTGTATGTGCCAGAGTGACCAACGCAAACATATTGGCTGACTTGCGACAAATCCTGGTTGAGGAATGGGATGCCATCCAACAGCAGTGTGTGACCAGGCTGGTGACCAGCATGAGGAGGAGGTGCCAAGCTGTTGTGGTTGCTATGGATTTCCACACACTACTGAGGTGTAAAATTAATAAAGTGTAAAAATGGCCAATATGTGTTGTTTTTACCTTATTACTGTGGGAGAGTGCAATTATCCAATCCACCAAGCAACTCAAAACGAGAGTGAATACCAACAGAAGAATATTGCAGGGGATTTTGGCACATTGTTTTGGGCCGCTACCCACACGGTTAGCTGTGTTGCTCATTCCACGAATGCACGATCCTTACAAGTTCTAAAGGTGACTAATCAGGCTTTCCAACGATATAAAATACAATACCAATTGGTATTATTGAAGGGGAGGAATAATCGACCGAAATAACGTTTGAAGTATATATAAAACACATACATTGTAACTATATTCTAAACAACATAAATCCAAACAGTCCATTAAGAAAAATAAGATTCAAACATTAACATAAGCATGCAACAAACTCAATACAACTCAATAAAACAGCCACACTGAAAAAAAAAATGTAACCCCTTTAATCAAAATATCCTCCAAAAGAACATTAGAAATGGACATTGTTCACATTAACCTCTTCTTCCTGAAATGGCGGAACCCAATCTGAATCCTCTAAAGGACTATAGTTCACCATCTGAACCGCAAAAGATTTAGCCTTCCTTACACAGGGAAATAAACAACAACCCAAAAATAACAGTATCAACAAAATGACACCTACCCCACACAATACAGACAAAAGAACTGCTTTCCATTTACCAAACATTTCCCAAGATCCGTCAATCCATGACCAGACCCCTTTTGAATCATCAAAACCAGACTTTTCTGACAATCTGACAATGCGTACTTGCCAAAGTACGCATTTTTGATAATGCTCTAGTGACAGACCCATCATTTGCTGTATTATTGGGAATATATGTGCAACAAACATCCTTAAAAAGTACACAAACACCCCCTCTTTCAGCAAACAACATGTCTAGAGCAATTCTGTTTTGCCATGCCATCTCTGAAGTCTTAGCCAATTGCTCTGATAACCCAGAAATCGCATCAACCGTGTAATTAATAAAACGTTGCTGATTATAGTATATATAATGAATCCAATCCACATTTTTGTTAGCTGTACAATGTAAACAAAAGAATTACTCAAATCCCGCAGCTACCTGATTTCTATCTTTAAACTCAGTAGGCACACCTCTTGGTACTCCAATGTCATCTATGTAAATTACACTATCAAAAGATCCAACAGGAGCAGCTTGTCTCTGTCTGCCTGAACCAACCGTCACATTACCTAAAGGCTTAATCAATGTTTTACTAACCAACATAACCTTAGCACAGACTCCCACCCATCCTTCTGGTAAACGTGATCTAATTCTGTCCCCACAATACCAAAATACATCTGCTATATCACGTCCTGGATATAACAATGCACCAGAAGGTGGTGGAGAATGATGTTTTCCCTCAATATCCACACACGCATTGGCCCCAACACGTTGACAAGGATGTAGTGTACCATTAACATCTCTAAACTGCATTGCCGCACAGCCTGAATTTACTACCCAAGTATGTCCACAAATTCCAGCTCTTACTTTTCCTTCACCAAAATTCCCTACAAACACCGTTCTATCATTAGTATCACTTTTCTCAAAACATTCAAACTTCTGTCCTGGAACTGTAACAAAATCAATCAGAACTTCTTCCGTCCCCTCTTTCTCAATCGGTCCAGTAAGCATAGGACGCACAGCTGCACACCCTAAACTGGAAGCAATTCGACACCAGACACTAGAACTCTGGTAATGATAACAGTTAGTGGGACAGACAATTCCTGAACAAAGACAAATACCCACTATCAACCCATCTTGTTTTTATAAGCCCAATGTCACCTGTTTTGGGTATAATAAATCGATCGTAATTAAAATCATAACAGCTAGTTGAATTAAATGGTGCTGGCATAATCAATGGAACATCCTTAAGTGGTTGGCAATACACACATGGTGGGTGTTCTTCGCCTAAAATGTGTTTTACTGAATATGTAGCTAACATCAGTCATCTGTCTGTCAAACTTCTGAAGTTTGCGGACGACACCACCCTCATTGGGCTCATCTCTGACGGGGATGAGTCTGACTATAGGTGGGAAGCTGACAACCTGGTGACCTGGTGTAGCCAGAAAAACTTGGAGCTCAATGCTCTTAAGACAGTGGAGATGGTTGTGGACTTCAGGAAGAATACAGCCCCACTCACCCCCATCACCCTGTGCGACTCCCCAGTCAACACTGTGGAGTCCTTCCGCTTCCTGGGCACCATCCTCTCCCAGGACCTCAAGTGGGAACTGAACATTAGCTCCCTCACCAAAAAAGCACAACAGAGGATGTACTTCCTACGGCAGCTGAAGAAATTCAACCTGCCAAAGACAATGATGGTGCACTTCTACACAGCCATCATTGAGTCCATCCTCACCTTTTCCATCAACGTCTGGTACGCTGCTGCCACTGCCAAGGACAAGAGCAGACTGCAGCGTATCATCCGCACTGCTGAGAAGGTGATCGGCTGCAATCTGCCTACCCTTGAGGACCTGCATACCTCGAGGACCCTGAGGCGTGCGAGGAAGATTGTGGCCGACCCCTCCCACCCTGGTCACTCCCTGTTCCAGCTACTCCCCTCTGGCAGAAGGCTGCGGTCCATCAGGACCAAAACCTCACGCCATAAGAACAGTTTCTTTCCATCTGCTACTGGCCTCTTCAACAAGGCCAAGGACTCCCATTGACATTCATTCACTTATTTAACTATTATAAGTCCATCTAATGGCAATTCAGTATGCAAAAGCCACTTTATCTCAGTATCCGATTGCACTATGTTGACCATTCACGCTGCTCATTATTCTTATTTTTATATATATTTTATTTTATATTTAAATTGTTGTATTCTTAGATTGTTTAGTTCTTAGAATAGTTAAACTTTTGTACTTTTACTTAATTTAAGATCTGTATATGTTTAGTGTTTTGCACCTCCCTGCCACAGTAAATTCCGTGTTTGTATAACATACATGGCGAATAAACCGAATTCTGATTCTGATTATACCAAGAATTAAACTTTATTTCTGACCCTGTGTCACCCGTAACATCCCTCTTATCTCTTTTCAACATCGTTACTGGTGAAACAATTGAAGTCATTACATCTGTCGTCATAGTAATATTAGAATTATTCATACTTTTTTCAAAAATACAAAAGTGGAAACAGAATAAGAATAGTAATTCCCAAGACAAAACCCATTGTTCCCTTTGTACCACAAAGTCCAGGTTGTCAAAACGAATGCCATGGTCGTGCATCCATAGTTGCCATTCAGTTGGCTGTAGATCATCTTCTTTCAGGCAGGATAGCCTAATTGAACCAATTGCAAACGATGATCAAATTGCTCACGGCAACTTTCAACGACACTGCACTTTGCGTACAGCTCGGAAATTTCCTTGGTTCTACGCAGAACGCGTGTCCTCTCCTCCCGTTGCCAGACCAGGTGTACGTTTGCACAGACCTGCATGGACACACGATGCTCTCCCCTCGATTATCACCGCTGAATTTGTAGTCAAGAGAATTTGGAATGACCCCTTTCACCCCGGATCCGTCCAGGATTTTCCATTTCAAATCCATCACCATATCTTCACCTGCCTGTGAATCTCACACAAAAGTAGACTACAAAAGGTTGCATAGCGATAAAAAAGACATTCTCACAGAGGTCAGTTAAAGGTAACTGACTTCTTGTCATCTGACTTAGTCTTCAAGGTTCTGTTCTCTCATTCATCCGAAGCAATTAACACAATGATGACTCCTATCAACACCAAAATAACTTCCCTCAATAAGTGTGACCCATTATCATTACATATCCTCAAAGAAAAATCCCATCGAAGAATAATCTGAATTAACAAAAGCTTGACCAGTGAGCCCAAATCTGCCTGAGAAGTCTAAAACTTCTTCCCATCTAACAACCATCAGCAATCATTAAACAGTATCACTTCTCCAAAATGTAACTCTACAAAATCCATCTATCGATACTCAAATGGTTTCTCTAACCTTAACTGTGAAGCTTATCGTGTTTAAATTCCTTTTCCCATATTACTTGTCCCACATATGAGTCTGACAAAATGACTATGCATCCATTACAAATCCTCTTGTATGTTAAAATTAATACATACTTGATATCACACTAACTTTAGAGGCATGATCTTTCCATGTGTTAACTGAGCAAAATCTCAAGATAAATGTTTTATGCAGACCATACAACCTCCATTTTTATTCTCATATCCTTCCTTTTTCCAAAACGCATTTTCTTGTGGTTTAGTCCAAGTTCGAATCTCCATTCCACCATTCCTTTCTCCATCTCTCGCGCTGTATTCTGTAATTCTTGTCAAATATACTCAAAGAAAAAACTAAATTCTCAATCTGGGTTAAATACAGTCCAATATTTTCAACTCAGCAGTATCATATCAAACCTTCACAGTCCTACCACAAAGTACTGAAGCTCAAGTCATAAAACCATAAAAGTCACTTCCTGTTTGGATCAGTCAGTCATAAATTCCTAAATGCCATCTCTTCCTCTCTAAGAAGCATGCGCTTCCCTTCAAGAATCTGTAAAAAATATTGTATCAAAGTCACACAACAATTTTCCTCAAAAGAGTCCTGTAAACCCACATTTGTCAAGTTAGGCTTATCCGGACATGGCAACACCATCTCATCACTTCCTGTAAACATATTTCAACATCAAAAACGTATTCTAGTTAGTTCATCAATGCATGCAGGTAATCTAGAAACTGCTCCAGCCAGTGTCAACACTAGCATTTCCCTGTGAAATAATCATCATTGTTAGAATGAGCCCCACATTTGCATAGAGCAAGTTGTTTCCTAGATGAAACTAAGAAACTTCCCATGTTTCCTTTCCCAAAATCATATATAACACCAATGATGTATTTAACTATCAGTAAATATTTTACCTCTTTTCCCTTTTATGGATTAACAAGCTTACACTGAAGCAACCAACTTTTGAACCAATTTGTAGAGAATAAAACTATTTTAGAAAACAACTTATTACCTTTTCTTCAAAAAACCTTTAGGAACAGTTCAAATGAATACCTTCATATTTTAGATTCTCTTTTATTTTCTGTATTTAAATTCACCAAATCAAATCTCTCTTTTTCCAAGACATGAGGAACACTAGCATCACTACCCCAAACCAGAATTTAATCTGTATGATTCCAAAATGAAACATAGACCATAAAATGTTCTTAATGTAGCCATTAGCTAAACTTATACCCCATCTATATTTATATATAGGTTAGATAGGTAGAACTTCATAACTTGCTTTGGCTGCAGAACAAGCTACTTAGCTTCAACCATCACAACCACAATTTATCAGACGTAATGAGTCTTCCCAAATTATTTCAAAATCAAAGGTTATAATAACCCTCTTTATGAACCAATACCATAATAAAAACAAACTCATAACAGCCTAACAGTTTATCCCAAACATTGTACCAGGCCCTGATAAAACACCCAAATTAAAGTATATTGTAGTTATCTTATCTTTTCCATTCTTTACCAAATTACATCTAATACCGTATCAAAACTATATTAAAAACCCAAGAGTTCACTATTTTGACCTAAAATATTTAGCCCATATACCTCTTCAAAGAATATTCATTGTTCCCTTCTTGACACATCAAAGTGTGTAAAACAACCTTTCTAATCACGTCTTCTTAACCCTTTACATATATTTCCTTAAACAACAGTAACATCTGTGAACTCCCACAAAACACCCAGCTATGAAAATAAAAACCTTCGATTGATTCCATGTCAATGGATATCACTACGCACGTGTTTAAATCAAATGTAGATATTACTGTAACCCCGTTCTCATAACACAAAATCGAAACATTTCCAGATAAATTCAATACGTAAACAAAAAAATATTCCTTAAACAACATAAACTGACATTTCAGTTTGAAAGCACAAAAACTTTCTATAAGTTTCTGTAAACTCGGGATTGTAATTCTTCAAATGAATATCGCTTTTGTTGACAAAACTGGCCTTTACCAATTATCTCACCCAAAAAACGAAATTTAACAGCGCATTATTCAATATCGAATCAAGCTCATAATATAGAAAATCGGTCTGTACATAATTTCCAAAATAATGAGTATGGCAACTCACAATATTTTTTAAGTTTGACAAAAAAACAGAAACATACATCTGTTTTCCAACCAATACATTTCTCTTTTCAACGTCAAATTCTCTTTCAAAAGAGTGAGTTTTTTTTTTTTTTTGCACTCAGGGTGTGGTCCTCTGCACGCAGAATGAGCTTCAACTTCCGCTAGGCTCAAGCGCATGCGCCTCTTTTCAAGTGGAGAATTCAGCCAAAGAATTAACATTAGCATTTTCAAAACAGACTGTCTTCGTCTTCAAAAACAAATGCCTTCTGGCGGTAATCAGACCGATGTAAAGTCTAACATCAAATATATAATGGTTAACACAAAGTTGTAAAACAATATAACAAGTCAATCGTCTCTCCTCTACCAACAATGTCATAACCGATAAACATCCATAAGAATCTGAAGAGAATATAACATAAGTTCTCTCCAAGTGTTTCATCTGTGTATGTGTGTAAACAATATACGTCACCAGTTCGGAACTCATTCAACTTCCGGTCACGAGCCACTCTAGTTTGCGAAGGCTCACCCCCAATTTCCAGAAAACTTTCAACAGTGATGACACATCTCCGGACATTCACGTCCATAATGACCCAAATTCCCACAATTAAAGCACGCATTTTGGATTGATCATTCCTAGAAAATCGTGTTGGCCTACATGTTTTTCAACAGCTCTGCATTGGCTTTGATCAACCGTAACTCAGTGCTGTCCCTTGAGACGGAAGCAATACCAACCAAGCCTATAACATTCTTTATTCCAAACACAAAAACTCGTTCAGGGACTCAAACCCTTTTGTACCGGAGGACTTTAACCTCTCCTTCTTTTGAAACACAAAATAATAAGTATAGGCAAAAGTGCAAGTCAAAGCACAAGCCGCAATCTTTGCAGGAATCCAAAGCAAATCTATAAACAAATTCCAGGATCCTGCTTTCTTGACTTATCCTAGATATAACCGTCTGTCAGAAGACACCTGAGTCGTAGAGAAATGGCAAATGTCTGACTTCACGTTCGTTTCTAATTTGAATTACTTATATTAATTTTGGAAGATTATGCTGAGAAGTACATGACCTTATTAAGCTGTCATTTTAATTTTTATATGTATGCATGTCTGTATATATATTTTTATTTATTTTATTTTTTTACATGTTCAAATAAACTACTACTACTAGTCTGTTCTCGCTTTCCCAACAAAACCTCATGCCCCTGCGCATCCTGCCACAAAACCCCTCCAGGCTGCGGATGAATAGGACGGCGAAGTTTGTTTGCGGAACAGCCAGAAAATCTCAATCGTGAATCTGTGGGGAAATAGATGAAAAATTCCCCACACTATTCTGTCCTAGTATTTCTTTATCTCTAACTCTACCTGCCTCCATCCAATCAGAAAAATCCCTCCAATCAGGCTAAAATCTTTTTTTCTCTTTTTTTTTTTCAAATCGTGTATCAATTTCTCTCTACACAAGCTTATTTCCCAATCAATAAGGTCCTTAAAACAAAACGACCCCACACTCGAAAATCCACATTTATCAATCCATATTTGCATTTGCAATAAACTATCGTTACCATACTTTTGTTTCATGTAATCGATGTTTGGACAGGTTAATTCTGCCTCCAGACCATCGTTAGCCCTATTCATTTTCGAATTACAATCCATATTTGACCACATTGAACAATAACGGAACAATTGAACAATAACCAACAAAGGAAAATAAAGACACAATTACCGCTTTTCTTTTCTAAAACCCTTAAATTCCGACTTCACAACTTTTCAATGAAAATATACCCCTACTAAATATTTTCGTAAATTACAAATAATCAAACAAAAGAAAAATAATTAAAATGTTGATGTTTGTAATTTGTATATAGCTGTTAATTTGACACCATTAAGTTACTCTCACTTCTTTTAACCTCAAAAAACATATAAAACAAAACATGAACACGCGCGTTACAAACTCAAACCTTTACTTTGAAATTTCACAGGCCTATACTTCCTAACTTCTTTTTTTTTCTTAAACTCAGCTGGTTACTTTTTACTCTTCTCTTACTCTTTTCTTATCACGTGCGAATTATTACCCTTTATGCGTTCGTCAACGCAACCTTGCATGCTTTTTTACGACTTCAACGTAAAGGAGTTTTCCTCCGGCCTTACCCCATTACTAACTTAACCGAATTATTGGCAATAGCCTAAACAACACACATTTAGACAATTCACCGGATTTTTAGGATCCCGCGTCAGCCACAAGACGTCCAACGGACGCCCCCTCTGGCCCTGCCGGAGACCCCTGGTCTCACGCATGGAGAAAAAGGTGGCTTTTAGCCGGAGGATTAATTCACAGAGGGGAGCTGCCTGCTGAACGCCGTAGACCGATCGAGGATACCCGTACTGGCCACCAAAATGTAATGGCAGAATTCAAGTGGCACTGTGTAGATCTGAATAGTCAAAAGATGTAGTTACAATACCATTTATTTAGTTTGTACAACTTAAAAATGAACAGAGTACTCTGTGATCAGTCATGACCGAAGGACGTGCTACAGGTCGTTCGGTAGAGTGATGGAGAACAACCATAAAGCCCTGCCTTATATAAATAGGATCTTCAAGATGTTCAATCAATCAATATAGCAGTCTCTGTGATTGGCCAGCACTACTCAGTGACAGTTTGACTCCACATCAAGTGTCCCACAGTTCTTTGATGTCCAAGCTCCTTCTCTAAATGAGGATAGTAAAGATACCCTTAATGAAACACAAACAGGACACAGGACACAATCTCCTTGGCCAAAAGGTCAGAGCTGCTAGATCAACTGATCCATCTACACTTCTCCCTTTAGGCCACGGGAACTCAAGAATCCCCCAACCTCCGTGCCTCTGGCTTCTTAGTTAGGCATCATAAAACAACACCATAAATACCTTAAGACCAACTGCTACATCCATTCTACAAAGCTTGCGTCCTACAAAGCCCCAATTCATTACATTACATATATATAAAACACATACATTGTAACTATATTCAAAATGTCCACCACAGGATGTTACATGAGGATGTGAGACAAATGTGTCAGTGGAGCATCCGCTGTTCCCTGGAAGTCCAGGGCATCTTAACGGATATCCCCATGTAGACACTGTGGATTCTGATGGATACTTAGCGCATCAGAGCCCGTCTGCGGATCACCACGGCTACTTGGAGATCCGAAGAGACATACTAGCATTGCAATGTACGAAGCCACCCAGCCACAGGAAACATGCGGACCACATTAGTTGCCTTCTCATCCATACAAGGCAGATAATATACCTCTAGAGACCCGCCCTCTAGTGCCCATCGGCAACCCCAAGGATGAGCCAAGCTTAACCTTAGCAAGTGTAGCCCAGGGCAAACAGTGCCCCTAAGCTTTACCGATTTTGAATGAGCGTTTTGTTATCCATGTATTTACATGGATCCGGGATACATGCAGACCACATTGGTCGCCGGAGGTCTCAGACCCGCTATGCTTATGCGCTTGCTCAGCTCGAGCACTATGCCTAGAGTAGAGACAGTCACTGAGCTTTATCCAATGCAAGCCTCTATTGTACCAGCTGTGCAACATTGCCCGACAGTCACATTCTCTGTTCTCAAGCGCTTCCACGATGTCCAGCGCGGACATGGACACCAGAAGCAGACGTGGCCAGCCCGATCTGGAAGGAATGTGCCGTATACAGCTCCGGGGACAGGTCACAGCTTTCGCACAGAACTCTGTGGCGTTGCGTGAGCCACGATCCGGTCGTGGCCTTGCCGGCTGCGTGACTGGTAAACAGGCTCATCAGGTGATCGGGGGCGGTATAGCAGGTACCGGCGCATGAGGGAGAGGGGACAAAGGTAGTTAGTTTGGACAATCACAATGGGGGTGCCTTTACATGTCACATCAGTTTTGTAGTAGGCCCTACTCCGTATCACAGTGAACATCCCACTTCCCATTATGAAATCGGACATGCATGGTGAGATCGCAAGACGGATTGAAAGTAGCGCATCTAGAGGGGCATGTAGCCATATTCACCGCACCGCAGAAACCCGTGAGAAACACTATCAAGCAGGGTGTCGACATAGCACGAAGCACCCCTGTCTCGGAGCGGACACTACAGTAGTTGTGCACTAAGGGAGAGTGATAGAGAGACGTTTATCTGCTTTCAGCCCGCTGCTTCCGTGCACCACTCATGACAAGACGGATAGACGGGCTTCCCGGAAGGCTGCATGATGAAGGATCCGCACACCGAACGTACAACTGGACACTTGCCACCAATCCTTTTATGGACAATGGTTGCAGCTTTCGGGACTCTAAACGGTGCACCATGAAAGCACACAGCACAGACATGTTTACGGGCAGAGGGCTCATAGAGAACGCACCACAGTATGTATAAGATTATTGAAGCCAGGCAGAGTCATAGGATTTTAATGTGGAAGTGCACACACCCAACCTTATATGTAGTGACAGGCGGATAGGTTACGTGCTGCTGCAGAATCGGAATCAGAATCAGCTTTATTCGTCATGGAAGTTCACACAAACAAGGAATTTACTGTGGCAAGAAGGTGCATACAATAACCATCCATGGACTTAAATATGAAAAGTAGAGCAGCACTGTGACGGAACCACCCGGCCCTAATACAGCAGGCAGGTCGCTAGTAAGGCGCTCTTGCCCGACTATTAGCGTGTGGATACGCCTATTGACTAGCTTGAATGAACAGAGAGGAGATCCCTGAAAAGGCCCCATCATGAACCCTTGGCTACCTCTTTTGGACGAGTGCATCCACGACGCTGGCTCTCGGAGTGCAGGCTATTGGCACACATGATGGCTCAGACAGACCGGCATAAACCCATGAGTCAGGACTTTAGCAAGTAGGCCTACACAAACAGGGATTGGGATGCTTCTGATGCAGCACAAAGTCTCCAACTTTCACACGTGTTGACGGTATTCACTTGCTCTTTTGACAAGGGCACGGATCTGGGATGCGTCCCCAGCAGGCCAGCTGCAGCATGCAGATATTGCGATCAGCATAGCGACATACATTTACGTTGAAATCGATACACGGATTGGGCCAACAGCGAACGACTGGTTGGGCCCTGTACCGTCCTCCGCCATCCCATTGATATGGCCTGCGTGGTGCCTCATTGTTTACAGCCGACACATATTTAGTTCTTTGACATGGTTTTACCGAGACATGTCTGTTGTTACATCAATTCATGTTCGGTAAACGTAGCCGCTGGCTTTCATGCAGACCGTCTCACAACCTTCTTTTTGGTGATTATGAACAACATAAAAGGCCAGATCAGACATTCATGCCTCGTCCACTCGATACATTAGGCTACTCGGGAAATCCATCGTATCACGGTAGCTACACTCCGGCAACGTTCAATTCGGCAAGAGTTCTTAGACATCCTAAGGTCGCTGCCTTCAGTAGCTAATACGGATTCTAGAAAGTATGCTGACTTATTGCATTCCTCTTCCCACGAAAGGACACGTTTCTTGAGAATGGCGCTCTCTGACAGTCACATTGTGGTGCACAATCATTTGTGGACATATATATATACATATTCATCATTATCATTAGCATTAGCCTACTTATTTCACCTGAAGCATTGATTGTTAAATGTTCAGCATTGTCATTACACATTTTGGTATAGCTGAAGTATTGGTTGTCTTTAATGTAGGCTAACAGACATAGAACATAGCAGCAAAGATTAGCATCATAGATTTCATTCCTCCACAGGACACATTCCCGCTAGGGATGTTCATGAATTATCATTAATCGATTTGTTGCCGTTCAGAAATTATCCGGTTAACTGTAGGGATGGGTATCGAGAACCGGTTCTTGTTTAGAACCGGTTCCCAGTGAATCGATTCCTTGAAATCGTTAGCAAAATTCCTTAACGATTCTGTTAACGATTCTCTGTGCTGTTAAACAATTAAAATGCTAAGTTTAATAATGGATTAAAAATCGATATGCTCAGTTTAATAATGGGACACGCGAACGTCTGAATAAACTATAAAAGTTTGCGCATGCAGCAAACATGGCAACTAGGAAGAAGCGTTCTAAAGTTTGGTTGTATTTCACATGACAAAATGACAACAACGCCACTTGTAACGCGTGTAAAAAGTCTATTTCGTCGAAGGGAGGAAATACTACAAATATGAAGAAGCATTTGAACACACAGCATGGAATGAAGTTACAGGAACGTCATGTGTTCAATGCATGCAGCAGCGCAGCTAACGTTCGCGCTTCATCTCTATCTAAGGTAGAGCTAAACTGCTCAAAAGTGATCACAACCACTTGTTACTGTGTGAAGCAATTTGCCTTTATTGTGTGTAGTCGATCTAGTTATCTTTTGTCCCGTCGTTTGACGCATACATTTTTGCTCCGGCATTCGTCTCCCATTAGTATTGATCTTATTGATCATTTCACGTTATCGGGGCGGCGTGTGTTATCAGCAAACGTTCGCGTGTCGCATTATTAAACTTAGCATTTTAATTGTTTAACCTTTTAATAGTCCTGTTAAATGTGCCTGAAAACGCCTAAACAACATACCCAAAGGACATTGAAAGCTGTTGTTGAACCATTTGGAGTACATGCATGTAAATGGTCTCTTTTGAAAGGTGACACTGAAGTTATTTCCCCTGTTGTTAGGACCCCTGTAAGTCCTACTGGTGTTGAGTAATAGAAGCTTGAACACAAGGAAACTGAAAGTTTCTATCTCCGACTAGATTTTGTTTTGAAAACAGAGGCCTGAAGAGGCCTAGAGGTGGTAGGTATTAGCTCATTTCAGGGCCAGTCAAAGCCAGTTTGAGAAATTTGTTTAGAACGAGTGTGTGTGTGTGGGGGGGTGCAGGACGCACAGACCTAGTTGGCTGTAGAGGGGAACATCGATAAGAGAATCGATAAGGAATCGAATCAATAAGCAGGAATTGAAGGAGTCGGAATCGTTAAAATCTTATCAATACGCATCCCTAGTTAAGTGTAAGCTATTAACCGATAACGTTTAAAGTCTCCATTGTTACTTTAGACACATGGCACTAGGCTGATGTGCTCCAGTGTTTCCGCTATATTCATCATTACCGCTGCTTCAGAATTGAATGAAATGTCATCAAATGCGAGCAATTAGATTACAGAGCTGTCTGCTCCACGATGCTAACAACCAATTAAACAACAGCGCGAATCAGCAAGCACTTCTATTTGGCTCAGTCAAGCAGTGACAATCAGGGCAGATAGTATAAAACCAGTAACACTACCAGGCTAAAGTAGGCCATCTAGCGAACTCTGGCTTGTGAAGCAAAGTTTCTCGTAATGCCCCGATTATTGTTGACTACTATTAACCTGAGAAGGCGTGCACATTTGCATTTGCACAACATGTCCAAACCTACTCCCCGCAATCGATTAGACGCCTGTCCAACAGGTCAGTGCACCGAGAAAATATGAACGTGATTCACGTCCGTACCTCCAAATTTCACTCCTCGGGTATGCCCCCCGTTTGGCAGCACAACAGCAGCACGGGAAACGCGCTTCCCCTTCGCCGGAGCCTTCTCCGGGGAGAATGCGGATGGAACGGCTTAGATGCTGTGCCCAACGGCTTAAATGCTGTGCCCAACAGTCTCCCCTACAATGGGCCTCATTCACCAATATCTTCCTAAGTTATTTCTTACATTTGTTCTTAAGAAAGTTCCTAAGAAAAGTCCACGTGTGATTCATGACGTGTTCCTAAACAGCAGAATTGTTTGCAGGTACTTATTTTGCGCAAACATGTCAGCTCTCAATTGTGTGTAAGAGTGCTCTTGGGTGTGCGTAAATTCTGTTCTTACCTAAAAACAAATCCCAAATAAGAAAACATTGGTGAATGCCAGAATCTTTGTGAAAACTGCTTAAGTGGGATTTAAGAACAAATTAGTTCTTAAGAACATTTGGTGAATGAGACCCAATGTGCCCACTAGGGAATGCTTTCCCAAAGTGAGGCTGTGACAACACTTGGGGTGTTACACTGATGAGACCCCATGTCGTGCAGTAGCAGCCCTTGTAATTTTTCCGCCCCTGCCCTTCAAACGGCCAGACTCTGCCACTGTCCAAGCCCCATCTGGACTTGTGGAGGCAGACTATGTTAATTGGAAATCTTTCCATAGCCTAAATGTACAGGCTGCCCATACACTGTCAGCCAGAATAGTAACTATTGGATTTTGATTAAATATGCACGCATAAAAAAATATATAATACAAAAATAATCAGGGTTTCCCGCAGAAAATGTGTTAGTTAAGGTGGTAGGGTGGGGTTTGCCGGCGGAGCGCGCGGGGGGGGGGGGGGGAGCAAAAGGTTTTTCCTCCAATGCGTTCTGCAGAGTAGGGAGACTGGTGTTGGTCACGGTTTGGAATGGAAGGGAGAAAACAGGACGGCGGATATCGCTATAAATAAAAAAAAGTTAGTAGTTAAGGCAGCAGTCGTGTGTTGCTTAGGCGGCCGCCTGAACTGAAAAGTGCTGCGGGAAACCCTGAGTATATAAGTACAGTTCTTAGTCATGCAGAGCAATTCTAAATGACTTTTCTGCCAAGCAAAGTGTGCTACAGTTTGGGTAACCTTCTGATCTGAAAGTCTGTGCTGGATCTGTGCAATAATACTTATTTCAGTGAATCCCCATTTTAGTCATGGTTATCTTTCCCTTTTATGTTAAAGCTCAGCATTTAGCCTATCAGTTAATAAATGTGTGTGGCAAAGTTATTTTGAAGTAATTTATAAATTTTGTTCAAGATGTAAAGACCGGGAACATTTATTTTTTTGGCTATTATTCTCAACCTCCTGTTGAGAATATCGGCCAGTGATTACTGTCAGAACGGTTTCAGACAGATAATCAAATTACGCTAATTATCAGTAGGCCTAAATGCATTAGTTATTGGTGGCCAAGCAGTGAAGCTGCGAAGCCACCTTGAGGGTTTCTACCTTTTATTATTATTAGGGGCCAAGCAGCAAAGCTGCTAGGGCACCTATTGTTTTTGTTAGTTTTATTATTATTATTATTATTATTGGGGACAGTCTCCTGATCATTTTCACCAAGTTTCATGTTGACCACTCGAGCACCATAGCGCCACCAAGGGCTCAAAGTTGGAGGTGTACGCACATAACTTTTGAACCGTAAGACCAATTTTGTAAAGTGACGCATTGGCTTATCATTACAAAACTCGATATAGGTCTTTTGCACAATTCCATTAAGGTAATCAAAAAGTTTTGGGGTGGCGCCACCGTGTTGGCAAAAAGTAATTAAAAGTGCAATTTTAGAAAAGCGAATATTTAAATGTTTTGCTTTGACTCTTTAGCTACTAAATTTCCCTCTTTTGTGCTGCTTGGCCCCTTCATTGCTGCTTGCAGCTATTGTTTTTGTTAGTATTATTATTATTATTATTAGGGTCCCTCCTGTAGGAGGAAACCTATTGTTTTTGTTAGTATTCTTAATATTTTTTTTCCTCTTCTCCATGAAATGGCTAAATATCTCAAAAGGTCCTCGACCCGATTTTTAAAAAAAATTGCCCAATTATATAACAGATCACTCACTACTTCCTGACCGCTAATGGTCCACATATCCCCATAGGTGGCTCTATAAGCCAAGCCCAAAATCTAAGTGATTTCCCCCAGTGCCACATTTCTCCAAAATGTCTGAAAATTGGTATACATGCCTTATTTCTCATGTGGAACTAAAAAGCCTCAAGGACCCATAAGGGCCACCATGATAGATTTTGATGTACTGTCCAAATTTGGTACAACCTTCAAAACCATTCTCCTCATGAACCATAGATCCAATCGACTTGACATGTGTTACAGATGTGTAGAATACATGTCTTTATATAGGGTGACATGGAATAAGAAATGGAATACAAAATGGCTGAAAGAGGTGTATTAATGTAAATGTCCACATTGCCTCAATATCTTTGTGTCAATAAATCAAATATAATTTTGACTGATGGTTTTTCAAACCATATCGGCTTCAAGATTACATAATTCTGAGGTACCATGTGCAATTTCATGCAATTTCACTTTGAAATGTCAACTGTTTCTTAACCTTTGTCCCAAAGCTGACCAAAGCTAATACTCTTCCCTTTCTATTCATAAAATCTCAACACTTGGTGTGTAGCAGAGTGGATAGAGAGACTGACTTGTAACCTTATGCTCATGAGTTCAAATCACCATTCAGCCTATTGTTGTTGGCCAAACATGAAGTAGTTTTGCTCTCTTGTTGTCCAACTCTTGACCTTCTACAATGTACATTTTTGTAATATTTTGCCATTTTACGGAGGAACCCGCATCGTTGCTTGCAGCTATATTTAGGGGCCAAGCAGCGAAGCTTGTTTTTGTTAGTTTTATTGGGTGTGCTCACGCCTTCAGCGAGCACAACCATTGTTCTCTCACATATATATTATTATTATTATTTATTTATTCTTTTCTCACCCCTAAGGATCCCTCAATATTTGCGCTACATAGACAATGCCGGTGTCAAAAGGTTTGTGTTGTTAGCGATTGCGTTGCTTGTATTTTAATTTACGTTCCGTTTCACGGTTTAGGCTTGAATTAAGTTTCTGTGGCAAAAAGTGCCTTTTGTCGCACAAGGGCATCATACAAGCAGCATCATATACTTTGGCAATTCAAGACTTGTATGTACATTAAGTAATGTCAAATTAAATAATGTATTTAAACTCAAGCTTGTGTGTTGCATCGCTGTCTTCAATGACACAGCCTACACTTTGTGTAAAAAAAAAACTGTATTCATTTCCGGCGCATTCAAACAATCCCCTCAGTGAAGTTTGGCTAGCAACAGCAGCTAGGCTAGCTTAGGCTAGCTTGCTCGTAGCACAATTCAGCTTCACCACGCAGGGCTCTAGACTGAGACCAAATGGTCGCTTTTGGCCTTGTTACTGACAATGATCGCTTCCAGCAAACTTCTTTTGAATCAGCCATTTCCCCCCAAATAAATATATTTCTTATTATTTTCCCACCCTTAAGGATCCCTCAATATTCGGACTACATAGACAACGTTGGTGTCAAAAGGTTTGTCTTGGTCCCGATTCAGTTGCTTGTATTCACGCGAACGTTCCGTTTGAAGGTTTAGGCTTGAACTTTCTTAACTTCTTCACAGGTGAAGAAGTTAAGAAAGCTTTATTTCTAGCGGCCGCAAGGAGACAAAACATCACACGCCATGGTGCTATAAAGTTTGTCCGCTAGAATGTTGTGCTAGCTACCTATTTAAACAGAACCGCTCTTGACAGTCATTGGTTAAAACAAAGGCATGCAAATGTCCCATGGCTCTTCCTTCATTGGCTCCCTTGCATAGACCTGGCGCGCGTGTGTGAGTGCGTCCCTTGCAATGGACATTTACAACAACCCTACCCCCACTAGATGACAAGCTAATGGTCACCAGACCTCAGTCTTCCTTCTAGCTCTTTATTTTTCCAACGAATTTGCGCTATTTGGTTGTTGGTAATACACATTTAAACTGTTATCCATTGTATTTGATGTTGTTGGGTGTCACAAATCGGAATATAATATGAAAAAGTAGCTAATTTTTGCAATGATTCTTCTTTCCCCCACAATGCATTGCATGACGTCACGTTGGGGAGACAACAGACCAAAGCCCGCTTTGAGACCATTGAAATCGATTAGAAATAAACACTAGGCTAGTACCATAGAATGTCTAATATGGGCTCTGCTAGTACCATCTAAACGTGGGACATCTAATCGAAATGTGTTTACGTCGGGGAAAATAGTTAATTAGGGATGATCTTGGGGGGATTTTACAGATGGGACTGGCAAGTTAGCCCATAGCTAGCCCATCGCTAGCATGATGTCTTATATTTCTAGATCTAAATTCCTCAAAAAAAGTTCGGAAACGTTGTACCTCGTTGTAAAGGTGAATAATCAGGCTTTACAACGATATAAAATACAATACCAATTGGTATTATTGAAGGGGAGGAATAATCGACCAAAATAACGTTTCCAAACTTTTTTTGAGGAGTTTAGATAAGTTTGCCGATAGTACTAGTTTACTTATCTGAACTACAGCTAACAACATGATTGTCCGGGACACGAGGATTTTTTATTTAGCAAGTCACAGTATTTCCAAGCCCTGATCGTGTAACTGAGAAGACACAGTAAATAAGTCCTCTTTTAAGTAATAAGCCCCGTTCAAGTGTTGAGCATTAAATTAGCTGCACGGTCTGTAGAGATATTGGGACGAAGCTGCAATACAGTAGCCTACATAAAAGAAAGTGTTTTCATTCTGCAGAAATTGTGTAATTGTTTAATATAACAAATTAAAAAAAATATTGATGCGGCCGAATTGATGCGGCCGCCATTTTGAATGAATGAATAAAACGTTTTTTATCCTACTCCTCCTACAAAATGTCCCCAATATTCACCAAATTTGGCACAGATTATCTTCAGACCACAATCACCTTGAAATGTCAAAACAGGACTGAATTACAGCTGTTGGGTCCCTGTTGGTATTTGGCACTTGGGCCAAATCTGACAACCTTTTGCCACAGGAAACACTGCTTATATTTTAACACAGTAACTGAACTCTGTGATTTCCAGAACTGAGAATAGCTCACTAGGATAAGTTGGTGTCCTGGCAAGGGCAACGTAAGAGGTTTGAATCCAGCCAAAGCCGACGAGCTTGTCATGTCTCTGATTCTCTGTTTAGCGAGACTGTAAGCCACTGCAAAAGAATCATGGGTCAATAAACTGCAAATTTTTACTCCTCGACAGGTCTGCAAACGCCTTTGTAAACCTTTGTGAGATTTGACAAATCGTTTTAACAAATCGAGGCGACAAAGCGTTTGCTGACCTGTCGAGGAGTAAACATTTGGTTTCTTATATACTACAACAATACGAATTCAGGTCAGCAAACGCTTTGTCGCCTCAAACGATTTGTTTGAGGCGTTAACCTACGGTCTCGGTTAACAAACGTTTTAACAAATCTCGGTTTACAAAGGCGTTTGCAGACCTGTCGAGGAGTAAACATTTGCAGTTTATTGACCGAGAGAACGTCTTCTGGACCAATAGGAACAGCGTATTGGTCCAATTATTACACTAGTATATAAGAAACAGCAATATTTTATGTGTTGTGTGTGTTTATCTTACCTGTGTGTAGTTGCTGGTAAAAAATTTACAGTTTGAGGATGGGAAGATGATAGCGGCATCGCAGTATTTCAAATCCGGAGACAGTGCTGCTGTGCAGCTCACTGAGGAGGAGAAGGCCTTCGCTGGTCAGATGCGGGTGAGCCTGCTAACTAGCTCATCTCTTCTTTTCACCCTGGGGTAGATCAAAAAGATTAAATCATCAGTACCCCCCACATCATTGTCTTTGTGGTGGTTATGTCTAGCAAAGACTACCAAGGTTAGGCAGCTCCAATGAAGATGTATACCCTTTGCTTGCTTTTGATAAAGAGTTTAAATAACTTTTAGATTACATTAATGGGATTAATGATTATTGTATTCCGAAAGGATGTGTGGAAGAGCATTCTAACTAACGTGGCCCAGATTGAAGATTCCACTGACTTCTTCAAGTCAGGTGCTGCCTCCATGGATGTGGTCAGGTACTGTAAACACTTTTCTACTGACCCTTCTACCTCATCTCATCTAGCTCCTTCTCTTTCAACTCTCCCAATCACTGTCCAATCCTATCTGCTTTTCACTCATCACTTCTATCTCTCCTCCAAGTCTCCTCCATAACCATATGGTTATACATGTGAGGTACCCCAATATAAACCCCAATCAATGTTATTTAATTTCATGTATTTATGTCCCTAAAGGGCAGTTGATTCTGCAACAAGACCAGCATACAGACAAAACAATTTATGGCATACATAATAGCGTACAAAACAATACAATACCCCCCCCCCCCCCCCCCCCCACACGAGCTTTCCTCACTACCTGGTCGGTAGGGTGACTCTGCTGGACACATTAAATCTTAAGACTGGCATTAACTATTTTTAACAGAGCTGTTTTTGCCTTCACACAAAGACTGCCATAACAGCATAACATTGAGAATATAGAACATTTGTCCTTCTCTGACTCTCCATCTGCAGGCTGGTGGAGGAGGTGAAGCTGAGGGCCAGTAGCTGCCTGCTGCAGAATGAGGACGTTTACATGGCCACCACCTTCCAGGACTTTGTCCAGATGTGTGTGAGGAAGCTCAGAGGAGAGGATAGCAAGGAGGAGCTGGTTGTGGACTATGTGAGTGGTACTGAACATTATCATGTCAGCATTATCATCAATAACATGTCAGCATCATTCTGCTAGAATTATCACCAGCAATATTACAAGTTATCATGTCGGCATTATCACATACTGTCATGCGTTGCAGCATTTGGTTTGCAAAATTGTTTTTCCCATCATTATGAGAATGACATCAAACCACAGTAGGAACACATTGGTTAATACACAACATTTCAAACTTATAGTCCAAAAAGCTTAAAAAGACACTGAACCAAAAACTATTTTGGATTACAATTATTTAATATATGTGTGTGGGTCTCCACTGCACCCAAGGTGGAGAAGAACATCAACAATATGACCATTCAGATGCCTCATCAGCTCTTCATCAATGGACAGTTTGTGGATGCAGAGGGAGGGAAGACCTACGAGACTATCAATCCCACAGATGGAATGGTAGGGAAAGAGAGGGAGGAAACAAAAGTAAGAGAAAGAAGTAGTGTTGCCATAATTTACACTTATTCTCTGATATCATTTCGGTTTCTCTAACTTGTAGGCCATATGTGACGTATCTCTCGCTCAAGTCAGTGATGTGGACAAAGCTGTAGCTGCGGCTAAGGGGGCCTTTGAGAAGGGCGAATGGGGCAAGATGAACTCTAGAGACAGAGGCAGACTCATGTACAAGTGAGTAATTTTACAGTTATTTATTTACCCATTTAAGTGCATTCTATTTAGTTTGTATATGTTTTGAACCATTGACCCTACTGACCTCCAGGCTGGCTGACCTCATGGAGCAGCATCAGGGGGAGTTGGCAACCATTGAGTCCTTGGACTCCGGGGCCGTCTACACCCTGGCCGTCAAGACCCATGTGGGCATGTCCATACAGTCCTTTCGCTACTTTGCCGGCTGGTGTGACAAGATTCAGGTAAGACGGGAGAGGAGGGTAAAATCTTTGAATAATCATGTGTTGAGTTTAGATTCCCTTACAATCAGAGGATAATACTCAGCTCAGATTTACATTTACATTTAGTCATTTAGCAGACGCTGTTATCCAGAGCGACTTACAGTAAGTACAGGGACATTCCCCCGAGGCAAGTAGGGTGAAGTGCCTTGCCCAAGGACACAACGTCAGTTGGCATGACCGGGAATCGAACTGGCAACCTTTGGATTACTAGCCCGATTCCCTCACCGCTCAGCCACCTGACTCCCTGATTTGACTTGTGTTAAGTTGTGTAAGATTTGACTTGTGTTAAGTTGTCATTTGCTGAATGGGTAATGGAGGTGGTACCAGTAGTATTAATCACATTGTCTTCCTCTTACAGGGCTCCACCATCCCCATCAACCAGGCTCGGCCCAATCATAACCTCACCTTCACCAAGAAAGAACCAATAGGGTGAGAAACACAACAGACACACTTGTGCATCAGTGTTTCCAACAGAATTAGATTCTATTTGTGGTGGTAGGCAGGGGCGGAGCCAGACTTATCCCAAACATGGGTCCTAATATCGGTTTGATGTAGAGCCTGACCGATAAAGGATTTTTAAGGCCGATACCGATACAAATATTTGGTGATTAAAAAATCCGATATTCCGATATAGGCCGATATAAAAAAAATATTTAAAATTACAGGGACATTCCCAGAGGCAAGTAGGGTGAAGTGCCTTGCCAAAGGACACAACTTCATTTGACACTGCCGGGAATCTAACCGGCAACCTTCTGATTAATAGCCCGATTCCTTAACCACTCAGCCATCTGACTCCTGTTATTATTTCCTCACTAAAATAATATGATAATGCAATTTAAAAATAAACTTGTTTGTTTTATTTTCACATCAGAACAGAGGAACATTAAAATATATTAAAGTTCTGATACATAAAATGTATAAAAATACAAACTTAAGATATGAAACTTAAAGTCCTTTGAAAAAAAATATATCATATATATATATGATATATCGGTCGGGCTCTAGTTTGATGTGATTGTACATAGGGCCTTCATCAAGTAATGCGAGCGCACTAAGCATGCAGTGTCACTTTTTAGCATTCATTTTTCCCATGAAACCTAAACATTACTCATTACATTAACTCATATTGTTATATTTGCCAAATGTATTTAACTATGAATATTATTATATTTAACTTGAATGTATCAGTTTTGGACACATTTGTGCAGAGAATTATGAAAATAAGGCCAAATCCCAATGTCCCCCTAAACCCTAAGCCCTGAACCTTCACAGACTTACTTGACGTCACCTAGTAATTGATTGCGTGCAAGAGGCTGCAAGGGCTCAAAATGCTATAAATTGGAATGGGACAGCACTTTTCTGCATTATCGGTAAAATAGTAATGTTGATGAATTAAATATTTAGCTCCTTCCATGCTTGTTTGTTTACTGTTCTTCTTTCTTGTTTTATGAGGCGGGTTTGCCGGGACTTTTCTCTCGCTACCGGGCTTCCCCTGGTAACCCTCGTGTTTCACATCACAACGCTGTGAATTGTGGGAAATTCACTTAGCCATAGTCTGCAAAAATGTGGACTTATGAAAAGGGTGCCTAAAGGGCTCAAAATCTCTGCGAAAGAGCCCTCGCACACTTGGCGATTTGACAGTGGGACAGCCCTAAGCCCTTACAGACTTAGGGCCCTATTTTAACGATCTGAAACGCAAGTATCAAAACGCAAAGCGCAAGTAACTTTGTGGGCGGGACTCCGGCGCGGTTGCTATTTTGCCGGCGGGATAAATGACTTTGCGCCTGGCGCAAATCTAAAATGGGTTGGTCCGAAGTAGCTACATTACTAATGGGTGTGGTTTGGGCGTAACGTGCAATAAACCAATCAGAGCGTCATGTCACATTCCCTTTAAGAGCAGCGCTTGTTCCGGATTGCTATTATAACGGCGGATTTGCCAGGCGCACGCCAGGAGCGGTTCACAGCCGAGGAGACCGACGTTCTAGTCAGGGCTGTAACAGATAGAGAAGTGACATTGTATGGGAAAGGCAGAGCAGTTTTCTCATTGCACTAAATTGCCCGTTTTATATATATTTTATTTTTTTAATTGTTATATTTTTTAATTGTTTAGTTTGGGAGTCAGGTGGCTGAGCGGTGAGGGGATCGGGCTAGTAATCCGAAGGTTTCCAGTTCGATTCCCGGCCGTGCCAACTGACGTTGTGTCCTTGGGCAAGGCACTTCACCCTACTTGCCTCGGGGGGAATGTCCCTGTACTTACTTTAAGTCGCTCTGGATAAGAGCGTCTGCTAAATGACTAAATGTAAATGTAGTTCTTAGAATTAGTTTAACTATTGTACTTTTTTTACTTAATTTAAGACCTGTATATGTTTATTGTTTGCACCTTCCTGCCACAGTAAATTCCGTGTTTGTGTAACATAGGCTACATGGCGAATAAACCGAATTCTGATTCTGATGGAGATGGGAGAAGAAACCCACCCAAATTAGCTTCGGTTAAACAGGCGTGGGAGGAAATTGCCACAATTGTTACAAATCAAGTTCACATACATATAGATTTCTCATGAAAATCTTTTTATAATAATTGAAGAAATGTAACACGCCATAAACCAAAACAATGTAACGTAGCTTTGCAGAAAGAAGACCCTGGCCTCGCCAGCAGTGCACACGGACCAAGCTTGCGCCCTTAAAATAGCATCTGAATAACGCGCCATTGACTTTAGACTACGTCTTTCCTGGTCAGTGGCGGAATTGTTTTTCTGAAACTGCAAAATAGCACCAGGGAACGTTTGCGCCAGAACACGCCTACTTTTTTTGCTGAACCGCCCCCGGGAGCGCAAAGTCATTCCCTAATTTACCGACGTGCGTCTGTGGAGGGAAAACTCCGCTTTGCGTCAAGTTCAAACTAGGAATGATACTTGCGTCGTTGACAAAGTCAATTGCACTGGGTGCAAGATAGGGCCCTTAGTGAGAATGCGCCTCAAAGTCTGTGAATCTGTGATTGGCATTGGGATCGGGTCTAAACGTTCCTTCTCTGAGGGAAGTTCCCTTGTCAGTTGTCAATCACAGATGTGGGCCACCACAAATAAATCAATGTATGGTAAACAATGTGCATTCACACGACCCAATAGCAATGCACAAATATAAGCCATTCACTTTCATGCATTCATTTTAACATTCACTGCAAGTTTCAGAAACATGCATCCTAAACATATCCCTAAAGGGAACCTAAGTGGTTATATCTCTTTTTCACAGTTGTCCATATATATCTTCATAATACATTTTTTTCTCAGAGTTTGTGGTATAGTGATCCCCTGGAACTACCCTCTGATGATGCTAGCCTGGAAGACTGCTGCTTGTCTGGCAGCTGGCAACACTGTAGTCCTGAAACCAGCTCAGGTTACTGCATCTATAAACCATTACAGTATGTGTGGAAAGATTCCGAAAGCATACATTGTGGAGGGTAAAGGGTAGTGGTGCATTCTAGACTACAACAATGGGGTAAACCAGTGAAGACATGTAGCAACGACTGCTTTACATTACATTTGTTAGCTTTACACCAGTGCCGACAGCTTGTCCTTTAATTGAGTTTCTGTCTTTTATAATGAAGATCCTGTGTATGAATGTATTTTAATATCTGCCACTAGGTGACACCTTTGACAGCTGTGAAGTTTGCAGAGTTGGCATCCAGAGTGGGATTCCCAAAGGGGGTTATCAACATACTTCCTGGATCCGGTATAGACACACACACTATTTCACTGAAAACCTCTTATATCTATGGTGCTACATTTATCCAAGTAAACTAGAAGATAGTTATGGTCCACGTGTACATTAGGTGCTCTGGTTGGCCAGCGTCTGTCGGACCACCCTGATGTACGCAAGCTGGCCTTCACTGGCTCTACGGAAATTGGCAAACATATCATGAAGAGGTAAACAGTCTCTCAGCTTGGTGACTGGTGTAGATTTACCTTGACCCCAATAAGTGAATGTGCATCCAATTTTGTCTTTGTGTATGTATTTTTTTTAATCAGAGGTGTGAACGTTCAGGTTAAGAAAGCAGAAGTACCACCACTGAGCCAATTTGCACAGTTTTTTAGCAGAATGGCAAAAACCAACTGGAACAGTTATGGTAGTAATTCTATTCACTTAACCTAAACTTTAATACCCTTCTCCTTCCCACAGCTGTGCAGTTAGCAATGTGAAAAAAGTATCGTTGGAGCTGGGGGGTAAATCGCCTCTTATCATCTTTAGTGACTGTGATATGGACAAAGCAGTACGCATGGTCAGTGCAAATCCAGAATAATATTTACAGCAAACTAGGGCTGAACAATTAATTGCATTTGCGATAATATTTCGATGTGACAAAACGAGATTTTGTAATCGCAAAGGCTGCGATTTTACTTTGGTCATGTGACACACGAGAGTAACGCAGTTTGCAGACGAAGGATCAACTTTGCACGTTACACTTTACCTTGACCTGTACGACGGCCTCAGGCTCGACAGAACCTGACACTACAAACACTGCCAATTTTGCCTTTAAAAGTAGTTGTGCGAAACCTGCCTGGCTAATGTTGCTACCTCACGGGGCAACACCACCAACCTAATTCAGCCCTAAAAAAACACCACAAACCCCCACCACAAATGCACCTTTCTCTACCAGAAATGACCATTGGACAGTCTCTCGCTCGCTCTAAATACAAAATCCTCGATTTCCGGGAGATTGTCTAGCATTTGCGGGCGTCAGGGAGCCGCTATTGAAATGCGGGAGAATCCCGGAACTTCCGGGAGACTTGGGATGTCTGGATTTAACCTTTAGATGCATGAGTTCTGAATATTTCCGACAGTCCCCACAGTGCAAGTTTTTTTCCGAAACGGTAGCTAGCTAGCTTTAGTTAAGAAAGTGCAACGCACATGTTATTAGCCTACGTTTAGCTTTGATTTACCAAAATATTTTCGAAGACGTACAGGCGGTATGTTTTCCTTACTTTTTCTGAACTTTGTGTGTTATGTTGCTGACTGGAGATCAGTAGTATACATCTATATTTATTAATAATAAATCATATAATAATTGCATATTATATCGCAATTGCAATATTAGTCAAAATAATTGCAATTAGAATATTTTCCAAAATCGTTCAGCCCTACAGCAAACCCTACATTTCATTGCATCAACCAGTGCTGGACTGTACATTGACCAGTGTGTACGTGCTTCAGGGCATGAGCTCTGTGTTTTTTAACAAGGGTGAAAACTGCATTGCGGCCGGTAGGCTGTTTGTGGAAGACACCATCCACGACCACTATTTGAAGAGAGTGGCAAGTACCTGATTTTCTATTGGTGAAACACTGATTTAGAAAACAACACAGTCGACAGTCTCTACTAGCCTACATTTGTAAATATACTGTGAGGGATTTTTTTGTTTGCCCACTGACAAAGAAATGATCTGTCTATACATTTAATGGTAGGTTTATTTGAACTGTGAGAGACAGAATAACAACAACAAAATCTAGAACATATCAAAATTGTTTTAAAATTGATTTACATTTTAATGAGTGAAATAAGTATTTGACCCCTCTGCAAAACATTACTTAGTACTTGGTGGCAAACACCTTGTTGGCAATCACAGAGGTCAGATGTTTCTTTTAGTTGGCCCCCAGGTTTGCACACATCTCAGGAGGGATTTTGTCCCACTCCTCTTTGCAGATAATCTCCAAGTTATTAAGGTTTCGAGGCTGACGTTTGGCAACCCGAACCTTCAGCTCCCTCCAAAGATTTTCTATGGGATTAAGGTCTGGAGACTGGCTAGGCTACTCCATGACCTTAATGTGCTTCTTCTTGAGCCACTTCTTTGTTGCCTTGGCCGTGTGTTTTGGGTCATTGTCATCCACGACCCATTTTCAATGCCCTGGCTGAGGGAAGGAGGTTCTCACCTAAGATTTGACGGTACATGGCCCCGTCCATCGTCCCTTTATTACGGGGAAGTTGTCCTGTCCCTTTAGCAGAAAACACCCCCGAAGCATAATGTTTACACCTCCGTGTTTGAGGGTGGGGATGGTATGCTTGGGGTCATAGGCAGCATTCCTCCTCCTCCAAACACAGCGAGTTGAGTTGATGCCAAAGACCTCGATTTTGATCTCATCTGACCACAACACTCATTCACCCAGTTCTCCTCTGAATCATTCAGATGTTCATTGGCAAACCTGTACATGTGCTTTCTTGAGCAGGGGGACCTTGCGGGCACTGCAGGATTTCAGTCCTTCACGGCGTAGTGTGTTATCAGTTGTTTTCTTGGTGACCATGGTCCCAGCTGCCTTGAGATCATTGACAAGATCCTCCCTTGTAGTTCTGGGCTGATTCCTAACTGTTCTCATGATCATTGAAACTCCACGAGGTGAGACCTAGCATGGAACCCCAGACCGAGGGAGATTGACAGTTCTTTTGTGTTTCTTCCATTTGCGAATAATCGCACCAACTGTCATCGCATCACCTTCTCACCAAGATGCTTGGCGATGGTCTTGTAGCCCATTCCAGCCTTGTGTAGGTCTACAATCTTGTCCCTGACATCCTTGGACAGCTCTTTGGTCTTGGCCATGGTGGAGAGTTTGGAATCTGATTGATTGATTGCTTCTGTGGACAGGTGTCATTTATACAGGTAACAAAATGAGATTAGGAGAACTCCCTTTAACCCTGTAAGACCCCTTGTTGTAAAATTACAACGTCACCTTTAGCTCTTTAATTGCTCATTTCTTTTTTTTGAAAGACCAAATGTATCCAATAGCATTGCAAGGCAAGACAATAGGACCCATTGGTTATGTAAATGTAGTAGTTCAAAAAATAATCTTTGTAAGCAAATATGTTTTTTGGAGAGCTAAAGGTTGAAATTTTAAATCGGGTCTTACAGGGTTTTAAGCGTGTACTCCTAATCTCAGCTCGGTACTTGTATAAAAGACACCTGGGAGCCAGAAATCTTTCTGATTAAGAGGGGGTCAAATACGTATTTCACTCATTAAAATGCGAATCAATTTATAACAATTTTGACATGCGTTTTTCTGGATTCTTTTGCTGTTTTTTCTTTGTCAGTGGGCAAACGTACAAAATCAGCAGGGGATCAAATTTTTTTTTTCCCTCACTGTAGAGTTATGTCGTGTTTCAGCTTGTATTTAAATGTTTTTCCCTGTGTAATATTGGTTTGGCCAGGTTGAGGAGGTTGAGAAGATGAAGATTGGTGATCCTTTGGACCGTTCCACAGACCATGGACCCCAAAACCATAAAGCCCACATGGATAAACTGGTAGAATACTGCCGTGCAGGTGTCAAGGAGGGGGCCACCCTAGTATGTGGGGGGAAACAGGTCAGACGCCAAGGTATCTGCAGATTTTTTCTGTCAATAAGATTTTGTATCAATGTCAAAAACAGACTTCTGTCTTTGTCTTTCTATCTCAGTTCATCTCTGACAGAGAAGAGATGTCTTCCTGTTTAGGAAAAATATATAAATAATTGGGTTTCTTGATCAGTATCCAGTTTTGGGTCCAAAATGAGTACCGTAATTTCTGGACTATTAAGCACACCTGGATATAAGCCGCACCCACTGAATATTTTTATTTATTTTTTTGTAGAGAAATAAGCCGCACGTGTCTATAAGCCGCAGGTGCCTACCGGTACATTGAAACAAATGAACTTTACACAGGCTTTAACGAAACACGGCTTGAAACAAAAATAAATAGGATTTAACGAAACACGGCACAAAACATTTTGAAATTGCAGTAAACAGTAGCCTACCAAGAAAGTCATTGGTCACTATCTTCCTCCTCCTGTGCACTGATCCCACTGAAATCATCTCCTTCGGTGTCGGAGTTGAATAGCCTCAGAATTGCTTCATCCGATGTTGGATCGTTTTCATTGTCGCTCTCGTCACGTTCATCCGGAGGCAAATTCCCCGCTCCCTCTTCAACACGCAGCAGTCCAGCCTTTCGAAACCCGTTGATGATAGTGGATTTTTTGACAATGCTCCACGCTGTCAGGACCCACTGGCAGACTTGACCATAAGTTGCTCTTCGCATGAGGCCCGTTTTAGTGAAGGATTTATCCCCACTTGTCATCCAAGCCTCCCACTGAACACGGAGCGCCACCTTAAAAGCACGATTTACACTGATGTCGAGTGGCTGCAAATACTTTGTTGTGCCCCCAGGAATCACAGCTGGAATTGAGTTTGTCCTCTTGATGGCTTCTTTCACAGAATCTGTTATGTGGGCCCTCATGCTGTCCAACATGAGCAATGCCTTGTTCTTGTGAAAGAATCCTCCCAGTCGCTTGTCGTAACACTCCGTATGCCATTCATGCATTAGGCCTTCCGTCATCCATCCTTTCTTGTTGACTTTCACAACAATTCCTCTCTGGAATTTTTCTTTTGGCATCGTCATGCGTTTAAAAATCAACATCGGTGGAAGCTTTTCTCCCGATGCCGTGCAGCTCAGAACACAGATGAAGTGCGTTTTTTCATGCCCAGTTGTTTTCAGCGTGACGGATGATTCGCCTTTCCTGTTGACAGTCCGAGTGAGAGGCAGGTCAAACGTCAGAGGAACCTTATCCATATTTATGATGTTGTGCGGGCCGATGGAAAGCCCCGCTATCTTTGCATCAGTGAATTTGCGGAAGTTTTAAACTTTTTCCTTGTAGTCGGGAGGTAGCTGCTGACACAGACTCGTCCGTACCCTGATGGACAGGCCTTTACGTCTCATAAATCTTAGACACCACGATGGTCCACCTCTAAAATCCTCAAACTTCATTGCGGTGGCGATTGTTTTGGCTTTCAGTCGGATCTGCACAGTTGAAACACCTCGGCCGTCTGCTCTCTGTGTGTTGACCCAGTCTTCGAGCTCATTTTCTAGTTCGGGCCATCTGCTTTCTTCCCTCTGAAAGCTTTTGTTGTCTTTTTGCATTGATTCAGTTCCTCACGCTGCTGTTTCCAACGTCTTATCATCGACTCATTGAGGCCAAGTTCCCGTGCAGCAGCTCTATTTCTTTTTCCAACAGCCAGATCGATCGCCTTCAACTTGAAAGCTGCATCATATGCATTTATCTGTGTCTTTGCCATAATGAGGGTGACAAAATGACTACCGTAATCAGAATGATGGGAAGTTTGAGCGTGCTCGATTTATGTCACATTATGTTTTTTGGCGGCATGAAGCTTGTGAAAGCAGGAAAAATCCATAAATTAGCCGCGTCATTGTATAAGCCGCGAGGTTCAAAGCGTGGGAAAAAAATAACGGCTTATAGTCTGGAAATTACGGTATGTATGTTTAAATGTGATAAAGGTTGGTTTAATTCTCCCCTACAGGTATTTCATTGTGTTTTCCTTGCAAATGTGTAAATGAGTCTGCATTTACAGGAGGGTTTTAATGTCTATTGGCCAAGGCTTTGAAACAGTTCAACGAACAAAAATGAAAACCAGAAAATCTGATATTACGAACAAAAACAAATCTTCATATTTGTCCTAAATTCTCTCACAGAAACGTTTATTTGAAATAATTGTAACCGGTTAATAACATTCTTTTTTAGTTATTTTATTCAGTACAACACATTAAAATTCTGATTGCCATAAATTTGGTTCGGCCTTCCTCTGAACGCAAATACCATATTTGGACTTAAACTTAACGGTGGCAGGGCTATTACATGATTCAAGTGAAATGTGGTGTGGTCTTTTTTATCCTTCTGCAAAAGGTCAATATTATGCTATGTACTAGGTAACAGAACATTTTGGATGCACTTGGCCAAAAACTGAAACCGAAAATTACTTTTTCTTTTATCAACCTATTTTAAATGTTTTGTATAATTGTATTAATGTAAGACATTTTAATTGACACCGTACCGCCTCTTGAAATTTCTGCTGAACCAACACTGCAATTGCAATTTTAATGCTCTTATCTGAAACTTTGAAGTATTTCCACACTGCTGACATGATCGCCCTTGTTTCAAATATTGATGTAAAAGCTTTTTACATGAAAATGGACATGAAAATGGACAATGCTATAATGGGTATGTATTATATAAGGTTCATTCACAGATTGTCTTGACTATCAAAGGAGCATGATAAAGGAACTAATTATTTATTAATCAAAACTTCAAACTCCAAAAAGTCGTTCTTCATTCTCAAGAGTTTTCAGGGTCACACACAGCAGAGGCTCTTGCTGCCACATTCAGCAACATGTTTCTGGCATGGATAATCCCAAAGGAAAAAGTGCACGTTAATCTAAGGGATAATGCCAAGAACTTGGTTAAGGCCATGAGGGATGCGGATCTACACAGCCTGCCGTGGCCAATGGAGTTTTATCACAACACAGCATCGCTGATATTATAGCCTCTGGGAGTCGGATCATTGGTCATTTCAAACACTCCCAGCTTGCCTACTCTGCACTACAAAGTATTTAAAAACAACTTGGCAAGCCTATCAAGAGGCTACAGCATAATCTACCTACCAGGTGGAACAGTAGTTCAAGTTCAAGTCTTTTATTGTCTGGGCACTGAAATTCTTAAGACAAGACAACGCAAGCACCTTTCATAACATAACATATAAGTACACAGAACATGAATTACATCTATGCTAAGCTTAAATAAGTAAACCTCCTAAATATACAGATAAATATAGATAATACAATATACTAAACCCTAAATACACATAATAACCTATTGCTAACCCTATTAACCTATTCTAAACTAAGTGAACACACTTAACACACTGAAGTACAATAGTGCAATATTACTGATAGTGCAACCAGTAGCTGAAAGTGACAGTGTGTAAGTAACTAGTAAGAAGTGAATCAATGACCATGTCAATGTCCATTCAGGAGCCTGATGGCGAAGTACAGTGAAGTACAGTAGTGCAATGTTACTGATAGTGCAACCAGTAGCTGAAAGTGACAGTGTGTAAAGTGACTAGTATGAAGTGAATCAATGTCCATTCAGAAGCCTGATGGCCCTTGGATAGAAACTGTTGTCCAGTCTGCGTGTGCGTGACCGAATGCTGCGGTAACGAGACTGAAGGATGGGTGGTAATAGTCTCCATGTCATCGACTTCCATGTTCAAGGGCAACCAGTGGAAATTGGTGGAAAATATTATTTCTCTACTCGCCCCATTTGAAGAGCTTACGCAACAGATCAGCTCATCAACTGCATCAGCTGCAGATGTTATACCATCCATCAGAGCTTTAACTCATCTTCTTGAGAAAACAGCAGAGACCGACCATAGTGTAAAAACTTCGAAAATCATGTTGTTGGAAGCAGTCCAGAACAGAATCAGTGACATTGAATCTGAGAGCCTGTTTACCATTGCTACAGTGCTGCTTGCGAATTAGGCTACAAGATTAGGAAACACCATATTTTGGTGTTTGCCTTTAGCAAGACACAACCTATATTCTATCTTGTATACATTTAGTCATTTAGCAGACGCTCTTATCCAGAGCGACTTACAGTAAGTACAGGGACATTCCCCAGAGGCAAGTCACTGCTGGGAATTGAACCGGCAACCTTTTGAGTAATAGCCCAATTCCCTAACCGCTCAGCCATCTGACCCCATATATATTTGGGTGTGCTTGCCTTTGGCAAGGGACTATAGCCCATAGAGTAAAATATATATCAAAATACATTTTATAGTTTCCAAAATATACATAAGGTGAATATTGGTAAAGTGGGACAAAGGGTAAAGTGGGACACTTAAACTTGATCATCCATGTCTTCATGTGTATACTTAAATGATCAAAATTAATTACAGAGTACATCCTTGGGTGGTAATGGTATGCATCTGTGGGTTTCTATGATTGTGATGTCACTTTCAGGGGAATGGCATGCATCATTTCAAAACCAGGACCGTGAAAATCTATGTTAAGTTAAATAACATAGCAATGTGAATGAAATATTGTTAAGTCTATAATGTTTTTTTTAACTTGGCTTAGGGGTTCTAGTTACTACATATATTTCAGTATGAAATATGTTTGAAACTAGTTTCAAACAATTGCATATATTTTTTATTAGCAACCATTTTATCTCTGTCCCAGTTTACTAGTAACCTATTGGTAAAGTGGGACAGGTTGTTAATGTTAAACTGGGACAGCCACTCAAGTCATTTAAAGGGGGTTTATGTTCCCTTTTGTTGTTCATTTTGAATTTACATGTCAACAGTAATGATTGCCTTTATTAGTAGTAACTACTTTGGTATATAATGTGAGCAGTAAAAAAAAAGTCAGGATAGAATGATTAAACAGGCAGGGAGGAAGATGAGGAAAGAGAGAGAGAAGAAAAGGGCAGAGAGCAAGAGATGGTTGAATAAGCAAATTAAAGAATACAAATATGTGCATTAAAGTACCAGCCTCAGAGTTGTATTTATTATAAAGAAATTAAGTGTCCCACTTTAGCAGTATACACTTTACCAATATCACATGAAAGAATTTGGGGTTTGGTCAGCAGAGGTTCAAAGAAGGGTCACTCTTCCTGTGTCTGATCTTTCTTGTTTTTTTCCTTATGAATAATTTAAGGGAGAGCTTTTTAGAAATGTATCATGATCGATTATATGACATTGTGTTCATGGCAAAAGGTGACGTATAAAGTCATATTTGTGAAAATGTCTCACTTTACCAATATTCACCCTACTGTCATATCACACAGCTCAACATGGAACGTTATTAACCGGTATTTCATTAGGTTCCAACCGGGCCAAGAATTATAATTTTAAGTTGGAACGTAAACTGGAAACATTGAAATACCGATTCTGCTCTGAATGAACCGATTGAAAGAAAATTCAGGTATGAAACCCTGCTCTGGGCAATATTTTCTTCAGCTTTCTTTACTCACCTTTATCTCTTTATTAGGTTTCTTCTTTGAACCCACGATATTTACAGATGTACAAGACTACATGTTTATTGCAAAAGAGGAATCATTTGGCCCAATCATGATCCTCTCCAAGTTCAAGAGTGGGTCAGTATGACACATTAATTGCAGTCCCCAACAAATCCCTAATTCTTCCTTCTGGTTAATTTGCCTTCATTCTTTTTCCATCCCTCCCAGCGACCTGGACGATGTCTTGAGGAGAGCAAATGCCACAGAGTATGGTCTGGCATCGGGCGTGTTCACACGTGACATCAGCAAAGCCCTGTACGTAAGCGAGAGGCTGAACGCCGGTACAGTCTTTGTCAACACGTACAACAAGACGGATGTGGCCGCGCCATTTGGAGGCTTCAAGCAGTCTGGTTTTGGCAAAGACCTTGGTAAGACAGGGGATAGGTTTTAGTATGTTTACACCGATAAACAGGGTGCTCAAGTTTTATCAAAAGTTTGGAGTGAGATTACCATACCTGTCAACATTGATGTTTTTGATTGGCTGGTAGGTGGCATTTAACTCTGTATAACTTGCAGGGCTCCAGACTAACTTGTTGCCTTGGTTGCACTGGTGCGCCTAACTTTTTTATTTAGGTGCACCAGCACAAAATTTAGGTGCACCCAAATTTTTCCTTGCGTCGCCACAATTTCAAGGTCACCTTTTTATCACGCTCCATATACATTCATATATATTTTGTAAATGATCTTAAACAAGAATAAGGTGTAGGTAAATATAGGCCTATTTTTTATTTGAAGCACAATCATACTGTAGCATATATATATAAATATTTTAAGTGCTTCACTGAGCTACCAAACTAAAACATTTTAAGCTAAATAAAACATTTCAAAATAGAAAGTGCTACTGTTTAAAAGTGCTTCCCTGAACTGAGACCTAACATTTCATGGCTCAAAGTCTTATAGCAGGTCCCACCTTGCTATCGCATGCCCTTCAGATGGCCAACACCTGTAATTTGGCCTTCTTGCCCTATGGCCTTGGCTAAATCATCTTGCCACACTCTCCCTAGCATCAAAATCCTAGCTCCATGGGTTAGCTCCATGGCCCAGCTTCGTAACTCAGGGGTCCGCAATTCATTTTTACAAGGGGCCACATGAGAAACCTGAAATGTGTTGGAGGGCCTCATCAATTTGCTCACTATTCATTTTCTCCCATTGTAAAAAGCAGTAAAGTATATATTTTGATTAGCTGCTACTGGTTATCAGAAGAATAAGGATATTCTGTAAATATTTATATAAATATTTTAGATTTTGGTGTAGGTCAAATAGGAAAGATTATAGAAGTAATAAACAGTATAAACAGCAACAACAGTGTTTCATTTTATTTGTAACCAGTTAATCTTCACAAACACTGAAAAGTTGTTTTGCAGTATGTTAAAGATGTGGAATTGATCAACTTTATACAAAAAGCAATACGTTTTTTCAGTTCATTTTGTTCTGTGAGAGAAATCCAGTGGGCTTGAACAAGTGCATCGAAATCTGTCTGAATGCGAAGGACAGCTGACAGGTAATGATCAGGGTCTGCAGTTCAACTAGCAAACCATCAGCCCGCGCCCACTGAATCAGTCAAGTTCTTATTATGTCCGCGTTAGTTTTTTTTCTTCACAGCTTTCACTTTGACCTCAGTAAACAGATACTTAGAAGTCCATGTCTTGTTAAAAGTTAATCAGTGGCAAAGTTTTTCATTTTCGAGGGCTAACCAACAGCTAACTCTCCTGTCGGTGAGGTTGCGCAAGCGCACATATGTAAATCGCCTGATCACTGTAGTCTTTCAGGACTACATATTTACTACCGCTCAACACATTTATTTATTTTAAATTTTTGATTTACCTCACGCGGGCCGGATTGAGACAGCCTGTGGCCGGTTATGGCCCGCGGGCTATACAATGCCCAGGTCTGCTAAACTGACTCTGGTGCTCAGGTCGTAATTTCAATCACACAGCACGGAGCTACAGGAATATCTGGACCACAGCCAATCAGAGGCAAAGACCCGCCCCATCTCTGTCTCTGATTGGTTTAGACCACGATATGATCCAACCATGAGTGTCAGTTCCATTTTAGGATAACAAACGCTTCGTTTGTGGAGAGACAGCGGATGCGAGGAGGTTAGGTGCACCGGTGCGACCTAGGAAAAAATTTAGTCGCACCCGTACACATTTTGGTCGCAGAGCCCTGACTTGAGACAACTATCAACTCGGCAGAAATCTTCCCTCAGTATGCCTGCGCCATTTATTGTATATAGCAGGACAAGTTATCCCTTACTTCTCAGAGTGAGAAATGATTGAAATGCGTGAGAAATACAAGGTGTTGTGTGATAGTTTGAGAAATGGTTGAAATGCGAATGTGTGAGAATTGAGAGCCCTGTATACGGCAAACAGCTAATGTATGACTCTTAACACTAGAAGCTTCGAGCGCTTGTCATTTGAGCACACTGAAGAGAAAGAAATATACAGGATCATGCTTTCTTGACTTTTCCTAGATACGTCAGACTACTTACACTTGCCTCAAATTATTTGCAATGTGCCCTGACAATAAATGAAGAACAATAGATGTTTTGCCAGGATAACTGGATCTATCAGATCATTGAATGTTTATTACATTGTCATTTAGCAGACGCTCTTATCCAGAGCGACTTACAGAAAGTACAGGGACATTCCCCCGAGGCAAGTAGGGTGAAGTGCCTTGCCCAAGGACACAACGTCATTTTGCACGGCCTGGAATCGAACCGACAACCTTCTGATTACTAGCCCGACTCCCTAACCGCTCAGCCATCTGACCCCCCTTTTATGATGTCAAAAAAGATGTCAGCCATCTGACCCCCTGTTTATGATGTCAAAAATGTAATAATTGTCAGCCAAAAATACATTTTGATATTGTCAGGCTACGCATTTATAGATCAACTGCAGTCTAACCTGCAATGTGTGTGACATCCTTTATAATAATTACATTTTTCTGAATGATTGATGGGCTAGAAACAAACGTTCTAATGAAATACCATCAACACAGACATGAATAACAGTTTGACGAAGGCAAATTCATTTTCTGACCCTGCCTTGGCCAAGAAGTGCCATAGCTAACATTAATTGTCAGTAAAAGCGTTCTTGTCTGAAGGCTGGATGGTGATTTGACCACCTATCCACACTATAAGTAGGGAAACCTGGCTTGGCACTTCTAGTGTTAATGCTACAATATTCATATGCTACTAAACAGCCATTACCTTTGTTAGCCTAAACTGTGTGTAATGAATGCCCTTATTCTGCATGTGTTTTAACAGGAGAGGAGGCTCTGAACGAATACCTGAAAACCAAGGTTGTGACCATTGAATATTAAGTTTGGAATGAGAGATATTGATATCATGTTGTTATAAATTGGCAGAACAACCAACTGTAGATCTACATATGCTGAACCTGTATGTTTTGTCACTGGTCTCTAAAAACGAATAAACAACACTATCTGGATTCCTCTAGAGATGTATTAAGTGAATTGAATTGTGTACAATGCCTTCATGTCCTTCGTTTTCGTCAATGAATTGTATTTGTGTATTCCTTTTTCCAAGGAATATGTGACACGCTCTGGTGGAAAGGGACGGTTGTCGGCCAACTAATTTCTCCGTTTTTTACCGATTGTGAAAGTGCAGATTGTAAGCTTTCAAATGTGTGTCATACATTGAAATCTGAAAATAGTTGAAGAAGATACACATAGCCTATCTGGATGCTGATAAACCAGGAAAGTACGATGGCCCTGAAGTGCAAACCACACCCCCTAATATGAGTGCATCCCCCAAATGAAAACACTCCCCCCAAATACGAGTCAACTCCCCCCAAATAGGATGACTTGTTCACCTCCCCCCCAATACAAAAACACGCTCCCCCAAATGGGAGACGACATTACATTAACTCAAAAACACATTACATTAACTCTGAACGGAAAGGGTTGGTACAACGCTGATGCACAGTAACTAACAGGAAATAAGAAATTTATCGTTTTGGAGAGAAGAAAAATGAGTAATTCAGAGAGTCGCGTAGAGCTAATTGCAGCAATTACCCTTTATTTTAATCTGGGAAATTCATATGATGTAATATTAGATATGTTGTTAACGTTTAACAACATTACAGTAAGTATGCGCACGTTAAAAACAAAATTAGAGGAAGCAAGACTTTTCAGACGAAAAAACTACTTGTCTACCAGGACAGTTGTTTTGATATAGAAGCATGTGGCAAGTACTTGTACAAAACTATAAGTTGTGTGTTAAACGTTCTGATGTGATGAGGTTGCTGAAAGAACTGAATCCACGGGGGACTGAATGTAGGGCACGCCGTCGATTTTGTAGGCGCATATATCACTCCATGGGCCCAAACTACGTATGGCATGTCGATGGCTATGACAAGCTTAAACCCTTCGATTTGGCTTTATCTAGCTGCATCGACGGCTTTTCTAGACGAATTTTGTGGCTTCTGTGTGGACCAACGAACAACAATCCATCTGTTATTGCACACAACTTCCTCAACTGTGTGAAAGGTCTTGGTGTGGTCCCCATGAGATTACGAACTGATTGCGGTACAGAAAACGGGACGATGGCAGCCATACAATGTACTCTTCGCCATCATCATACAGACCATTATGCAGGCTCAGCAAGCCATATGTATGGGTCTTCGATGAGCAATCAACGTATTGAGTCCTGGTGGTCCATATTGAGAAAATCAAGGTAGGCTTATGTGCAATTCTGCTATTGACTACAAAATCTCCCATGCCATCTTTATATCATATAGCCTATCATTTACGATGGCTTAGAAGTTAAACTAGCATTTAAAAGGTATTTGCTAAATTTAAATTAACCAGTCATTTAGATTATCAATATAAACGTTCTTTATGGCTAGAACTGTATATCCTTCTCTCACAGTAAAATAATTCCTAATTAAGGTGCAGCTGATCTGTGGTCATCCTGATACACACTAGCATACTTCTGCTTTTGTTTTACAAGAGCTCAGTTTTGGATGCAGTTGTTTGGGGACCTGGCAGATGCAGGACACTTTAATGGCAGCCACGAACACCAGTGTCTACTCAGATTCTGCTTCACCAGTGTTCTGCAAAAAGACCTTGATGAGTGTGCTGATCTCTGGAACAAGCACAGGATTCGGCGCTCCCGACTTGCATCATGTCCTGGAGGAATACCAAATTAACTCTACCTTTTACCTCACAGGTAATCTATATTAATTAAAATTCCTTTACTGTGAGGATATATATTATGTAAATGTAACTATGCTGGGTAAGTGTACCAATCTAGCCTTAAACAGAACAGTAAAAGTTATGTATTCCTTTCCATTTTCACTGTGTACCGCAGGTTTGCTTCAAGGGACTGTGGATTTGCGGTTGAAGAAAGTCAATTAATAATGTTTCCTGAGTCAGTGCAGACCATCAACTCATGTGGCGACCCAGACATTCAAGAGTATCTTGAACTCTTAATGGAACAAAATACACTAGTTAGACCAGATCATTGGGAGACCACCTCAGAGCTGTATATTACACTTAAAGGAATAGCCAGACTTTAAATGTTTTCTGTGAAACACCTGTCGAACACAACAGAACTGAGCAGGATATAAACCTGAAAACTCAGTTTTACTCAGGCATATGAGCCTTGACTACATGCACAACACCATGCTCTTTGCATTAGAGGACCCATTCATCTCAATAGTATACATGTATATCATATATAATAGTAATATATGTGATATATATTAGAGATATATATATATTTTGTTCCATTAAGAGTTCAAGATACTCTTGAATGTCTGGGTCGCCACATGAGTTGATGCGGTGGGCAGAGCTCAGACTGTGAACTTACAACGCAGCATTGATTACAACAGGGATAAGTTTGCGGCTCTGCAAAGGAAGATGGAAGACATGGAGACCTTCCTGAAGGGTGGACGTGAAAATGGAGTTGCGGCTACTCGTCAAAACAACTACCCCAATCTTATCCACTTTCGGCCCTGTAACCAGCACAGGCCTTGGCCAAGGCCGTCGCTGGAAAACAACTCCCCTGGAGAGCGCTGAAGCGAGACTATCTTGCTCCCCCCCCCCCCCCCCCCCACCGACATCTGTGGTTTGGTCTGTGGTTTGGTCTCTGCCCGGGTCATGACCAAGGATGTCTTCTGGCCAACACAATCTGCATAGGGAGAATCGGACTGATTGTGGCCTAGGTCGAGGGCGCCAACCCAGACCTACTCGCACATTAACTTTCACCTACTACAGATATCACCACCCCCCAAACCCCCATCAAACACCTTCGCCTGCTTGTTTCCCCAGGGTGGCTGGCGGGTCTGTGTCCAGCGCCTACCATGGCTGCAGGTCCAGATGCTGCTTGTCTACCCCCCCCCCCCCCCCCCCCACTCCCCGTTGCAAGTCACGTGTTTTTGTAAATGTGTTGGGCTTATGTGCTGAGGTTTTTGTCTGTTCCCACACTGTACTCCTCTAGGAGCATTGTCTGGGTGTTGCCTTTTTCTCTCCTCCTCTCTCCTCATGTTATGCTGTAACTTTCTAGTTGGTGCCGAAAATGGCTGCCTAGGTAGGCTCTCCTGCCAAAATAAATTCCTTGTCTGTGCAAACTTTCATGGCGAATAAAAAACAATTCTGATTCTGATTCTGATGAATGTAAAACAGCTCTAGTTTTTTGTAATACTCCATCTAAGACTCAGAAATTAATGTTCTTCACAATCTATAATGGCATTGTCCAAAGACTTACAATTTGAGTGAATGTGGTTGAGCTTCATTTTTCTGTATAAAATACAATTTAATCAATCCTTCCATTAAATCTATTTTATTGCTGCAAAGCCTAAGCATTTTCAAGCATTTTCCTGCCAGAGGCTGCCAAAGGCCTTACATGCCAGAGGGGCTTACAGATAGAACTTGACAAAGAAGATGTTGCTCTAATAAAAAAATTAAAAAAAGGTTAATCAGGTACTGCTTAAATCAGGGCTCAACGTAAAAAAAAAATGCCACTAGCCCCACTGGGCCAGTGGGTTTGAAACTTACTGGCCCCAAGACCATTTTTACTGGCCCCCCTCCAAAAGTTGTAATTTATCATTGTTACAACAAAACCAAAGACTTATAAGATATGTTATTCTGTAAACTTGTTTAACCATTTATTAAACACATCCTGGATATTTATTATTAAATAATAAAAAATAAAAAGGTAATAGTAAAAATTTACTTTTTAACCTCAAACATGACGTGCTCTCTCCCCTGCTGACAGCCATCTCTGCACAACTCTGTCTGGCTGAAACTGTGAAACCTCTGGTCCCTCAATGCTAATATATAAAAGCTTCCATAGCATTTCATCAGTACAATACTGAGTACCCAAGTCGACACCATTCTTCTGCTGCAGTTCAGTAGCCCGGGGGAACGAGTCGAATGGCTGGTCCGTCTTAATGACGTGATATGCCGTTGTTATAAGTCGTGCAGTAATCTTTTTTTCAATCAATAATTTGCAGTGGCCCGATCGGGACAGTGAGTTGCTAGTTAAACCATCGTTATTGTCGAGCCCTGCTTAAATGCATCCAAATCTTGGAATTTTGTATCCCCAAAGTCCATGTTTGTCTTAAAAATGGCATATGAGTGCAACAGAGGTAGCTTGACAGTATTCACACAAGTGTTTGCCATTGGGAATGGTGAGTTGGTTTAAAACTCTATGTGTGGCTGTGGTACAATTCCAGCAGGTGGAAGTGATGACAGCCCTGTCGAAAACATAAATTGTATTGCATTATTCACATGTCCACATAGTCTGACAAATATATCTCAAGTAGAAACATAAATTTAATGGTTAAAGGTATGAAACCAGGAAGATTACATCAGAATTGATTACTGTCAAAATCCCTGACATACCTTCGCAATCAAGCAGATAGTCTGCCCAGAAGCTTAGTGCTTTGACTTCCTCCAGCCTCCTGTTGCTTCCTCCTGGACTGAGGTCTGCTCTGAACAGGTTTTCTATGTCTTCAGCGGTCAGCTTCTTGTCTGAGTGGCACAGGATAGGAGCCAGCACACTGGAGTGCTGCTGAAGTGCTGTCAGAAACTGCAGGCTTCCAAGTCCATCTTTGAATCTATGCGGGCCAATCATGATGATGTATTTTATGAGGTTCAAAGTTAAACATGTGTGACTGAATACTGTAAACAAACGTTTACAAAACTGTAAATAATGGTGTAGTAATTACACTTGTACATCATGAACAATGAGGGTGTCATAACTATTGCAATTTTAAGAAAAAAAAATATTTGAGCATTTTCTGCTTTCAAACATTACATTATTTCAAGTATTAGATGGTTAATGGAACATTGGGAATATTACCTCTCAATTACACCAAGGTTTCTGTGGATAATGTACCACATCAGGTACTCCTCCACAATTTCATCCTTCTCTTCGACAGCGCTCACACGCCGGAAACACCCGGCGGTTTGAAGAAGTGTGCTGTTCTTCAAAAGGAGGTCTCTCAAAGATTCCAAAGAATCTGCGTTTTGAATCTGCCCAAAAATGAAAGAAATTCAGACCTTGAATTTATACATCCAAAAGACTACACTGTGCCGTACTATGCTTCCACACAATATACTGAAAATGAATCCTCTTTCATGCTTATCTCCTCTACACTGTAGCCCCTAATTCGGTTTTATCTGGAAAAAAGATCTAATACTTAAGTGGAAGTAGAAATTTCAGGTGCCCTTTAACAAACCCCATAGATCACAGAATACTTTATTTAAGAAATCTTAATATTATTTGCTGATGCCCTTCTCAGATTATGTACGATCTTGTTCAAAAACAAGTGCCGCCCTTTTGCAGGGTCCCTTTTCCTACCTCCCGCAGAACTTTTCCGATCTCGTCATCTGTAACATCTTTTACAGTGGCGTTGAAACCAGCCAAGAAATACTCATCTTCCCTAAGAGCTGTTATGCAAAGTATAGAAGTTCACATACAATCAATCACCATCTCATTTGTGAATGTTACATCAGAATCAGAATGGGATTTATTCGCCATGAAAGTTTGCACAGACAAGGAATTTGCTTTGGCAGGAAGGTGCATACAATAAACATATAGGGACCTAAAATTTAAATATGTGGACTATCTATACTAAGGGTACATAAACTAGCAGTACTAAGTGGGATTAGAATTGAATTAAATATACAATAAAATAAAATATAAGTTGCCGTAAATTACAATATAAAAATACAAATATTACAAAAATACAAATGTACAAGATACAATTTAGTAATGCAGTGCAAAAAGCAGTGTGTTTTAAGCAGGAAGTCATTAGAGTCAGTGTGGTCCCTTGGCCTTGTTGAAGAGGCCAACAGCGGAAGGGAAGAAACTGTTTTTGTGGCGTGAGGTATTGGTCCTGATGGACCGCAGCCTTCTGCCGGAGGGGAGTGACTGAAACAGGGAGTGTCCAGGGTGGGAGGAGTCGGCCACAATCTTCCTCGCTCGCCTGTGTGAGAGTGAGAGAGTGAGGTATTCTCCATCATCGCTGATGAAACCAAAGATCTGCAAAAAAAGGAGCAGCTGTCATTAGTACTTCGATATTATTACAATGGGGCTGTTCATGAAAGCTTCCTTGAATTCCAGCATGCACAACATCTAGATGCTAAGGGGCTTAGTGACATGATCATCAAGTGCTTAGAAAGCTATGGCCTTCAGTATAAATCAAACCTTGTTGGACAAGGTTATGACGGCGCCTCAGTAATGAGTGGTAAACATTCGGGTGTGGCAGCCAGAATTAAGACAGAGGCTAAAACTGCGTTTTATGTCCACTGTAATGCGCACTGTCTAAACCTGGTCTTGGTTGACACTGTATAGTCAGTTCCAGAGGCAGATTGTTTCTTTTCGCTGCTTGAAAAGATCTATGTATACATGTCAGGCTCTTATGTGCACCAGAAATGGCTTACTGTCCAGAAAGAGATGTATGGTGGCACACCTAGAGAGTTACAAAAATTAAGTGACACAAGATGGGCATGTAGAGCAGTAGCTTGCAGGAATTTGATGGATAGATTACCAGCTGTGTTGTGTGTTCTTCAAAATATAAGTGCAGAAAATCACAGAGACAGGTCCATTGATGCTAGAGGTCTGCTTGCACAGATTGACCTCACATTCATAGGCCTCCTTGCAACCTTCCGAAAAGTTTTCAGTGACACAAAGCTGCTTTCTGACCTGTTGCAGTCACCCTCAGTTGATTTAGCTATGGCAGCAGACATGGTGGAGTCACTTCTTGATACTTTTCAAGAGTATAGGACTGAGACATTTAGTGATAAACTGTGGCATGACATAGTAAAGACAGCCAAACAGTGCAACATAGCTGTTGGGAATGTTGAGAAGAGCACATAAAGTCAGTACCAAACTTGGTGGGTCGTATGTGACATGTACTATAGGCCTGCGCAAGGGTAATGCAGACAAAGATACATTCAGGCAGGGACTACTCTACCCCATCCTTGACACCTTAATTTCTGAAATGGAAAGAAGGTTCTCAAAAATTAACTGTTCAGTAATGAGAGGTATACAGGCCTTAAATCCTAAAAGCAGTACATTCCTCCAGGATGACCAGGTCTTTGACTTATATATGAAAAATATATGGGTGTGATAAGGAAGATCTTACTCATCAGCTTCACCAGGCTAGAAGAACTTTGCCAAGGAAAGCTGAAAGTGGGGCGGCACAGTTGGGAAACATCCTAGATTTAACAGTGTTTTTGGAACCATACCAAGAGGTGTTTGTTGAGCTCTTCAGGCTATGCAAAATAGCTCTAGCCCTCCCAGTCAGCAGTGCTGCATGTGAGCGGAGTTTTTCAGCTCTAAAGCTCATTAAAACTCATTTGAGGACAACCATGCTAGACAACAGACTAAGCCATTTAGGTTTGCTAAGTATTGAGTCAAGAAGAGCGAGGGCACTCAACATGGATGATTTTATCATTTTGTCATTTTGCAAGCAAACACAAGAAAAGGCGAATTGCACTGTTTTAACCCTCCTGTTTACCTCAGCTTAATAGTCCATGAGCCAGGGGGTTGGTCGTGCCACTTTGGAGGGACCAAGTCTCATGGTGATTTTTTTTAAAGGTCTATGTCCCTAGTGTAGGGGTAGAAATCACCTTTTCTGTGTTATCGTGTTGGGTTCAGGAGATATGATGCAAAATACATAATTTGGTTATGGTGGAAAGTAAAATGGCCGCCATGGCTGCCACAAGGTGTTTTTGCGATGGTTCCATATCTGAATATGTTCATGGCCCCAAACTGTTCAAGTGTACCAAGTTTCATGTGGTTGTGAAAAAGTGAATATCATTCTCACATATCACCTGGATTATAACCCACTGCTACTGAAACGGGGCCTCATCAGTCGTAACATGTTTATATTGACAACAGGGTAAGAGTGGGAACACATCAAATAATTGATAAACCTGGTAGAGAATACGTTTCTTAGGAATTTTTTTAGAGTTTTTGTATTATTTTGCCGAGGATCGGCAGAAGCTAGCTCTAGGGACGTGGAACATCACCTCGCTGGCGGGAAAGGAGCCGGAGCTGGTGCTCGAGGTAGAGAAGTTCCGGCTAGATATAGTCGGCTTGCCTCGACGCACAGCATCGGCTCCGGAACCATTCTCCTTGAGAGGGGCTGGACTCTCTTCCACTCTGGAGTTGCCCTCGGGGAGAGGCGTCGAGCTGGGGTGGGAATACCTGTTTCCCCTCGGTTCGGCGCCTGTACGTTGGGGTTCACCCCGGTGGACGAGAGGGTAGCCTCCCTCCGCCTTCGGGTGGGGGGACGGGTCCTCACTGTTGTTTGTGCTTATGCACCAAATGGCAGTGCAGAGTACCCACCCTTTTTGGAGTCTCTGGGAGGGGTGCTGGAAAGCGCTCCTCCCGGAGATTCCCTCGTCATCCTGGGGGACTTCAATGCTCATGTGGGCAATGACAGTGAGACCTGGAGGGGCGTGATTGGGAGGAACGGCCCCCCCAATCTGAACCCGAGCGGTGTTTTGTTGTTGGACTTCTGTGCTAGACACGGTCTTGTCCATAACGAACACCATGTTCAAGCATAAGGGTGTCCATATGTGCACTTGGCACCAGGACACCCGAGGTCTCAGTTTGATGATAGACTTTGTAGTCGTGTCGTCGGATCTGAGGCCGAATGTCTTGGACACTCGGGTGAGGAGAGGGGCGGAGCTGTCAACTGATCACCACCTGGTAGTGAGTTGGCTACGATGGTGGGGGAAGACGCCGGTCAGGCCTGGCAGGCCCAAACGTAATGTGAGGGTCTGCTGGGAACGGCTGGCAGAATCCCCTGTCAGAAGGAGCTTCAACTCCTTCTTCCATTGTTGAGGCGGCTGACCAGAGCTGCGGACGCAAGGCGGTCGGTGCATGTCGCGGCGGCAACCCTCGGAACCGGTGGTGGACGCCGGAGGTGAGGGAAGCCGTCAAGCTGAAGAAGGAGGCCTATCGGACTTTGTTGGCTGGTAGGACTCCAGAGGCAGCTGATGTGTACCGGCAGGCCAAGCGGAATGCGGCTTTGGCGGTCGTGGAGGCAAAAACACGGGCGTGGGAGGAGTTCGGCGAGGCCATGGAGAATGACTTCCGAACGGCTTCGTAAAGGTTCTGGACCACCATCCGGCGACTCAGGAGGGGGAAGCAGTGCACTGTCAACGCTGTATATGGTGGGGATGGTGCGCTTCTGACCTCGATGGGGGACGTCCTGGATCGGTGGAAGGAATACTTTGAAGACCTCCTTAATCCCACCAACACGCATTCCGACGTGGAGGCAGAGTCTGGGGACATTGGGGGGGGCCCTTCTATCTCTGGGGCTGAGGTCGCCGAGGTGGTTGAAAAGCTCCGCGGTGGCAAGGCCCCTGGGGTGGATGAGGTCTGCCCGGAGTTCCTTAAGGCTCTGGATGTTGTAGGGCTGTCTTGGTTGACACGACTCTGCAACATCGCGTGGACATCGGGGACAGTGCCTCTGGACTGGCAAACCGGGGTGGTGGTTCCCCTCTTTAAAAAGGGGGACCGGAGGGTTGCTCCAACTTTAGGGGGATCACACTCCTCAGCCTCCCTGGGAAAGTCTATTCAGGGGTGCTGGAGAGGAGGGTCCGTCGGATTGTCGAACCTCGGATTCAGGAGGAGCAATGTGGTTTTCGTCCTGGCCGTGGAACTGTGGACCAGCTCTATACCCTCGGCAGGGTTCTGGAGGGTGCATGGGAGTTCGCCCAACCAGTCTACACATGTTTTGTGGATTTGGAAAAGGCGTTCGACCGTGTCCCTTGGGGGCTCATGTGGGGGGTGCTCCGGGAGTACGGGGTACCGGACTCCCTGATCGGGGCTGTTCGGTCCCTGTACGACCGGTGCCAGAGTTTGGTCCGCATTCCCGGTAGTAAGTCGAACTTGTTCCCGGTGAGGGTTGGACTCCGCCAGGGCTGCCCTTTGTCACCGATTCTGTTCATAACTTATATGGACAGAATTTCTAGGCGCAGCCAGGGCGTTGAGGGGGTCCGGTTTGGTGACCTCAGGATCGGGTCGCTGCTTTTTGCGGATGATGTGGTCCTGTTGGCTTCATCGGGCCGTGACCTCCAGCTCTCACTGGAGCGGTTCGCAACCGAATGCGAAGCGGCTGATGGGAATCAGCGCCTCCAAATCTGAGGCCATGGTTATCGACCGGAAAAAGGTGGAGTGCAATCTCCGGGTCGGGGAGGAGATCTTGTCCCAAGCGAAGGAGTTCAAGTATCTCGGGGTCTTGTTCACGAGTGAGGGAAGAATGGAGCGCGAGATCGACAGGCGGATCGGTGCGGCGTCCGCAGTGATGCGGGCTCTGCATCGGTCCGTCGTGGTGAAGAAGGAGCTGAGTCGAAAGGCGAAGCTCTCTATTTACCAGTCGATCTACGTTCCTACCCTCACCTATGGTCACGAACTGTGGGTAGTGACCGAAAGAACGAGATCGCAAATACAAGCGGCCGAAATGAGTTTTCTCCGCAGGGTGTCCGGGCTCTCCCTTAGAGATAGGGTGAGAAGCTCGCTCATCCGGGAGGGGCTCAGAGTAGAACCGCTGCTCCTCCGCGTCGAGAGGGGCCAGTTGAGGTGGCTCGGGCATCTGATAAGGATGCCTCCTGGACGCCTCCCTGGTGAGGTGTTCTCGGCACGTCCCACTGGGAAGAGGCCCCGGGGAAGACCCAGGACACGCTGGAGGGACTATGTCTCTCGGCTGGCCTGGGAACGCCTCGGGGTCCCCCAGGAAGAGCTGGTGGAAGTGGCCGGGGAGAGGGAAGTCTGGGCCTCCCTGCTTAGGTTGCTGCCCCCGCGACCCGAACCCCGGACAAGCGGAAGATGATGGATGGATGGATGGATTATTTTGTGTTTCTGCTGCTAAGAAAGTCATTTACAAACTGCCCACAATAACAAAATCCAATGCAAAGTTCTGAATATTCTATCAGATACAAACTGCACAAAGTTAAATTTATTCTGATAAGAAATGTTGTTATTGTTGTTATTCATGTAATATATCATTTTAAAGCTATTTTTGTACTATTTATGCTGGAACTATCCATGTGCACATCAGATCAATATGAAGTTAGATATAAGGGCATTTGCAGTGGCATTCAGAATTGGCCTGATTACAGCATTAGAGGTCAAAGGTCAAATTCTCTTGACCTCAGTGTCATGACAATGTGACTGATGGACAGATTATAGTCTAAGCTTTACAATGATATATGACTTCATGGCATTGGCCGGGTTTCCCAGATTCGTTAAGAAGCTCTTAACGCTATGAGCTTCTTAGGAGCGTTCTAGAGCGTTCTTAGAACGTTCCTAAGAAGCTCTTAGCGTTAAGAGCTTTTTAACGAATCTGGGAAACCCTGCCATTGTGTGTTGGTTTCCCTCTTTTATACTGGATCTTTGTGTAAAATGGCGAAAAAAGATGTGAAAATTTTAATGATGGAGGGATGAAAAAAGGAGTGATAGCACATAGAAAGCTACCATTGCTGCAATGCTATCATGCATTTCCCAACACTAGGGACATAGACCTTTAAAAAAATCACCATGAGACTTGGTCCCTCCAAAGTGGCACGGCGACCACATTTTGGGGGTCTGGCTCATGGACTATAAGGAAGGAAGAAGGGGGTAGGAAGGACGGAATGAATAACAGAGGGAGGAAAGAAAGAGAGGACAGGAAGAAGGGAGGGAGGAAGGAAGCAAAGAAGGAAGGAACTGCCAAAACAGATGTGATGTGAACAGAATGGTAATACTAGGTAATACTAGAGTAACCAACACTGTAGCACATGTAAAGTTTATAATTTGTTTGGTTAAATAATTTGTTCAAAGAGACGTATGTATTTTAAATATGTTTTCACTTTATAGGCGGAGATTGACTGTGTTTTTTAATGTGCATTGTTTTCTTATGTTGGCTTTTGGAGTCACAGGTTATTTTGTAGCATTATTACTGTAACAAATCAGTGTTGAAACAAGATTTGTTACAAGTGATGTAAGCTTTTTTTATGCACACATAAGCTCTGGTAAGGTCAGCTATCTCTGTTGATAAAATATTCTACACGGTCTGTACCTGCAACCATTGTTGCACATGTAAAGTTTTGCACAGTTTTGTCAAGTAAATATTTTGCCCAAAGAGTCTTATTTATTTTAATTTTGTTGGCACTTTATACAGAAAGTGCATTGTCTTTTTTGTATGTACTGTATATCATACCTTGGAAGGTTGTTTAGAAGTTAGAATAAAGTATGGTAGTTTTCAATCACATTTGTATGTTGCCTTTTCCTGAATGTTGTGACTAGTAGGTCTGTTCTTGCTTGCAGTGTTAGTAAGTGAAGTAGATATGGGTTGTGGATACAAAAATGGTAAATTAATGCTATGCCGACACCTGGGTGTGGGTGTGTATTTTCTTGTGTGTGTGTGTGCATACGTGAGTGTATATGTCTGCGCAGGCGCTCCTGCTCACACTTCATGCCACCCCTGCATACGTCAGTGCCCCACTGGTGCCACCCCTATCAAAAATGTCTGGACACGCCCCTGGACTGCAGTTGGTAGGCTATTATACGTAAGACAGTATCAACCAAGTGCCTTCACTGATTCGTTGTCGTTCGCTAACGAGATCCAGTGATTCTCTTGTTCTCGTTTGCAAACGAGAATGACTGAACAAATCACTGAACGATTCCCCTGAACGGATCACTGAACAATTTTCTCATTCTGGTTCGCGAAAGACATCCGGTGATTCTCTCGTTCGCAAACGAGATTCACTGAACAAGTCACTCAACGATTCTCTCGTTCCGGTTCGGGAACGACATCCGCTGATTGTGTCGTTTGCGAAGAAAAGTGAACTGAACCGAACAAACCTGAAGAACGGATGGAAACAGTTCTAAACTTTCTTTTAGCTCCTTCAATTTGCCTAAAGCACAACTTAGGCAGAGATTCAAACACACCTTTTTTTGGTGAGAATTCAGTTCATTTCATTCCCTTTAAAGACTTTTTCAAAAAGAATGAATCGTTTGCGAAATGACCTATCACTACTAAAAATCTAAGTCTGCTCTCCAAGTCATAGTCAAAGCCAGTTTAGGCTCCCAGCATAGATTTTCGACCCATTGTCACAATATGAATGTCTTGGTTAAATATGTCTAGTTAAAAGTAAAAACAAGTATAACATAGAGCTTTGTAGTGTGGTGTAGGCTACTTTGTGTTTCTCTGAAAGCAGGGATGCAGGTTAAAGAAAGATTGTCAGTGGTACTTTTCCAGCATTGTCTCTCTTTTTCTGTCCATTCCTGTCCCACCTACCCGTCTCCCATTTCCCTTCGGGATGCAGATCAGAATGGAGGGAACATTTTAAATATTGGCCTGAATAGTTGTGGACAGGGTGAGAGTCTGCAGTCGGCAATGGATTACTTACTATTACTGTGCAACACCTCTGACTCTCTGGGTCAGAGGTGATATACAATGGCGTCTTTTAGAAATACCTGCTTAACATCAAGACCATGTAGGCTTGAGCATGTGTGCGTGCGTGCATTTATATATATATTATGTCATAATTTCCCCTGCAAGAGGGAATAGTGTAATAGTGATAAGCTGTAGCAGCCTCAGTTGAAAAGTTGGATCAAACGAAGATATTGGGCAATCCAGTGTAAAAACGGTCCTAACCTAAGTTAGTCACAAGTTTTTCCCTTCTAGTGATAGCCTACTCATATTGCATTAATTCATTAAGAACCCCCTTTGAAACAAGCTGAACCCCCTTGAAACAAGCTGTCACTGGCAGGATTTCAGATGGAATCGCGATTCAAACAGTATCATCTGCTAACTGAAAATATGCCCCCAAAAAAACGTAAATAAGCTTGACATTTATTTAGGGGGAAATGGCTAATTCAAAAGAAGTTTGCCGGAAGCGATCATTGTCAGTAACAATGCCAAATGCGACCATTTGATCTCAATCTAGAGCCCTGCACAGTGGAGAAGCTGACCCCGGTAAATTGTGCTACGAGCAAGCTAGCCTAGCTGCTGTTGCTACTGTAGCCAAACTTCACTGGGGATTGTTTGAATGCGCCGTAAATGAAAAACGTTTCTTTTGACATAAAGTCTAGGCTGTGTCATTGAAGACAACGACGCACCACACAAGCTTGAGTTTAAATACATTATTTAATGTGACATTACTTACTGTACATGCAAGTCTTGAATTGCTTAAATGTATGATGCTGCTGCACATTGTATACATGCGTCATTGCTAACGTGTGCTGACGTTGTGACGTAGCTAGCACTGAGTTCCCTTTGTTGACACAAGGCACTTTTTGCCACAAAAACTTAATTTCAGCCTAAACCGTGCAACGGGACGTAAATAAAAATACAAGCAACTCAATCGCTACCAAGACGAAACTTTTGACACCGACGTTGTCTATGTAGTCCAAATATTGACGGATCCTTAGGGGGGAAATAAATAATAATACTAAATATAGCTGAAAGCAGCAATGGCGGATTCCTCCAAACATTGCGAACCATAAAAAAATGTATATTCTTCACAAATTGTCACTGTATAGAAAAATCCATGCTGCAGACTTACCAATGGGATACCAAATCTGAAATGCAATACCATCAAGATCCACAAGGGCGTTTGCTTCAAGCCAAGGAATGAGTGGGGGCTTGGTCAGCCCACAATCTCCTGAAATGTTGTGTGTGCGTCTTGCCAAACTCGCACGTGTGTCAAAGGCCTCTGGCCTTGTGTGTGTGTGAGAATTTGGAGCATGCGCGGTGAGGAGCAGAGGGAGAGAGTATTTGGGGAAAAAGCCCTAGCAATTAGCCAAGCATGCATGTTTCAAATATTCACAAAAAATCTTCTTTTCATCTTACAGTCAACTTTTTATCAGATTTGTGTACTAAACATTCTCAAGAGTCTTCATATGAACTTGTGATTAAATCAGAGTATCACTTTTTGACCGGCGGATGTGTAAAGCATTATTTTATTATATAAAACGTGTTTCCTTAATCTTTATTGTACAGAAAAATCCAATATGGCGGCCGTTATACCTTCTAGAGTCTTTTTTGTTCCTCATGAGAAATAAAGCATATGTAATGAATTTCAGAATTTTGGGACTTATGGCCTGCAAATGGCATCACTTTGAAAATTGACATATTGGGGCGTGGCCTGTAGCGCCACCTATTGTCTCACATGACCCATGTTTGGTATGGTAGTTACTAATGGTCTGCAGTTTCAACATGCCAAATTTCACAACTTTTTACCATTGTGGTCTAGGGGTTGCCATTGACTCCCATGGGTAAAACATAATAATAAATATAGCTGCAAGCAGCGATGCGGGTTTCTCTGCAAAATGGCAAAATATTATAAACATGTACACTGTAGAAGATCGAGACTTGGACAACATAAGAGCAAAACTACTTAATGTTTGGCCAACAACAATAGGCTGAATGGGGATTTGAACTCATGAGAATAAGGTTACAAGTCAGTCTCTCTACCCTCTCTGCTACACACCAACTGTTGAGATTTTATGAAAAGAAAGGGTAGAGTATTAGCTTTTTATAGGATATTTAAACTCTTCTTGAGTTGATCTCTTTCCAGAATATCAGTCAATGCACAATTAACAATAGTGATGTAGGCAACAGGGCTAGGCAGAGCTTATGTTCAGCTGCTTGCGAGAATAGCTTGGGATAGTACAGCAGCTGATTCTCTGGTCCCATTAAACTACACAACATGCACAATCAGGGTGACCAACAAGATTATATTAACTAACAAACAATAACATTACAAACATCTAACTGAACGAACACAACAACTGAAATCCCTCGCACGGCTGTTGTAACCAAACTATTTTCCACAAGTCTTTGCGTTTTTTGACATGCCGCACTGCATGCTGGGTACCCAAGGGTGCTGACACTGATTATCTATCTGTGCTCCGACTGTGTGATATGAGTATTAGCTTTGGTCAGCTTTGGGACAAAGGTTAAGAAACGGTTGACATTTCAAGGTAAAATTGCATGAAATTGCGCAGGGTATTTCAGAATGATGTCATCCTGCAGCACTGGGTCACTCTGACCATACCATGGTCCATCTGATTCCTGCATACAGGCAGAAATTAAAGCTCTGTAAACCTGTTGTGAGGACATCAAAACAGTGGACCAGTGTGGCTATGGAGGATCTGCGGGCGTGCTTGGACTGTACTGACTGGGATATGTTCACGACTGCTACCAATAGTCTGGATGAACTCACAGAGGCTGTGACATCATACATCAGCTTCTGTGAGGACTGCTGTATTCCAACACGCACCAGGGTGAACTTCAACAACGACAAGCCCTGGTTCTCAGCAGAGCTCAGAAGGTTGAGGTCAGAGAAGGAGGAAGCATTTCGGAGTGGGGATAGAGACAGATTCAAGGAGTCGAAGAACAGGTTTAGCAAGGCGGTGAGAGAGGCTAAACGACTGTAGTCAGAGAGACTGAAGCGTCAGTTCTCTGCTAACGACTGCTTCTGTCTGGAGAGGGCTCAGGCAGATTACCGACTACAAGCCCAGAGCCCCCCACTCCACTAACGACTCCCGCCTGGCCAACGACCTGAATGAGTTCTACTGTAGATTTGAAAGACAAATGGACTGTCCTGAACTACCCCTCCCCACCCACGAGGCCTCCTCCCCCACCCCCTCTACAGTGACAACTCTCTCCATTCAGGAGGGTGAAGTTAACAGACTTTTCAAGAGGCAGAACCCCCGCATAGCAGCTGGGCTGGACTCTGTCTCTCCTGCCACCCTCAAGCACTGCGCTGACCAGCTGTCTCCGGTGTTCACCTACATCTTTAACACCTCCCTGGAGACATGTGCCAGCCTGTCTCAAGTCCTCCACCATCATCCCTGTGCCCAAAAAGCCAAGGCCAACAGGACATAATGACTACAGACCCGTCGCTCTGACCTCTGTGGTAATGAAGTCTTTTGAGCGCCTGGTGCTGGCACACCTTAAATCCATCACTGACCCTCTACTGGACCCCCTGCAGTTTGCCTACAGAGCCAACAGGTCTGTGGACGATGCAGTTAACATGGCCCTCCACTTCACCCTACAGCACCTGGACTCCCCAGCATCCTATGCCAGGATCCTGTTTGTGGACTTCAGCTCTGCCTTCAATACATCATCCCCGCCCTGCTTCAGGACAAGCTCTCCCAGCTGAACGTGCCTGATTCCACCTGCAGGTGGATCACAGACTTCCTGTCTGACAGGAAGCAGTGCGTTAAGCTGGGAACACAAGTCTCTGACTCCCGGTCCATCAGCACCGGATCTCCTCAGGGCTGCGTCCTTTCTCCTCTGCTCTTCTCCCTGTACACCAACAGCTGCACCTCCAGTCATCCGTCTGTCAAACTTCTGAAGTTTGCGGACGACACCACCCTCATTGGACTCATCTCTGACGGGGATGAGTCTGACTATAGGTGGGAAGCTGACAACCTGGTGACCTGGTGTAGCCAGAACAACTTAGAGCTCAATGCTCTTAAGACAGTGGAGATGGTTGTGGACTTCAGGAAGAATACAGCCCCACTCACCCCCATCACCCTGTGCGACTCCCCAGTCAACACTGTGGAGTCCTTCCGCTTCCTGGGCACCATCCTCTCCCAGGACCTCAAGTGGGAACTGAACATCAGCTCCCTCACCAAAAAAGCACAACAGAGGATGTACTTCCTACGGCAGCTGAAGAAATTCAACCTGCCAAAGACAATGATGGTGCACTTCTACACAGCCATCATTGAGTCCATCCTCACCTCTTCCATCACCATCTGGTACGCTGCTGCCACTGCCAAGGACAAGAGCAGACTGCAGCGTATCATCCGCACTGCTGAGAAGGTGATCGGCTGCAATCTGCCTACCCTCGAGGACCTGCACACCTCGAGGACCCTGAGGCGTGCGAGGAAGATTGTGGCCGACCCCTCCCACCCTGGTCACTCCCTGTTCCAGCTACTCCCCTCTGGCAGAAGGCTGCGGTCCATCAGGACCAAAACCTCACGCCATAAGAACAGTTTATTTCCATCTGCTACTGGCCTCTTCAACAAGGCCAAGGACTCCCATTGACATTCATTCACTTATTTAACTATTATAAGTCAATCTAATGGCAATTCAGTATGCATAAGCCACTTATCTCAGTATCCGATTGCACTATGTTGACCATTCACGCTGCTCATTCTATTCTTATTTTTATATATATTTTATTTTATATTTAAATTGTTGTATTCTTAGATTGTTTAGTTCTTAGAAATAGTTAAACTTTTGTACTTTTACTTAATTTAAGATCTGTATATGTTTAGTGTTTTGCACCTCCCTGCCACAGTAAATTCCGTGTTTGTATAACATACATGGCGAATAAATCGAATTCTGATTCTGTTTAGCTAAACAGATAATCAAAATTATGACAGGCCAAAAGATAATGGCTGAATTCCAACCTACTACCTTATACTTTACAGGTCACCATCCCAGCCCATTGAGCTATTCTCAGTGTTGAATATTGGCATGTTCAGTTACTGTATAAAAAAGTAAGCCGTTTCTCCTGTGGTAAGAGTTGTTAGATTCAGCCAACGTTGAAACTGCTTGTACATTTCCTATAAAAACGGGACAACGGGATGACTGGGTTGCTATTGTAAAGAATAACTTACTCATAGTTTAAAAAAAAGGTTGTTTGGAGTGCCATAACTTGTCACGGAAGGGAATTTCAAATCATGCCTAGCATCAGTGGGGATGTGTCCTGGCTTAGGTTACTGAAATGAATTTGTGCAACAGGCAAGGGATCCACCTGAACAATCAATTTACTTAATTAGAGAAAACCATTAGAGTTATCTCTACGTTGCGTAGACTACAAGTAGCTAGCTACTGTGGTGAACCTGGATTGTTTTGCAGTGGTTTACACAGTCTCGCTAAACAGATGATCGGAGTGTTGTGATGGGCTCAAATACACACGCATTGCTATGTTTTACAACCGGAGGATTGATCGGAAGACTAGAAACCGTTTTGTCAGAATAAAAAATAAAAACGATGTCTCTGACTGGTTTTGAACCTACAAACCTTTGCTTACCAGCACAACATCTCAGCCAATTGAGCCATTCCCAGACATGGATTACACAAAGTTCAGTAACTGGATAATAAAAAAAGCAGTTTCTCCAATGGCGAGCATTGTCAGATTTGGTCCAAGTTCAAACAGCTGTAATTCATTCATATTTTGACATATCAAGGTGAAACTTTGCATGGTACTTCAGGGGGTGTTACCTTAAAGCCTATTATGTTTAAAAAACCATCATTCAAAAATACATTTGATTTAGTGACACAAACATATTGAGGCAATGTGGACATTTACATGAATACACCCCTTTCAGCCATTTTGTATTTGATTCAATTGTCTTAAGTAAGGTTTTTAAATATGTCAATGATACATATCTGTACAAAATGTCAAGTCAATTAGAGCTTTGGTTGAAGAGAAGAGGAATTTTAAAGGTTTTCCAAAATTATCACTGTACAGGAAAATCCATCAAGGCGGACCTTATGGGTCCTTGAGGCTTTTTTGTTCCTCATGAAAAATGAGGCATGCGCACCAAGTTTCAGAAGAATTGGAGCAATGGGGTGGAAATGCCATCACTTTGAAAATTTGACTTTTGGGCGTGGCCTGTGGCGCCCCCCTTTGGTCCGATGTGGCCCATATTTGGTGTGGGGGTACCCACTTCTATGTAGTATCAATGTGCCAAATTAGAAAATGTACGACCAGGGACTTTTTGAGATATTGGGGCGCAAGGAGAAGAAAAATAAGAAGAAGAATACTAACAAAAGCAATAGGTTCCCTCCTACCGGAGGAACCCTAATAATAATAATAAGAATACTAACAAAAACAATAGGTTCCCTCCTACCGGAGGAACCCTAATAATAAGAATAAGAATACTAACAAAAACAATAGGTTCCCTCCTACCGGAGGAACCTTAAATATAGCTGCAAGCAGCGATGCAGGTTCCTCCGCAAAATGGCAAAATATTATAAAATCTACAATGTAGAAGGTCAAGAGTTGGACAACAAGAGAGCAAAACAACTTCATGTTTGGCCAACAACAATAGGCTGAATGGGGATTTGAACTCAGGAGCATAAGGTTATAAGTCAGTCTCTCTAGCCTCTCTCCTACACACCAACTGTTGAGATTTTACGAATAGAAATGGCAGAGTATTACCTTTGGGACAAAGGTTAAGAAACGGTTGTGATGAAGAAAGTGTTTTGTCCGTCTCTTCATAAACGGAGTGACTAAGTTCAGTTGAGTTCTGGATTTTAATAAGTATTATCAATCTGCAGATTGGGAGAGAAAACCAGACCTCTGACAATAAATGACAACACAACACCAGGCTTAGGTCTCAATCATGTCTCTCTCAGCTCTGAAAGCCGGAGGACCATCTTTTATAGGGCACAGGAATGTAAACATAGATAGTGACAGTCAGGCAGTAATGACGTTACAACAGTCTCAGAGGAAGAGATTCACAGCTCCCAACACATGACCACTCAGACTAGAGAGATCATAGTTCGCGCCCTCCTTGTAGTCATGACAAAGGACGTTTACCCAGTACTTTCTCCTGATCACGAACATCTATTAACCCTGACACATAGACACAATCTACTCTTATTAATAGCAAGCTTACATGAGAACATACTAACTAGTATCCAATGATTAGTGAATAATGTAAGCACACCGGAAATCGCTTCTTTTCTTCCACAGTTGACATTTCAATGTCAAATTGCATAAAATTGCACATGGTACTACTTCAGAATGATGTCATCTCGAAGCCAATAAGGTTTTAAAAACCATCAGTCAAAATGATATTTGATTTATTGACAGAAAGAAGGCAATGTGGACATTTACGTAAATACACCCCTTTCAGCCATTTTGTATTGCATTTCTTATGCCATTTCACCCTATATAAAGACACATCTGCCCACACACAACTTCCATCCATGCTGTTTCCCTCTCTCCCAGCGCAGGTCATGCCAAGGCAGAAATGCTGCGGCGGCCGCATGAGGTTAAGAGTTAGTCCAAAAACATGCCTCCCACAATTGACAAATTTTAACCACAGTATTCTTTTCAAACTTTCCCCAAGATGGCTGAAAAACCACAGATATTGTGCATGGTATATCAGAATGATGGTATCCTGTTTAAATAAACAGATAATCAAAATTATGACAGGCCAAAAGACTGTGGCTGGATTTGAACCTGTGACCTTGCTCCTTGCAGTGCACTGTCTTAGCCTACTGAGCTATTCTCAGTGTTGAGAACAAGGGAGCAAGGGGTCTGTGTTGATCTCAACATCCTCTGTAGCATCCTCTGTTGTTGCTCTCAGCATGCTCTGTTGTTGCTCTCAGCATGCTCTGTTGCACTCTGTTGAGCAGGCCTCTGCATGACCTGTAAACGTGAAGAAAAGGTCCATGTCAGTGGTGAAAAATGAAGCTTTTTCCATCTACACTTGATACAGACTTCAGTTTTGACTGTGAAATGCAGTGGCACTACTTGAACTTGAATCCAAATGTGTTGGAGACCCATGCAATGTCACTCAAAACACTGGTTCGATTCCAGGCTCTAGCTATTTCTATTTAGCTCTAAACTGGTCAATATACACATCTGACCAAAGACCAGCTCGACCTTTGCCTGTAAACAGTGATTCTGACTGTCAGAGACCTTAAAATAGCTTGACCTAGTGAAATTGGCAAAACTAGCCTAGCTAACGTAGGTCGTTTTCTCAGGGCATATGACGAATGAAACAGGCTCGCCTTGAAACATCCGAGATACTGGCTATCTTTAGCAGGCTCTTGTCTACAAAAAACAGTCCTCCCTGATGTTTTTGGAGTAGAATTGAGTGAAATACTAAATTGTTTACACACTGCCAGTGGGCGAGCCGAGACTGACTCTGAGGCAAACGTCAAAACAATGTACCCCGTCTCACTGAACAGAGGGAGTGGCTGTCGTGCGCTAGTTTGTGTTGTAGTTCCGTAATGGCGGCGGAGAAAAATGCGAGCGAAGCCATTCGGTTTTGCTGAGTTTTGCTGAGGCGAACGCTAGCGATTGGTTATGGCAGATCAGAGTGGCTCTGGGCAGATTCAATAGTTTTAAACTTCAACAGAGTACCCGCCTACAAGGAAGTCAACGCTTGTCAATGGAGCGAGGCCAGACTCTCTGTACAAATGAAATGTACGAAAGTCTGGTTAGGACCAGGCTAGCCCCCTCCACCTTCTTGGTATAGAATTCGCCGAGATTCAAAATGATTCACTAATTATAAACAGAGGGAAAAAGATAGCTACTTTTCGAGTTCGGTTTTCCGTCACTTCAAGCTCACAATCTAAAAGGTCTAAGAGTGCTCAAACCTTCACCATCATTCAAGAGTAGTGTACTTTCACAAACCCAATCATTGGGCCTCATTCACCAAATGTTCTTAAGAACAAATTTGCTTTTAAACCCCACTTACGCATTTTTCACGAAGATTCTGGCATTCACCAATGTTTTCTTATTTGGGATTTGTTCTTGGGTAAGAACAGAATGTACGCACACCCAAGAACACTCTTACGCACAATTGAGAGCTGACATGTTTGCGCAAAATAAGTAGTTATACCGTTTTCGTCAGTTCTAATTTAAAATGGAATATTTTGTCTCCTTTATAATCTTGCAACTATTATTTTTTATTATTTTACACATAATTAAATGTTTGTTTGTTTTAATAAATACACACTACACTTACACTTCTGCTCATTTGTAAAGCACTTTGAATTGCCATGGTGTATGAATTGTGCTAGGCCTATTTAAATTAACTAGCCTTGCTTTGCCTTCAATTCACATCAATTATGGTAACGGGGAACCTTGCCATCCAATAATAAGTGACCTATCACGATATTTATAGGCCCAAAGTAGTCTTATTCCGCACACTAAGACAACATCACACAATGGCGTGTTTATTGCTGCTGCAACATTTTGCAGATCGTCCCCTGAGGAGGGAACGCATCGTCCGTGACCATACCGATTTATTTGCAGAGAGTGACGAGTACCTGTTGGGACGCTTTAGGCTACCAAGAGCAGTCCTCATGGATATTTTGTAACAGTCAACTGTCTTCTAGGCTATGTTTTGAAATATGTTTTTTTGCTTCTGAATTCAGATTAAAGTTAAACCATTTCATTTCACTTCATCAGTTCTGCGCACTTCTCCAGATACAGCGTTCACTGCATGAGTAATTGCATTCCATGCATCAGTTTTATTTACTGCTTTGTATCCACAGCTGACGCTATTAAATATGATGTGTTGTTTGTCGCTAACTTCTTGCAGCTGTACCTCCACTTCAGAATTATTGAAGTTTTTCTGTCTTTTGTTGAGGCCTCCACCGTCTTTACCACGTCGTTTTGACATGCACACGGCCCTGCCATATCATGCCCTTTTATGGGAATTAACGGGGCGTTTACCTATGCTAAATAGGAGCAACGGGGCATGAGCTTTCTACTTACGAAATATTGGGATTCATCATTCTAAGAACACACCTGCGAACAATTCAGCTGTTTAAGAACATGTCATGAATCACACGTAGATTTCTCTTAGGAACTTTCTTAAGAACAAATTTAAGAAATAACTTAGGAAGATATTGGTGAATGAGGCCCATTGATTCTATCTTAAAATGTGTAAAAATAGGACTTACCGAACGTGGCTGCCTCCAACACGGCTATCAGGCGACTCCAGTTGAAAACAACAATGGCTGCCGAAAAAGAATTTATATTCGTAATGGCGAGCTGCGATTGGAAGCAAAATGAAACAGGAGCTAAAAACCGAGGGTGGGGGCTTGGTCAGCACACAATTTCCAGAAAGCGTGTGTGTGTGTGTGTGTGTGTGTGTGTGTGTGTGTGTGTGTGTGTGTGTGTGTGTGTGTGTGTGTGTGTGTGTGTGTGTGTGTGTGTGTGTGTGTGTGTGTGTGTGTGTGTGTGTGTGTGTGTGTGTGTCGCCAAGCTCGCTCGTGTGTCAAGGGGCAGGATGAGTGTGCGCGCGCTGTGGAGCCATTCAATTGAATTCAATCATATATTGACATATCAAGGTGAAATTGCGTTTGGTATTGTGTTGAAGAAGCCACTCAATATAACAAACAACATGTTTAGGATCACTAAATACTTTAGTTTTTTTGTTTTAATTTGTTTTTGTATACCTAAGCTTCCAGTTGAGTTGTGGGCGCATCATGCGTGATGTGATTTGTAACTTGAACTATAATCAGGCCAGGTACAGTGCAATGTAGTCAGTACAAAAATACTGGGTGTTAAAACACATATCTAGGATAAGTCAAGAAATCAGGATCCTGGAATTTGAATATTGTTTTGTTTTTCTTTTCTTCACTGCGGTGAAATAACCGGCGCTTGACATTCTAATGATTAACACAAAACAATCACACCTCTCTTTAGGCGTGAAAAGGTCTAAAATCTTCAAAGCCGAATATCTGGGCTAGAGGTATCCAGGTTTATCAACATTCACATATGCGTATCTTCAACTATTTTCAGATTTTAATGTATGAAATCATTTGAAAGCTTACAATATGCACTTTCACAATGAAAATTATGTTGGCCGACAACCGCCCCTTTTCACCAGAGCGTGTCACATATACACATCAGACATACAAATGAACATTTTGTGTAATTCTATACCTATATATATATATATATATATATATATAACAGAACATATATTTGGGTGTGCAACCTTTGTTCTCTCACATATATTATTGGGTGTGCTCACGTCTTCGGCGAGCACAACCATTGTTCTCTCACATATATATTATTATTATTATTATTGTTTATTTTCGCCCCCCTAAGGATCAGTCAATATTTGGACTACATAGACAATGCCTGTGTCAAAATGTTTGTCTTGGTCTCGATTGTGTTGCTTGTATTTTTATTTAGGTTCCGTTGCATGGTTTAGGAGGTTACAAAGTTTTTGTGGCAAAAAGTGCCTTTAGTCAACGAAGGGTACTCAGTGCTATCTACGTCACCACGTCAGCACACGTTAGCAACAACGCATGGATTGATGTGCTGTTGCACAGCGAGTATCGTATTGTGCCGTGGTGTACTACTACTAGCAGCATCATACATGTACATTTAAGCAAATCAAGACTTGCATGTACAGTAAGTAATGTCACATTAAAGAATGTATGTAAAGTTTGAAATCAAGCTTGTGTGGTGCGTCGCTGGCTTCAGTGCCACAGCCTAAACTTTATGTCAAAACAAACGTTCTCATTTCCGGCGCTTTCAAACAATCCCCTCACTCAGTGAAGTTTGGCTATCCACCGCAACTAGCTTGCTCGTAGCAAACTTCTTTTGAATTAGCCATTTCTCCCTAAATAGATGTAAAGCTTATTTACGTTGTTGGGGGCATATTTTCAGTTAGCAGATGGTACTGTTTGAATCGCGATTCCATCTGAAATACTGCCGGTGACAACGTTGTTTCAGTAGCTTGTTTCAAAGGGGGTTCGCTTGTTTCAAAGGGGGTTCTTGAGTAGGCTAAATGCTTGAAAATATCACTAGATGGGGAAAAAACTTAAGGGGACAGACCCACCTGCAACCGACGCAAGCGAGCACACCCTACAATTTCCCCAGAAATTGTACCCTCTCTAGTTTCACTTTATCAAAACTAGCTAATTTAACAGTTATTTTGCAGATATTTACTTTCCATTTTTGTCCCACGGACAAATAACAATTTTTGGTTTAGACATAGGAACCTTGAATTGTGAACTGAGCTTGGGTAGTTGTCGTCATGAAATCCCAGCATGCACCAGTCAAAATCAAAGACTACAAAAGCCTGCAAAAGCCTTTTTGGGGCTATCTCGTTGTTTATGATCATTGACCAATGCACTTTTAGTAAAGCTCTCTCTTGGAAGTCGCTTGGAATAAAAGCGGCTGCTAAATGAATAAATGTAAAAACTCCAGAGTAGGACGAAGGAAAGTTGATTAGATAGTTGTGTAGCGGCAACGCTCCTGTTACCCAGAATGCCCTGCGGCAATCTGAAAAGCTACAGAGTTAAAGGTTTAAGCCTAGTTAGATAAGCACTGTTTGGAGTTTTGTTGTTGTGTTCGTTCTGTTTTGATATGTGTAATGTGATGGTCTGTAGTTTGGATACATTAAGTGTTCACCCTGAGTGTGAATGTTGTCCAGTTAGATGGCGATTAAACCTTTCTTGTAAGCTTAACGTGCAGCGAGCAATATTCCTCTCCAATTCGCACAGCTAGCGCTGGTAATATCTGTAATATCTGGATGCTGCACACGACTTGTTTTGAAAATGTTAAATCGTTATATATTGTTTTGGCTTTATTTAATATTTTTATTTATTTATTTTTACAGAGAAGTTCAATTAATAAAAGTCATATTTACCGGCAAAGAACAGCCTGTAATGTAATATTACAGATATATCTTGTAAATTTGGTACAGGAAAATTATTTTACAGTTAATTTATGTTAATGATTTATTTATTTTTACTGTAATTTAATGGGTTTAATCTGGCGTCCCAGCTGCCAGATTGTTCCTGTTTTTTTACAATGTTTTTTTTTTACAGTTCTGTCAAGAAGACAATAACAATCACATTTCCAAGTAGATGACATTCTATATGCCTTTGAGGCACCCAATCAGAGGCTCTGTAATGAAACAGACATTGTCCCTATGTGATAAACACTTTCATTGTGCACATCCTCTTGTTGTAAATAATGTTGATGACGTAAATAATGTAAATCTCTTGACAGCCCAAACTCAAAATATTGTGTTCAGTGGTGGGCACACAATTTGATAATTTCACATTCAGAAACGTTGTTGGTGCACTGCATCTTTGACTTGTGGTGAAGGCAATAGTTCCAACTCTATTGGCTTAATTATCTTTGTCAAACATGTATTCTCCATGTTGTAATGACATACTGTATCTTGATGAAAAATCTATCTAATTAGGTAAAAGGACTGAGACAAATGCCTCAAACAATGTATAATCATGCTTTTGAGATTCTATCTTGGGTAATATGGCCTACATAATATTGTCAGACACATGCCATACCAGCTGTTAAAAGTTAATAACATAAGTTACTTATTGTCAGAAAACTGATTTCCATTGTCATAAAATATCCTCTTCATACAACATATAGTTGAGTTTCTGACTGCATTTTTGTGAACCTTACCAACAAAGAATGTCCAAGCAAGCACATTCACTTCATCGAAACTTCAAGTACTCTGGCATGGAATAGTTGAAGAGAAGGAAATCCATGCGGTAAAGGTTGTACAGCTTCTTCTGGTAAAAAGGGCTGATGTTGTGGAAGAACTGGGCGGCCATGTCTTCCGTAGTCCTGGTGCTCTTGGCTGAGGACGGAAAGTTGACCTGGCTGTCCACCCCAGCCAACTGAAGCACATAGCGGGAGTCCTGCTCCAGTGTTTCGTACTTCCCCACCACGTTGTAGTGGATCAGGCAAGGGTGGCAGAGCGAGTGCACACGCTCCCAGTGCTCATTAAAGGGCTCTTCGCGCTGTGTAGCTGGGTCCACCAGGTAGTACACAAACTCCTCAAAAGAGACATTGTTGCCCCTTTCCAGGGCTTCCGGCTGGGGGTCCATCCGGTGTCTACGAACAATCTTCGTACCATAGCGCTTGTGGAAGGCTGTGTTGTAGCTCCGCGTAAACTTGTTGCGGTAGGCTGAGACAAGCCTCTCGAAAGGTTCGCGCACAAAGACAAACTTCAGGTAAGAACTTAGGCGTTGGTTGATCTGGGAGGTCGAGTACTCCGACAGCGTGCGCAGGTTGCCGGACACGTGGGCTTCGTTGGCAGGAATGGCGAGTGGGTCACGGGGGCTCACAGCCCCCGTCAGAACCATTAGGATGCGCTTCCAGTTTGTGCAAGCCACCTTGGGCACGTAGCAGTAGAGCAGGCCGTTTTGGTCATCCACGATGACGTGCTTGAGATCCCCTGGGATGAGCACATGGTGCTTGCGGGTGTACAAGCGACATGCCTCCTCCATGAGCTCCCGACGGCCCTGGTGGGTCACCTGCACGACCAACTTCTCCAACAATGGGTGAGGAGAGGGAGGTGGATGGAGGGAAAAGAGTGACAACAGGACATGATTAAACAAACTAAACAGTCAACCACAATATATTCTTTCCATTTTTGTGTCTAGCACATAAAAAACTGAGGGGGAGCCAAAAGATTTATGTAATCCTAGGTTTTCTATGTCTAGTAGATGATCTACAGTATAATAGCCATAATCTGTCCAAGAATGGAGTAATTCTTGGTAATTAGTAAAACTGTACAGCACTGCTGGGACAGCGACTGGTGTAACAGACATGCATCATCTCTCAGAAAAGATCAAGAAGCATGAGCTGTCAAAGACCCACATGGATAGCTGTTTGAGATTGTCTGCTTTGGGGAGAGTGAACATTGCCACTCAACTGGATGAGGGATAAAGGCTGGCTGTCCGTCGCCACAACGATGAGGTGAGCAAGAACCGCCACATCCTCAACCGGCTAATCCAGTGTGTGAAGTTTTGCGGATGTTTGAGTTAGCTTTGCGAGGCAAAGATGAAACTGAGGGCTCCACCAACCCTGGTATTTTTCTTGGACTGGTCAACTTTATGGCACAATTAGATGAGGTGTTTGATGAGCATCTTAAAAATGGTTAGTTTTCAAGGCACATCAAAGACAGTTCCAAACGAGCTACTGGAGTGTATGCTAGTGATTGTGAGGGAACATATTGTGGAGGAGGTGAAGTCCGCGAACTGTGTAGCCATCCAAGCTGACGAGACCACGGATGTTTCTACACAGACGGTGCTTGTGCTGAGGTACATCCATAAAGTAAAAAAAAAAAACTCACGCAGGAATGCTTTTGAGTTTCTTCTCATCTCGGAATCAACCTCAATCTCAATTGCCAGTGTGATTTTGGAGAGACCGAACAGTCTTTTTGCCGACGACGAGAAAGTCAAACTCATTGCGCAAGCTTATGAGTAGCTTATGGTAAGCTGAATTACCATCAGCTGAATTTGATCATGCAGCAAGCTACTTCTCGCATCAAAAAGTGAAAATCTTCTTTTCCGATCTGAGTGGGATTGCAACTTTTTTTTCCCGGTCACCCAAACGGACCAGCATTCTTGACCAGACGGTTACAGCTTGTGATTCCAGCCAAATTAATAAACGTTTTTTTCCCTACAAAATGTATCCAATATTCACCAAATTTGGCACAGATTATCTTCAGACCACAATCACCTTGACTTGTTCAAATAAGACTGAATTACAGCTGTTTAAACTTTAAAGGCTAAAACTGCTTGCCACAGGAAAAACAGCTTATATTTTTACACAGTAACTGAAAACAGTGGTTGCCAGCACTGAGAATAGCTCACTAGGATAAGTTGGTGTCCTGGCAAGGGCAACGTAAGAGGTTCGAATCCAGCCAAAGCCAATGAGACTGTCATGTCACTGATTATCTGTTTGGCGAGACTGTAAGCCACTGCAAGCTAAGCCTGGTACAACGCAGTCGCTAGCTACCTTTAGTCTAGCTGTATATAGCCAAAGCAATCCTCACACAAACTATCAAAATGATTTTAGATTTTCGAAACCGTTTGTCCGGTACAGCCAATCGAAATCGGTGGCAGAGCCGCCAAACAGAAAGTTGTGTCGTATCTCAGCAAATCTTTGATGGATTCACACCAAACTTGCTGCGTGTACTTGTAACCCTCTTCTGAGGATGTCTAAAGTTTCTTCCGGGTCATCTGACCTGTTTGGCCACCCCATTGCTGCTTGCAGCTATATTTAATATTGTCTTACTTAATGTACCCATTGAATGGGTCACCTTAATCATTATCAGAAAAATTGACCCCCTGAGAATTTTTTCAGGGGATAAAGGATTGAATAAAGGAGGGATACACGCTATCTGGTCATACTTTGATGACATAACTTTTTAGCTGTAAATATTTAAAGAAGTGTTTCTTAGGAATGTTATATCTCTGACATAGTTGATAAAAAAAAGTACAACTCTCCATCAGTTTACAGATACCTTTTGTATTCCAAGACTTAAATCCTCCATCTTTTGTACCAGGTGTAAACTGTTCATTACCCCAAATAGGAGTAAATTGGGATAATACAGGCATATCCCCTATATGTTCGGGGGAACCTAACTGTCCTGACGGGACGTTCGCAGCTGGCTACTCAATGGACGCGTGGGAGAAGTGGCGTGTCGTGTGCCTAGCGGTGCTTTCCGTGGAGGAGGTGGAAGACATCTATCACCAATTCGGAACCATGATTACAGGCTGTCTGCTGATTGTATTGGGCGCTGCCCTGGTATATCGGAAAATTGATGAAACGGCTACAGCTGTCAAAAGCCCCCTAAGGCTGCCCGACATGATTGATGCGATGGGCAGAGCTGTTGGCGCTCAGACTGTGACTTTACAACGCAATATGGTTAACATCATGGAGAAGTTAGCGGCTCTGCAAAGGAGAGTGGACCGATTTGGAGACCATATTGTGTAGACGTGGAAATTGAATGTGGCTACTCGACCAAACAACAACCCCAATATTATCTGCTTTCGGCCCCGTAACCAGCACAGGCCTTGGTCAAGGCTGTTGCTGGAACAACAACTCCCCTGGAGAGTGCTGCAGTGAGACTCTCTTGTAGTCTCTTCCCTTCCCCCCTCCCACAAACACCTGTGGATTGCGGTCTCTGTCTGGGTCACGACCAAGGATGTCTCCATGGCAATACAATCTGCGAACTGTGAATCTGACTGATTGTGGCCTAGGCGAAGGCGTCAGCCCAGGCCTAATCATACACTAACTTTCACCTACTACAGATATGCCATCACCCCCCCCCCCCCACCCCCATCCAACACCTTCGCCTGCTTTGTTCCCCCAGTGTGGCAGGCGGGTCTGTGACCAGCGCCTTTTACGGCCGCAGGTCCAGATGCTGCTTGTTTGCGCTGGCTTCCCACCCCCTTTGCATGTCATGAGTTCTGTAATGTTGTACAATGTATGTGCTGAGGTGTTTTTTCCTGTTCCCACACTGTACTCCTATAGGAGCATAGTCTGGGGGTTAACTTTCTCTCCTCTCCTCATGTTTCTGCTGAAGTTTTCAAGGGGGCGCCGATAATGGCTGCCTCGGTCGGTATCTTTCGGCCAAAGTAAATTCCTTGTCTGTGCAAACTTTCATGGCGAATAAAAACCCATTCTGATTCTGATATGCTTGTGTGCGGCATACCAGACTGATATTGTATTTTTAAGAAAACGATTTGTTGTATGTTTCTTCAATGACTTAATATTCAAAAAGTATAGATACATACTTAATGGTAGATCTGGAATGGACTCTTGCTCAATGCCCACCCAGGCTGGGAGCGTTGTCATACAGAAATAATATGTTGCTGAGGTCAGTTGGGCAGCCAAATAGTACCATCTGAGATTGGGAAGGTGGAGCCCCCACCCTTTCATATGGCAGATATAGTAGCTTAAGGCGAAGTCTAGCTTTCCTGCCATTCCAAATGAATTGGCCGAATAATTTGTTGAGGTTGTTGTAAAACATGTTTGGTAGCGGCAGTGGGAGTGCTTGAAAATAATATAGGAATTTGGGTAGAATAGTCATTTTTATTATATTTATTCGACTGACCACAGATATGGGCAAATTGGACCATTGATTCAATGCTTCAGTTAGGCCAAATCCCAATTCTCTGTCTTACCCCTACCCCTTAGTTTTGCGCGTTCACGTGAGAGTAAGGGCTATCCCAATACTCGTTTTGATCGAGGGGTAGGGCTAAGGGGTACATACCCCTTAAAACCAAGTGTTTTCGGGAGCTTACTTGAAACCAAGGGGTATGTGATACTGCACAACCAGCAACAATGGCGGCCAGATCATCCAGAGAGTCCCATAAATGTAATTATTTTGTCTTAAATAATTTATTAAAAAATTACGACAGTCTTGTTTTGTGCTCGACACAGTCCTGTACATATATATTTGCAACCATGTTCTTAATTAAAACGTTTTTAAAAATCGCTAGTTTGCTACGCTAACGTTACATTGAATGAAGAACACCCAGAACACGCTGGAGGGACTATGTCTCTCGGCTGGCCTGGGAACGCCTCGGGGTCCCCCAGGAAGAGCTGGTGGAAGTGGCCGGGGAGAGGGAAGTCTGGGCCTCCCTGCTTAGGTTGGTGCCCCTGCGACCCGACCCCCGGATAAGCGGCAGATGACGACGACAAAGTTACATTGCTGATTAGCACAACAGTCCCGCATTTCTCTGACTAGCCTTGAATGGACTCCATGCATGTCTACAGTTTTAACTCCATTAGCAGCGAATTTCATTTGACATCAGTGCATAACACTAGTGCATAACTAGTGCATAACACTAGCTGGCTGAGCGGTGAGGGAATCGGGCTAGTAATCCAAAGGTTGCCAGTTCGATTCCCGGTCATGCCAACTGACGTTGTGTCCTTGGGCAAGGCACTTCACCCTACTTGCCTCGGGGGGAATGTCCCGTACTTACTGTAAGTCGCTCTGGATAAGAGCGTCTGCTAAATGACTAAATGTAAATGCTTTGGAGACATCGATATACACGAAACATTAAAGATCCCATGACATGCTGTTTTTTGATGCTTTTATATAGGCCTTGTATATACTGTATCTGAAGTTTCTTTCCAGAAATTCAGCCTTGGTGCAGAATTACAGCCCCTACGAGCAGTCCCACAATGAGCTTTCCTCAGGACGTGTTGTTTGTGTTGTGTTGATGTCTCGAGAAAAAACAATATCGCGCTCGCACAGTCGTAGTTCATTTTCTCATTGGTGGGCCAAATTCTCTGTGCGGGTAAAGCAGAGAAAGGGGAGGTAACCTTTGCTCTTATGACGTCATAAAACCAACATTTTCAAAACCGAGCGTTTCAGCTTTCATTTTCTCAAAGGCGGAGAAGAATACCCAGGGCTTGGTTTACACCTATCGAAATTTCTAGCCACTGGGGGACCAAAGGCAGGCTAGGGGAACTCATATTAATGTTAAATAACTTCCTAAAGTGAACATTTCATGTCATGGGACCTTTAATGTTGAATTGGAATCATTGATTTTGTAACCAGAGAACTCCCCAAAATGTTCAATTAATCTCATTAAATTAGGAATACTGTCTTTCAAATTGGTCAGGAAAAATATGATGTCATCCGCATATAAAGAAATACGATGTTCCTATCTCACCAATTGTGATGCCTGATATTCCCGTATGTGTTCTTACGGCCATGGCTAATGGTTCCCTAACCCTAACGTAAATAGTAGTGGGGACAAAGGGCAACCTTGACTTTTGTCATTCCAAAAGTTGTTGAATTGAATAGGCTAAGCATCAACATGTAACATCAAGTAAGCCTATAGCCTAGAATTTCCAAACTAACTACACTTGGCTCTATTTTTTGCAATACTTGGACCGTGTCCTGACAATAAATGAAGAACACAACATGTTTTGCCAGGATAACTGGATCTAATTAGACCATTGTATGTTTATGATGTCCCTGTGTGTTTATACTTTTGACTGTGGACAAGAATGCAATGAGTCAGCGTTAAAATTCTTACATGGTCACAATTTTGATGTCCACTCATCCAGCCTTACACCCCCACCTACGATCTTCTTCTGACAACCGTCTGGTGGCCCCACCTCTCAAGAGTGCCCGCTCCCAACCCAAGCTCTTCTCCCTGTCTGGCCCCCCAATGGTGGAATCATCTCCCCACCTTCATCAGAGATAGTAACTGTCTCTCCACCTTCAAGAAAAGGCTAAAGATTTGTTGGATCAGATGTTAGCTTATTTCCTCCAGGAACACAATGACAATTATTGAGGGACTTGTTGCTCTTGTTGGTTAGTTGTAACTGATTTAACCATTTGTGCTCGCTGTGAATTATATTATTGTTGCTTGCTTTCCTCCAGGTACACTGTAGAACTTTCAAGGATCATGTTGTTTAATTGTAATTTGTTTAACTACATGCTCTTCTGGTACTTATTTGCTTTTTCACAATGTATGCTTCATGTTTTGGCTACCCGCAATGTCTGGAGCTATCTCGTTGTTTATGATCATTGACCTATGCACTTTTTGTAAAGCTCTCTCTTGGAAGTCACTTTGGATAAAAGCATATGCTAAATGAATAAATGTAAATGTCGGCCTACACATTTAGACCAACTGCAGTCTAACCCAGGGCACTACACTGCGACCGAAATGGTTGCATTTGCATTTCTTTGATATTTGACAACCTGATATACATGTAAACACTTCTATGCATCATTTCGACTCATTTCTTTTGCAATTTGTTAAATATATTTAGTATCGATCACGTATTTATTATGTTCAATGATATAAAATGAGTTTCATTATGTATTTTCTCATTATGTATTTTCTGTTAAAATTTAAACGATTCTCTTTGTTTTCATTTTGTTTCACGTGAAATTATCTTATAATTCATATAGATAATTTATGGTAAAATTTCGACTTATTTTATTTGTTTATCTTGGAAAATGTTGTTTAGTTTGATTAATGTATAATATTGACTATTAAGTTGTTGGGGTGGGGCCCACGAAAAACCACATAGGTTTCTGGCCCCACCTGCATGTTTTTTTTCTCTTCTTTTGTATCTTTATATTGTTTTAATCATTGTATAAATGCTAATAAACAAACAAACAAACAAACAATTTGCGACCTTTTGAAATGCCATTGTGACCGTAATTTTTAATGGGTCGCAAATGTATCACTGATTATTTTTGTGCTTACCTTAGGTTTTAGGCAATATGCTATGATTTATTATGAGCATTTGTTAAAACAGTAATGTGTATTTTAAGAATTCAACACATCAAGTTGATGTGTAAAGTTTGAGTAAAGTTTTTCCCTTCTCGTGATATTTTCAGGCATTTAGTCTACTCATATTGCATTCATTCATTAATAAAGAACCCCCTTTGAAGATTATTCTACGACGTTACCGGCAGTAGAAGATGGAATCGCGATTCAAACAGTACCATCTGCTAACTGAAAATATGCCCCCAAAAACGTAAATAAGCTTGACATTTATTAAGGGGAAAATCCCTCATTCATAAAAAGCTCACTGGTAGCGATCATTGTCAGTAACAACGCAAAATGCGATATAGCCCTGTGTGGAGAAGCTGGCCCGGTAAATTGTACTACTACAGTACAGTACTAGACTACTGCTGTGTTCGTCTTGGTAGTGATTGCGTTGGTTGAATTGGATTTAACGTTCCGTTGTACGGTTTAGGCTGAAAACAATTATTTTCATGAACAGATTGACAAAGTTTAGGCTGTGGCAATGAAGTTCAGGTTATTAGTCAGATAGTTTCACTTATTGAAAGACTTTTGAGTAAGGGGAGTGCCGAACATGTTCTGTCGCCGTTGACTTCCTAAACAGCTGTGGAGATGTTAGCTACTCACTAGTGTCTCGGGTAGGCTACAGCGTTGCAGTGAGCTACACTGGTTTGTACGGAGCCCCAGACATGACATCTGAAAAAAAATGAATTTGTTCCCACGAAATACTAATTTGTGGCCACGAAATGCTATTTTGGGGATAACGATGTAGCCTAACTATATTGCGGGCAGTGTGGGGCACATATACCCAGAGCAAGCTAAAGGTGCAGTGTCATGGACAGAGATGATTTGATTGTATTGTATTTTAGGCTGGTGAATGACGGTGGTAAAGTTGGTTTGAAGTTCGATATTCAACAGATATTCTGACGCGCAGTATTGTGTTATTTTAACCGGTGTTAGCACTGCTACGACCGGCCGATTAGCCAATGCTTTTGGCTGCCTAAACAACGCGTATGTTTAGGGACCATCAACAAATTACACGTTTCAAAAGTCAATAGCTTCTCAACAACATGAACTAGGAGCGTCAAAATAATGTTAAACTGTTGAAGATGTATGCATTCATGCTGCACAGCCTTTATTTTGTTCATTTTCATCTCAAGTTATTAAAAAAATGTATTCTTTATTCAAAATAAACCTCCAAACTTCAATAGCTTTTTTGTCATGTGACCTATAATCCTCAAGTTCATTTCAGTGTTCACTGACTATGCATACAGGTTGCACAGCCTTTAGGTTTTTCATTTCTATCTCACATTATTTGAAGCACATTTTTGAAAATGTAAAACCACCACCTCAGAGGCCTTTCCCCCATAGGGATTTTGCCTGCATATAATTCAATAAAAACAAGGATTGTTCATTTTAGAGCCCGACCGATATATCGGCGGGCCGATATTATCGGTCGATATTAGGCATTTTCCAAACTATCGGTATCGGCATTTATAATGGCCGATAAATGAATATTAAAGTTTTTTGTTTTTCAATTATTGTGTTTTTGTTCAAAGAACTTTAAGTTTCATATCTTAAGTTTGTATTTTTATACATTTTATTTATCAGAACTTTAATATATTTTGATGTTCCTCTGTTCTGATGTGACAATAAAACAAACAAGTTTATTTTTAAACTGCATTATCATATTATTTTACTGAGGACATAATAACAGATGGCTGAGTGGTTAAGGAATCGGGCTATTAATCAGAAGGTTGCCAGTTCAATTTCCGGCAGTGTCAAATGACGTTGTGTTCTTGAGCAAGGCACTTCACCCTACTAGCGTCTGTGAATGTCCCTGTACTTACTGTAAGTCGCTCTGGATAAGCGCGTCTGCTAAAAATGACTAAATGCAAACTACAAATAACTAATGTTAGGGAAATCAGTTTGTTTTGTTACGCGTTTCTGGATTTTTAAAACTATTTTTTATATCGGAATATCGTATTTTGTAAATCACCAAATATTTGTATCGGTATCGACCTTAAAAATCCTTTATCGGTCGGGCTCTAGTTCATTTCACCATGGAACTGCTCTTCGGAGTCTTCTTTCACATGCTCTATACTTTTATGTGTTTATCATGCGATATGCTCAGTGTTTTTTCATGTTTGACAAGATCACCACCGTCACTGTTGATTTTCTGAATTTCTATGACAATATGGGCTCTTTCAAGATAGGCAGATTTAGTATCCTGTTAAAGGGCAGCAGCACACTATCCATCAGAGCCCATCTGTAGTCTATCTCTACCTGTCGTACTCTGCACGATGTGCACCTGGAGACTTTTCTGACTGTTTCCATCAACCAATATGTTAATGTTGGTATAGGATGTTCATTGGTGATAAGCTCAGAGATGGGGACAGGTGGCTTATCTTTGCCCATACCTAGCAGTACAAGGGCATAGTACAGAACCATTTTGTTTTGATTTGAGATCTTTGACACAACACCACCAGTAGTGTCAAGATGGAGAGTAACTGGTGTGGGTTGTTTAAGATGCTCTACCATTATATTTATTCCTACATCCATGTACATATGGACTCCAAATGGGTCCACCTGCAGGTGCTGAATATGACCACCAAAAGAAACATTGCCGCTGCACTCCTTCATAATTGTCTGTGTGAGCATCAGCTCCAGCAGGACATCATTATGGAGTCTCATAGTTTTTTGCACTTCAGAGGAAATAATTTTCAGAACATCTTTTGTAAGACTCCTGACGATATTACCACCATATAGTTCGTCTTTTGGAGTCTTCCTGAGCTGCTGATAGTTGTAGTTGCTCACACCTTTGTGGATCGATCTGGCAATTTTACCTCTTCTCGGGAAGCTCGCATACCGACATTTTCTTTCCTTTTTTGCACGAGTGACTTCTCCTAATCTCAGCGCTTTGATGGTTATGCTTTTTTTTCAATAAAATCAGCTCTGTCCATGACTGCACCTTTAGCGTGCTCTGGGTATATGTGCCCCACACTGCCCGCAATATAGTTAGGCTACATCATTATCCCCAAAATAGCATTTCGTGGCCACGAATTAGCATTTTGTGGGAACGAATTAGCATTTCGTGGGAACGAATTAGCATTTCGTGGGAACGAATTAGCATTTCGTGGAACAAATTCTTTTATTTTTTTGGATGTCATGTCTGGGGCTCCGTAGGTTTGAAACCACAGGTAATGATAATTTCACCCACAAATCATTTACTTGTAATCTAATGTCATAATAAATCCTACAACGAAAATGTATTTGTGAGGAATGTTTATTTTAACGATTGAAAACAGATGTATCATAGACCGCTGCAGTATGTGTTGCCCGGGCAACAGAGGCTAATGTCATGATGCTAATGCTTCAGTGAAATAGTAGACTACTGTTTCCGAAAGTAGATGTACTTCCTTAATAATATCAGCTTATATTGTACGTTACACATCACAATTGTGTGTCATATCACAAAGTAAAATTAGCAAATTGTTATCACCCAGGCCTCTTTGCTTGTGGTGTTTCTGCAGCTGCCTTGCAGTAAAGCAGTTAGCCTAGCCATCTCCCAGATGTTAACGAGCTGCTAAACTAATGTTCTGCTAGAGATAGTCACGCGAGTTTTCGTGACGTTAGTGACGTTAGTAGCGTCAGTGACTGTGGCTAGCAAGTTAGCCACCGTTAGCTTCACTTTTCGCCACAAAAACTTAATTTCTACTTAAACCGTGCAACGGAACGTAAATACAAATACAAGCAACTCAATCGCTACCAAGACAAAACTTTTGACACCTAGGTTGTCTATGTAGTCCAAATATTGACTGAGTTTTAGGGGGGCAAAAAGAATAATAATAATAACTAGAGAGGGTACAATTTCTGGGGAAATTGTAGGGTGTGCTCGCTTGCAGGTGGGTCCGTCCCCTTAAGTTTTTTCCAATCTAGTGATATTTTCAAGCATTTAGCCTACTCAAGATCCCCCTTTGAAACAAGCGAACCCCCTTTGAAACAAGCTACTGTAACAACGTTGTCACCGGCAGTATTTCAGATGGAATCGCAATTCAGTACCATCTGCTAACTGAAAATATGCCCCCAAAAACGTAAATAAGCTTTACATCTATTTAGGGAGAAATGGCTAATTCAAAAGAAGGCTAGGCAAACTTCACTGAGTGAGGGGATTGTTTTTAAGCGCCAGAAATGAGAACGTTTCTTTTGACATAAAGTTTAGGCTGTGGCACAGAAGCCAGCGACGCACCACACAAGCTTGAGTTTAAATACATTCTTTAATGTGACATTACTTACTGTACATGCAAGTCTTGATTTGCTTAAATGTACATGTATGATGCTGCTAGTACACCACGGCACTATACGATACTCGCTGTGCAACAGCACATCTATGCACGTTGTATCCATGCGTCGTTGCTAACGTAACAACGTTGTCACCGGCAGTATTTCAGATGGAATCGCGATTCAAACAGTACCATCTGCTAACTGAAAATATGCCCCCAACAACGTAAATAAGCTTTACATCTATTTAGGGAGAAATTGCTAATTCAAAAGAAGTTTGCTACGAGCAAGCTAGTTGCGGTGGCTAGCCAAACTTCACTGAGTGAGGGGATTGTTTGAAAGCGCCGGAAATGAGAACGTTTGTTTTGACATAAAGTTTAGGCTGTGGCACTGAAGCCAGAGACGCACCACACAAGCTTGATTTCAAACTTTACATACATTCTTTAATGTGACATTACTTACTGTACATGCAAGTCTTGATTTGCTTAAATGTACATGTATGATGCTGCTAGTAGTAGTACACCACGGCACAATACGATACTCGCTGTGCAACAGCACATCAATCCATGCGTTGTTGCTAACGTGTGCTGACGTGGTGACGTAGCTAGCACTGAGTACCCTTCGTTGACTAAAGGCACTTTTTGCCACAAAAACTTTGTAACCTCCTAAACCATGCAACGGAACCTAAATAAAAATACAAGCAACGCAATCGAGACCAAGACGAACATTTTGATTTTGATCGTTAATTTAAATAGGCCTAGCACAATTCATACACCATGGCAATTCAAAGTGCTTTACAAATGAGCAGAAGTGTAAGTGTAGTGTGTATTTATTAAAACAAACAAACATTTAATTATGTGTAAAATAATAAAAAATAATAGTTGCAAGATTATAAAGGAGACAAAATATTCCATTTTAAATTAGAACTGACGAAAACGGTATAACTACTTATTTTACATAAGTAGTTATACCACTAAACCACTAAAAAACCACTAAATAACACTTAAACATGTCAGCTCTCAATTGTGCGTAAGAGTGTTCTTGGGTGTGCGTACATTCTGTTCTTACCCAAGAACAAATCCCAAATAAGAAAACATTGGTGAATGCCAGAATCTTCGTGAAAAATGCGTAAGTGGGGTTTAAAAGCAAATTTGTTCTTAAGAACATTTGGTGAATGAGGCCCAATGATTGGGTTTGTGAAAGTACACTACTCTTGAATGATGGTGAAGGTTTGAGCACTCTTAGACCTTTTAGATTGTGAGCTTGAAGTGACGGAAAACCGAACTCGAAAAGTAGCTATCTTTTTCCCTCTGTTTATAATTAGTGAATCATTTTGAATCTCGGCGAATTCTATACCAAGAAGGTGGAGGGGGCTAGCCTGGTCCTAACCAGACTCTCGTACATTTCATTTGTACAGAGAGTCTGGCCTCGCTCCATTGACAAGCGTTGACTTCCTTGTAGGCGGGTACTCTGTTGAAGTTTAAAACTATTGAATCTGCCCAGAGCCACTCTGATCTGCCATAACCAATCGCTAGCGTTCACCTCAGCAAAACTCAGCAAAACCGAATGGCTTCGCTCGCATTTTTCTCCGCCGCCATTACGGAACTACAACACAAACTAGCGCACGACAGCCACTCCCTCTGTTCAGTGAGACGGGGTACATTGTTTTGACGTTTGCCTCAGAGTCAGTCTCGGCTCGCCCACTGGCAGTGTGTAAACAATTTAGTATTTCACTCAATTCTACTCCAAAAACATCAGGGAGGACTGTTTTTTGTAGACAAGAGCCTGCTAAAGATAGCCAGTATCTCGGATGTTTCAAGGCGAGCCTGTTTCATTCGTCATATGCCCTGAGAAAACGACCTACGTTAGCTAGGCTAGTTTTGCCAATTTCACTAGGTCAAGCTATTTTAAGGTCTCTGACAGTCAGAATCACTGTTTACAGGCAAAGGTCGAGCTGGTCTTTGGTCAGATGTGTATATTGACCAGTTTAGAGCTAAATACTCTTGCTAGAGCCTGGAATCGAACCAGTGTTTTGAGTGACATTGCATGGGTCTCCAACACATTTGGATTCAAGTTCAAGTAGTGCCACTGCATTTCACAGTCAAAACTGAAGTCTGTATCAAGTGTAGATGGAAAAAGCTTCATTTTTCACCACTGACATGGACCTTTTCTTCACGTTTACAGGTCATGCAGAGGCCTGCTCAACAGAGTGCAACAGAGCATGCTGAGAGCAACAACAGAGCATGCTGAGAGCAACAACAGAGGATGCTACAGAGGATGTTGAGATCAACACAGACCCCTTGCTCCCTTGTTCTCAACACTGAGAATAGCTCAGTAGGCTAAGACAGTGCACTGCAAGGAGCAAGGTCACAGGTTCAAATCCAGCCACAGTCTTTTGGCCTGTCATAATTTTGATTATCTGTTTATTTAAACAGGATACCATCATTCTGATATACCATGCACAATATCTGTGGTTTTTCAGCCATCTTGGGGAAAGTTTGAAAAGAATACTGTGGTTAAAATTTGTCAATTGTGGGAGGCATGTTTTTGGACTAACTCTTAACCTCATGCGGCCGCCGCAGCATTTCTGCCTTGGCATGACCTGCGCTGGGAGAGAGGGAAACAGCATGGATGGAAGTTGTGTGTGGGCAGATGTGTCTTTATATAGGGTGAAATGGCATAAGAAATGCAATACAAAATGGCTGAAAGGGGTGTATTTACGTAAATGTCCACATTGCCTTCTTTCTGTCAATAAATCAAATATCATTTTGACTGATGGTTTTTAAAACCTTATTGGCTTCGAGATGACATCATTCTGAAGTAGTACCATGTGCAATTTTATGCAATTTGACATTGAAATGTCAACTGTGGAAGAAAAGAAGCGATTTCCGGTGTGCTTACATTATTCACTAATCATTGGATACTAGTTAGTATGTTCTCATGTAAGCTTGCTATTAATAAGAGTAGATTGTGTCTATGTGTCAGGGTTAATAGATGTTCGTGATCAGGAGAAAGTACTGGGTAAACGTCCTTTGTCATGACTACAAGGAGGGCGCGAACTATGATCTCTCTAGTCTGAGTGGTCATGTGTTGGGAGCTGTGAATCTCTTCCTCTGAGACTGTTGTAACGTCATTACTGCCTGACTGTCACTATCTATGTTTACATTCCTGTGCCCTATAAAAGATGGTCCTCCGGCTTTCAGAGCTGAGAGAGACATGATTGAGACCTAAGCCTGGTGTTGTGTTGTCATTTATTGTCAGAGGTCTGGTTTTCTCTCCCAATCTGCAGATTGATAATACTTATTAAAATCCAGAACTCAACTGAACTTAGTCACTCCGTTTATGAAGAGACGGACAAAACACTTTCTTCATCACAACCGTTTCTTAACCTTTGTCCCAAAGGTAATACTCTGCCATTTCTATTCGTAAAATCTCAACAGTTGGTGTGTAGGAGAGAGGCTAGAGAGACTGACTTATAACCTTATGCTCCTGAGTTCAAATCCCCATTCAGCCTATTGTTGTTGGCCAAACATGAAGTTGTTTTGCTCTCTTGTTGTCCAACTCTTGACCTTCTACATTGTAGATTTTATAATATTTTGCCATTTTGCGGAGGAACCTGCATCGCTGCTTGCAGCTATATTTAAGGTTCCTCCGGTAGGAGGGAACCTATTGTTTTTGTTAGTATTCTTATTCTTATTATTAGGGTTCCTCCGGTAGGAGGGAACCTATTGTTTTTGTTAGTATTCTTATTATTATTATTAGGGTTCCTCCGGTAGGAGGGAACCTATTGCTTTTGTTAGTATTCTTCTTCTTCTTATTTTTCTTCTCCTTGCGCCCCAATATCTCAAAAAGTCCCTGGTCGTACATTTTCTAATTTGGCACATTGATACTACATAGAAGTGGGTACCCCCACACCAAATATGGGCCACATCGGACCAAAGGGGGGCGCCACAGGCCACGCCCAAAAGTCAAATTTTCAAAGTGATGGCATTTCCACCCCATTGCTCCAATTCTTCTGAAACTTGGTGCGCATGCCTCATTTTTCATGAGGAACAAAAAAGCCTCAAGGACCCATAAGGTCCGCCTTGATGGATTTTCCTGTACAGTGATAATTTTGGAAAACCTTTAAAATTCCTCTTCTCTTCAACCAAAGCTCTAATTGACTTGACATTTTGTACAGATATGTATCATTGACATATTTAAAAACCTTACTTAAGACAATTGAATCAAATACAAAATGGCTGAAAGGGGTGTATTCATGTAAATGTCCACATTGCCTCAATATGTTTGTGTCACTAAATCAAATGTATTTTTGAATGATGGTTTTTTAAACATAATAGGCTTTAAGGTAACACCCCCTGAAGTACCATGCAAAGTTTCACCTTGATATGTCAAAATATGAATGAATTACAGCTGTTTGAACTTGGACCAAATCTGACAATGCTCGCCATTGGAGAAACTGCTTTTTTTATTATCCAGTTACTGAACTTTGTGTAATCCATGTCTGGGAATGGCTCAATTGGCTGAGATGTTGTGCTGGTAAGCAAAGGTTTGTAGGTTCAAAACCAGTCAGAGACATCGTTTTTATTTTTTATTCTGACAAAACGGTTTCTAGTCTTCCGATCAATCCTCCGGTTGTAAAACATAGCAATGCGTGTGTATTTGAGCCCATCACAACACTCCGATCATCTGTTTAGCGAGACTGTGTAAACCACTGCAAAACAATCCAGGTTCACCACAGTAGCTAGCTACTTGTAGTCTACGCAACGTAGAGATAACTCTAATGGTTTTCTCTAATTAAGTAAATTGATTGTTCAGGTGGATCCCTTGCCTGTTGCACAAATTCATTTCAGTAACCTAAGCCAGGACACATCCCCACTGATGCTAGGCATGATTTGAAATTCCCTTCCGTGACAAGTTATGGCACTCCAAACAACCTTTTTTTTAAACTATGAGTAAGTTATTCTTTACAATAGCAACCCAGTCATCCCGTTGTCCCGTTTTTATAGGAAATGTACAAGCAGTTTCAACGTTGGCTGAATCTAACAACTCTTACCACAGGAGAAACGGCTTACTTTTTTATACAGTAACTGAACATGCCAATATTCAACACTGAGAATAGCTCAATGGGCTGGGATGGTGACCTGTAAAGTATAAGGTAGTAGGTTGGAATTCAGCCATTATCTTTTGGCCTCTCATAATTTTGATTATCTGTTTAGCTAAACAGAATCAGAATTCGATTTATTCGCCATGTATGTTATACAAACACGGAATTTACTGTGGCAGGGAGGTGCAAAACACTAAACATATACAGATCTTAAATTAAGTAAAAGTACAAAAGTTTAACTATTTCTAAGAACTAAACAATCTAAGAATACAACAATTTAAATATAAAATAAAATATATATAAAAATAAGAATAGAATGAGCAGCGTGAATGGTCAACATAGTGCAATCGGATACTGAGATAAGTGGCTTATGCATACTGAATTGCCATTAGATTGACTTATAATAGTTAAATAAGTGAATGAATGTCAATGGGAGTCCTTGGCCTTGTTGAAGAGGCCAGTAGCAGATGGAAATAAACTGTTCTTATGGCGTGAGGTTTTGGTCCTGATGGACCGCAGCCTTCTGCCAGAGGGGAGTAGCTGGAACAGGGAGTGACCAGGGTGGGAGGGGTCGGCCACAATCTTCCTCGCACGCCTCAGGGTCCTCGAGGTGTGCAGGTCCTCGAGGGTAGGCAGATTGCAGCCGATCACCTTCTCAGCAGTGCGGATGATACGCTGCAGTCTGCTCTTGTCCTTGGCAGTGGCAGCAGCGTACCAGATGGTGATGGAAGAGGTGAGGATGGACTCAATGATGGCTGTGTAGAAGTGCACCATCATTGTCTTTGGCAGGTTGAATTTCTTCAGCTGCCGTAGGAAGTACATCCTCTGTTGTGCTTTTTTGGTGAGGGAGCTGATGTTCAGTTCCCACTTGAGGTCCTGGGAGAGGATGGTGCCCAGGAAGCGGAAGGACTCCACAGTGTTGACTGGGGAGTCGCACAGGGTGATGGGGGTGAGTGGGGCTGTGTTCTTCCTGAAGTCCACAACCATCTCCACTGTCTTAAGAGCATTGAGCTCCAAGTTTTTCTGGCTGCACCAGGTCACCAGGTTGTCAGCTTCCCACCTATAGTCAGACTCATCCCCGTCAGAGATGAGTCCAATGAGGGTGTTGTCGTCCGCAAACTTCAGAAGTTTGACAGACGGATGACTGGAGGTGCAGCTGTTGGTGTACAGGGAGAAGAGCAGAGGGGTGCTGATAGACCGGGAGTCAGAGACTTGTGTTCCCAGCTTAACGCACTGCTTCCTGTCAGACAGGAAGTCTGTGATCCACCTGCAGGTGGAATCAGGCACGTTCAGCTGGGAGAGCTTGTCCTGAAGCAGGGCGGGGATGATGTATTGAAGGCAGAGCTGAAGTCCACAAACAGGATCCTGGCATAGGATGCTGGGGAGTCCAGGTGCTGTAGGGTGAAGTGGAGGGCCATGTTAACTGCATCGTCCACAGACCTGTTGGCTCTGTAGGCAAACTGCAGGGGGTCCAGTAGAGGGTCTGTGATGGATTTAAGGTGTGCCAGCACCAGGCGCTCGAAAGACTTCATTACCACAGAGGTCAGAGCGACGGGTCTGTAGTCATTATGTCCTGTTGGCCTTGGCTTTTTGGGCACAGGGATGATGGTGGAGGACTTGAGACAGGCTGGCACATGTCTCCAGGGAGGTGTTAAAGATGTAGGTGAACACCGGAGACAGCTGGTCAGCGCAGTGCTTGAGGGTGGCAGGAGAGACAGAGTCCAGCCCAGCTGCTATGCGGGGGTTCTGCCTCTTGAAAAGTCTGTTAACTTCACCCTCCTGAATGGAGAGAGTTGTCACTGTAGAGGGGGTGGGGGAGGAGGCCTCGTGGGTGGGGAGGGGTAGTTCAGGACAGTCCATTTGTCTTTCAAATCTACAGTAGAACTCATTCAGGTCGTTGGCCAGGCGGGAGTCGTTAGTGGAGTGGGGGGCTCTGGGCTTGTAGTCGGTAATCTGCCTGAGCCCTCTCCAGACAGAAGCAGTCGTTAGCAGAGAACTGACGCTTCAGTCTCTCTGACTACAGTCGTTTAGCCTCTCTCACCGCCTTGCTAAACCTGTTCTTCGACTCCTTGAATCTGTCTCTATCCCCACTCCGAAATGCTTCCTCCTTCTCTGACCTCAACCTTCTGAGCTCTGCTGAGAACCAGGGCTTGTCGTTGTTGAAGTTCACCCTGGTGCGTGTTGGAATACAGCAGTCCTCACAGAAGCTGATGTATGATGTCACAGCCTCTGTGAGTTCATCCAGACTATTGGTAGCAGTCGTGAACATATCCCAGTCAGTACAGTCCAAGCACGCCCGCAGATCCTCCATAGCCACACTGGTCCACTGTTTTGATGTCCTCACAACAGGTTTACAGAGCTTTAATTTCTGCCTGTATGCAGGAATCAGATGGACCATGGTATGGTCAGAGTGACCCAGTGCTGCAGGATGACATCATTCTGAAATACCCTGCGCAATTTCATGCAATTTTACCTTGAAATGTCAACCGTTTCTTAACCTTTGTCCCAAAGCTGACCAAAGCTAATACTCATATCACACAGTCGGAGCACAGATAGATAATCAGTGTCAGCACCCTTGGGTACCCAGCATGCAGTGCGGCATGTCAAAAAACGCAAAGACTTGTGGAAAATAGTTTGGTTACAACAGCCGTGCGAGGGATTTCAGTTGTTGTGTTCGTTCAGTTAGATGTTTGTAATGTTATTGTTTGTTAGTTAATATAATCTTGTTGGTCACCCTGATTGTGCATGTTGTGTAGTTTAATGGGACCAGAGAATCAGCAGCTGTACTGTCCCAAGCTATTCTCGCAAGCAGCTGAACATAATCTCTGCCTAGCCCTGTTGCCTACATCACTATTGTTAATTGTGCATTGACTGATATTCTGGAAAGAGATCAACTCAAGAAGAGTTTAAATATCCCATAAAAAGCTAATACTCTACCCTTTCTATTCATAAAATCTCAACAGTTGGTGTGTAGCAGAGAGGGTAGAGAGACTGACTTGTAACCTTATGCTCATGAGTTCAAATCCCCATTCAGCCTATTGTTGTTGGCCAAACATTAAGTAGTTTTGCTCTTATGTTGTCCAAGTCTCGATCTTCTACAGTGTACATGTTTATAATATTTTGCCATTTTGCAGAGAAACCCGCATCGCTGCTTGCAGCTATATTTATTATTATGTTTTACCCATGGGAGTCAATGGCAACCCCTAGACCACAATGGTAAAAAGTTGTGAAATTTGGCATGTTGAAACTGCAGACCATTAGTAACTACCATACCAAACATGGGCCATGTGAGACAATAGGTGGCGCTACAGGCCACGCCCCAATATGTCAATTTTCAAAGTGATGCCATTTGCAGGCCATAAGTCCCAAAATTCTGAAATTCATTACATATGCTTTATTTCTCATGAGGAACAAAAAAGACTCTAGAAGGTATAACGGCCGCCATATTGGATTTTTCTGTACAATAAAGATTAAGGAAACACGTTTTATATAATAAAATAATGCTTTACACATCCGCCGGTCAAAAAGTGATACTCTGATTTAATCACAAGTTCATATGAAGACTCTTGAGAATGTTTAGTACACAAATCTGATAAAAAGTTGACTGTAAGATGAAAAGAAGATTTTTTGTGAATATTTGAAACATGCATGCTTGGCTAATTGCTAGGGCTTTTTCCCCAAATACTCTCTCCCTCTGCTCCTCACCGCGCATGCTCCAAATTCTCACACACACACAAGGCCAGAGGCCTTTGACACACGTGCGAGTTTGGCAAGACGCACACACAACATTTCAGGAGATTGTGGGCTGACCAAGCCCCCACTCATTCCTTGGCTTGAAGCAAACGCCCTTGTGGATCTTGATGGTATTGCATTTCAGATTTGGTATCCCATTGGTAAGTCTGCAGCATGGATTTTTCTATACAGTGACAATTTGTGAAGAATATACATTTTTTTATGGTTCGCAATGTTTGGAGGAATCCGCCATTGCTGCTTTCAGCTATATTTAGTATTATTATTTATTTCCCCCCTAAGGATCCGTCAATATTTGGACTACATAGACAACGTCGGTGTCAAAAGTTTCGTCTGGGTAGCGATTGAGTTGCTTGTATTTTTATTTACGTCCCGTTGCACGGTTTAGGCTGAAATTAAGTTTTTGTGGCAAAAAGTGCCTTGTGTCAACAAAGGGAACTCAGTGCTAGCTACGTCACAACGTCAGCACACGTTAGCAATGACGCATGTATACAACGTGCAGCAGCATCATACATTTAAGCAATTCAAGACTTGCATGTACAGTAAGTAATGTCACATTAAATAATGTATTTAAACTCAAGCTTGTGTGGTGCGTCGTTGTCTTCAATGACACAGCCTATACTTTATGTCAAAAGAAGCGTTTTTCATTTCCGGCGCATTCAAACAATCCCCAGTGAAGTTTGGCTACAGTAGCAACAGCAGCTAGGCTAGCTTGCTCGTAGCACAATTTACCGGGGTCAGCTTCTCCACTGTGCAGGGCTCTAGACTGAGATCAAATGGTTGCATTTGGCATTGTTACTGACAATGATCGCTTCCGGCAAACTTATTTTGAATTAGCCATTTCCCCCTAAATAAATGTCAAGCTTATTTACGTTTTTTGGGGGCATATTTTCAGTTAGCAGATGATACTGTTTGAATCGCGATTCCATCTGAAATCCTGCCGGTGACAGCTTGTTTCAAGGGGGTTCAGCTTGTTTCAAAGGGGGTTCTTAATGAATTAATGCAATATGAGTAGGCTATCACTAGAAGGGAAAAACTTGTGACTAACTTAGGTTAGAACCGTTTTTACACTGGATTGCCCAATATCTTCGTTTGATCCAACTTTTCAACTGAGGCTGCTACAGCTTATCACTATTACACTATTCCCTCTTGCAGGGGAAATTAGAAGACAACCGTTTCATTCTACACTTCACTTTTTGTATTTTGAATTGTAAATGAGCAGCAACAAATGTATTTTTTTAATCTATGCAATCTTCTTAAATAATAAGTACGCATTTTTATATACAATATACAGAAATATCAGTTGTAAAAATTACAGTTAATAAACTGACCCATCTGCAACCGACGCAAGCAAGCACACCCTACAATTTCCCCAGAAATTGTACCCTCTCTAGTTACTACTTAGGGAGTCAGGTGGCTGAGCGGTGAGGGAGTCAGGTGGCTGAGCGGTGAGGGAGTCGGGCTAGTAATCTGAAGGTTGCCAGTTCGATTCCCCGGCTGTGCCAAATGATGTTGTGTCCTTGGACAAGGCACTTCACCCTACTTGCCTCAGGGAGAATGTCCCTGTACTTACTGTAAGTCGCTCTGGATAAGAGCATCTGCTAAATGACTAAATGTAAATGTACTTACCAGCTGAAATTGATGAATTAAGCATTTATTGTGCATCAAGTCTACTTTCTATATCAAGTACTATAATTTGATCTAACGGTCTTCATTCAACTCACATTAAAGGTCATTATCATTTTTGTAAAGGTCATGACTTATTGAAGGTATTTCTCCAACTAAGATCCCCTCAGTGCAGATGGATACACGACAGAAAGATAGACTCACCTGGTCACTGTCGTAGTGAGTCTGCAGTGGACTTCTCCTAGACTTGCCCTGTCTGCTGCTCCTCCCATTGACCTGCACAGAGGCTGAGCAAACATAAAAGTGCATACTTAGAAATAACATACGTACTTCCTGTGATTTGCGCACCACTAAACATACAATTCAAGGCTTATACTGTTGAATAAAATATAATTTACAAGGTAGTGTAACAACTAGTGTTGCATGGTATACTGCTACTGGTACCGTACCAAGGGTACTGTTTTTAGGAATGATACAATACTGGCATTAAGAAAAAGCAGCGATAAAAGCTGTAGGCTACTGTGTCTTCAAGAAAAGCGGACCTGCGTGTCACTCCCGTGCCCTGCTACATGTGGCCTGTGTTTGGAGTATTCAGTTCCCCTGTTCCCCCTTCCATGCAAAACGATGATGTTTTCTCCTGTTGCTAGGTTAAGCTGTATGTGATTTGTATCATCGCGTGTGTTAGCTTATAGTTTACCTACTTTCTTTCAGAATTAGGTACATTTCATGTTGCTGTTAGTTAACTTGCAATCACATACAGGCTTTAAGGTATACAATGTATTCTAGCTTTTGCTGTTTTCAGAGCAGCTAATGGCTCTCAATTAGGGCTCTCAAGTCTCACGCATTTCAACCAGTTCACACGCTCTCACGCAACACCTTGTATTTCTCACATTTCTCACGCTGAGAAATAGCCTACTGTAATTTACAGTAATGTATCCCAATTAGAACTGACAATGCCTAGTTCTTCAGAAGCATTCACTTGTTTGGACGGTCGTTTACATTTTAGTTTATTGTTGTTAATATTATTGTGTGTGTGTGTCTTTTTTAACAACCTTATGTTCTGTAGCCTATTGCACTGGATGATAAGTCGGCTAGTCGTTGTTATTATTTTAAGATACTCATCTCAGTTACATACTAAGATTTACTCCTGAGAAGCACACCTAGAAATTCATTCATTATTTTATGGCATACCTGTCAACACTCCCGTTTTCCCCGGGAGCCCGTATTTCACACCCGTCTCCTGCCCCCCTCCCGTTTTGTTATTTCTCCTGTGAAACTCGTGTAATTTGTATGGCCCCCAAACCTCGTTATAGGAATAATCACATCAATATATTATTCCAAGGTTGTCCAGTTGCCATATCTTGTATGAAATGCATCCTACTCACACAATACATATCATAAATGTTTTAACCCATTTGTGACCTCAACCTGGCAACCTACAACCCAGTTGCGCTGTTGAATTTGCCCAGTTGGCAAATTGAAGGAGCAAGTTTAGAACAAGAAAAGAAAAGAAAGTTTAGAACTGTTTCCGTCCGTTCTTCAGGTTTGTTCGGTTCAGTTCACTTTTCTTCGCAAACGACACAATCAGCGGATGTCGTTCCCGAACCGGAACGAGAGAATCGTTGAGTGACTTGTTCAGTGAATCTCGTTTGCGAACGAGAGAATCACCGGATGTCTTTCGCGAACCAGAATGAGAAAATTGTTCAGTGATCCGTTCAGGGGAATCGTTCAGTGATTTGTTCAGTCATTCTCGTTTGCAAACAAGAACAATAGGCTGTAAGGTGAACCCTGTTATCGTTTCAACCCGCTCCACAGTCTGGCATCTACGCAATCTTTAGCTCATAAAAAAGAATGAGTCCTGCTAAGCTACCAAAAAAAAGTTAATCGCTGAAATTCCAGTCGATTGTCGATGCGTCTATGTTTTATGCAGAACTAGTTTCTTCAGAGCGTAATAGGATTTTGGTGGCACGGTTCGACACGTGATCCTTCTACACCAATAAGGTAGCTGCTTTTTGTCAACATGGATGGATATGGTTGTCAAATAGAGGATGGGACCTTGCACGTTTGTTTTCTCTATGTTTATTTTGCCGTGGCGGCCCGCCACAACTAAATTTCTGCCGCCATGGTATCAGAAATAGGGCTGTACAAAATTTTAGGACGTCTATGTGATTGTTGAGAGTGCATGTCGGAGAATAGCATGTCGCGCTTCACACCGCAGTTGAGATTGTGCGTCTTTGAGAAGTCGTATAGCTAACTTGTCAGTTAATTTAAGCCTGTTATTGTATTAGTCTATATTCTTGCTAATTTAAATTAAGTTAACTGGTGATCTTCGTTGTTTGTATTATTCCCCTGCTAGCTAAATTGCACGTCTGTTGATTCGATAGCGATTGCTGCCTTTGCTTACGTTTGTATTTTCGGTGCAACTATGCATAAGTAGTTTTAATTAATAAATAGTGGGTTTATTGTTATGATTTGCTACAGAATGCTTAGCCTATCAAGCTCAAATGAAGCAGACAGTGTACATGCTTTCGAGTACCTTAATCGATAGGATAGGCTACTGACCAACGTCAATTATTAATACGTCAATTAATAATTGGCAGCATTTATGCTATTTAGAACACTTTATGAGTGGAAGGTCTCTAAGTAGCCTAACCTTATTGCTTTAGGGGAAATAGTACGAAAATATGTGCAATATTACATTAGTTATTAAACTAGGCTATTACATTAACCTGGGGGGGGGAGACAGACAGACTTATGTCGTTGTTGTAACATTCATTGATTCATTATTCCACAAATGGAAACACTGATCAACCATAAAAACAATCGTAATGAAAAATATGAAATATGATATATAAAACTGTACAAAACAGAATAAGGAATAACAGATTAAGGACACTCAGTCCTCACTGTCAGTGTCAGGACAGTTATCTTCCAGTTCCTCAGTTTCTTTTGTGTTGGCACAATTACAACAACGACATAAGTCTGTGCAACACAGTCCTGCAGAAAAACATGAACATCTGCCTGTCTCACACGCACTTTTGCAGCCGCAGTGTATCACATGCAAAACACTGTCAGGGGCCGAATTTCTGTTACGTGCAAGGTCCCATCCTCTATTTGCCAAACATATCCATCCATGTTGACAAAAAGCAGCTACCTTATTGGTGTAGAACGATCACGTGTCGAACCGTGCCACCAACATCCTATTACGTTCTGAAGAAACTAGTTCTGCATAAAACATAGACGCAGCGATAATCGACTGGAATTTCAGCGACAAACTTTTTTTTGGTAGCTTAGCACGACTTGTTCTTTTTTATGAGCTAAAGATTGTGTAGATGCCAGACTGTGGAGCGGGAATCATTTTCTAAAAGACTTTTCGTGGTTCACCTTGCGGCCTACAAGAGAATCACTGGATCTCGTTAGCGAACGACAACGAATCAGTGAGGGAACTTGGTTGATACTGTCTTACGTATAATAGCCTACCAACTGCAGTCTAACTCGCAACGTGTATGACGTCCTTTATAGTAAACTACATTTTGCTGAAAAATTGAAGGCCTATACAACAAAAGTTTAAATAAAACTAGAGAGGATACAATTTCTGGGGAAATTGTAGGGTGTGCTTGCTTGCGTCGGTTGCAGATGGGTCCATTTAATAAACAAGCTGAACCCCCTTTGAAACAAGCTATTCTAACCACGTTGTCACCGGCAGTATTTTTCAGATGGAATCGCGATTCAAACAGTACTAGTACCATCTGCTGACTGAAAATATGCCCCCAAACACTTAAATAAGCTTGATATTTATTTAGGGGGAATGGCTAATTCAAAAAAAGTTTGCTGGAAGCGATCATTACCAGTAACAAAGCCAAAAGCGACTTTTTGGTCTCAGTCTAGAGCCCTGCCTGTAGAAGCTGAATTGTGCTACGAGCAAGTTACTGTAACCTAGCTGCTGTTGCTAGCCAAACTACACTGAGGGGATTGTTTGAATGCGACGGAAATTAAAAACTTTCTTTTTACATAAAGTTTAGGCTGTGGCATTGAAGACAGCGACGCACCACACAAGCTTGAGTTTAAATACATTCTTTAATGTGACATTACTTACTGTACATGGAAGTCTTGAATTGCTTAAATGTATAATGCTGCTAGTACACCACGGCACGATACTTGCTGTGCAACAGTCTCTATGCACGTCGTTGCTAACGTGTGCCAACATTGTGACGTAGGCTAGCACTGAGTACCCTCCGTTGACATAAGGCACTTTTTTCCACAAAAACGTAATTTAAACTTAAACCATGCAATGGAACGTAAATAAAAATACAAGCAACTCAATCGCTACCAAGACAAAACTTTTGACACCTACGCTGTCTATGTAGTCCAAATATTGACTGAGGCTTAGGGGTGGGAAAAGAAAGAATAAGAATATATATGTGAGAGAACAAAGGTTGTGCCCATGCCGAAGGCAAAGCACACCCAATAAACACTGTATGACACGGAAATCAATGATAGATTTACGAAGGAAAGTTCATTTTCCGAACTTACCATTTCTCTATGCAAGAAGATCTGAAGACAGTGTAATCTGACCAGCTATCCGCATCATAAGTAGGGAAAACTGGTCCCTTTGGTTAATTAAAAAATATTGTGAAATGTCTAACATTATATTCCCGCCTGGAACAGCCTACATAGCAAACATAGTCGACTGTCAAATCAAATGTATCCATACTATTGACTTACCTTACTGCTTCTTTCTGGTTGGTTGGGCAATAAAAAATATTTTCACACTCACTTTTCAAGGCATTGGTCCATTTTGTAACTCAATTACTTTTAAAATCTTATCTTATTTCTGATAAAGAATAATGTTTTAGTGTAGTTGGTATTCCACACACAAACTTCGGCTGCAGGGAGGACTCACTGAACGAATGTAAGAACGAATTGTTTGCGAACAAGAGAATAACCAGGGGTCTCATTTATAAAACTGTGAATAGAATTCATACTAAAAGTGTACGTACGTCCAAAAGCCTAAAATGGCGTACTCCCCCCAAAAATCTGACTTATAAAACCGTTCGTACGCACACCTGTAAGCAATGTTCCCTTTATAAATCACAGATTACCCACAAGTGTGCGTACGTAATTCAGCATCTTATCCTGCCCTGAACACGCCCATTTCTTTACCATAAATAGACAATGCAAAGCACCTCATGAATGCTGATCCAGTATATTATTGACCCTGGCATGCGATTGTTCTTACGTTACGGTGAATCATGGCGACAGGTGGGAAAAGAACGAAAAGGCGCAACTTCTCAGACACTGACATTGAAATACTTGTAGGCGAGGTGGAGGCCCGAAAAACCACATTATTCTTAATGCCGGTTTTGTTATGAACAGTATTAAAGTTTGGATAGATAACGAGGACGTAGAGTGTAGCGATTGCGCAGGAGCTTAAAGGAGTGATTGACTGTTTTTTGGGGGTATTTCACACTGTTCCTTAAGGTCTCCGAATAGGGTATGTAACATTGGTTGGGCTGAAAATGGCTCGGGTGCTGTTCTATGCCCCCTGATACATCCAGTGAAATTTTCCCGGGAAAAAAACGCTAGGTTTTCTCCTTTTATGGTATGCTCATGAATATATAGATGAGCTGCGCGCTGATTGGTTGGTTTACAACGAGTGAAACTGCGGAGCAAAGATGCAACAAGGCCAACAGCACTCACTGAAACAACAAAGGTGGAGACTTGAAATAAAAACGAACAAATACATCTATTGTGTCTACACAACACTGTTTTCAACAGATTGACTAGATATCATTTGAAATGATTACGTTAGTTGTTTCCACTTCTGTTGTCGAAGAAAACAAGATCGCCTTAGGTGGGTAACGTTAGCACTACAGCTTAGCAAACAAACTATCATGATTCAACTCAGCTTCAGTTAGCTCTAGCTATCTTGCTGAAAAATCGATCTGGACAAACATGCATCTTGAATTGTAGACTTACATAACAACACAGGTTATTTATTTGAATGAAACACAGTCAGGAACATGAAATAACGTTAGCCCCATATAAATAAGCCCCAATAAACTAGGCTAAATAATCACACATTCTACCTATGCTCTTGCGTTAGCAAGCTAAACTACTTTACATGCCTACAGTTTAGGTGTTTTCGCTATCTAGCTGTTCTTGCATTCCTTGCAAATCAGCGTTAATAAAAAGCAGAGGAGCTAGAGTCTAGCTAACATTGACTAGACGGGCATGGCTGATGTTTGTCTAGTGTAGAAGATCCCTGTGCAGTTCGACCCTCGACACATTTGCGTGAACCATTTCACCAAGGACGGTTTTGAAAACCTGGGACAGTGTAAAGCAGGATTTGCTATGAAGCTGTAAAAGAGGTGCGTTCCGATATTTAGCATTCTACATATGCGAGACGTTAGCATTGCTAATATGCTACTGTTAGTTACTTACAGTTTGCGTTTGTGATGAGCATACGGTTGGAACAGCACTTCTTTTCAGCAACAGCGGCTTAGCAAATCCTTCTTTAAATTGTCCAAGGTTTTCATTCAAAACTGTCTTTGGTGAAATGGTTAGATCAAATGAATAAATGAGGGTCGAAACAGTCGAAACAGTGCAAGTTGTGACGTTGTGAAATTTTGATAGGAAAGAGGTTTCAATGGACTTTGAGGTTCACTGTATGTCTATTTTACACACCAAACTGTCATTTTTCAACTATGACAAGGTAAAATCGGTTTTGCAATCAATCGCCCCTTAAACCGCTGTATTTCCAGTTTTTGACATGATGATATATGCATAGTATTAAAGAAATATATTTAGTCACTGTGTTCTGCAGTTATCTAAAGGTAGGATATGTGATGTTATCCTGTACTATTCCATGCTGTCGGGCCATCTCCTCCTCCTGTACTCCCATAGTGGACAATGTGATGGTGAGATGGCGCTGAATTTTGATTTAAGATGTAAGTTGGAATTTACAAAGTGTTTATGGAACAATTATCACTCAGTACAAGCACAAATAACACTGCTGGATTTAATCTTCATGATAATGATGATATGGAGTGAAAAAAATGTGTGTGAGGAAAACAAAATATATCAATATTACGAGTAATCGTTCTTCCCACATTTACTTTCTGCAGTCTTTCGACAGTACACCACCTCACCATCTGCGTCGCCCATTCCCACTGTCTCCAAAATGTGCATAAGCATGGGTCAGAGTTTGCGTAGAGGACCGCACATTCTCCCGTCAAGTTTGTTTTTTATAAATCACAACCTTTGCGTGGGAAGTGGCGTACGCACGTTGTGTGCGTACGCAACGTTTACATTTAGTCATTTAGCAGACGCTCTTATTACATTTAGTCACAAAACGCCCAACACAAATGTTTTGCCAATGTTGTGGCTAGCATGTTGCAGTTTCAGGTCTGTTGGATAATTTTATATGGACAGGGGACGTATTAAGTTCAACTTTTCATCAACACAAGTCTGGAGTATTTCTACAGTGTGGATGAATGCATTTTCAATGTTTATAACCTAAGTTAACTTAACGTCAAGCTATATGAGTAGCAAATTAGCCAATTTTAAATTGTATTTCTCAAACTTACCTGGTTTCAGGTTGCTTTGAAAATAGATTATGACCATTATGAAACAACTCAGGCACATGGCGAGAACCATTCGCT